>NC_052541.1:17192380-17497869 GCF_016699485.2 Gallus gallus | reverse complement strand
GTACTCATCCCCAGACCTAGCAGAGAGAAGAGACACCCTCTGCTGTGTCTGAAAGGTTCCAGCACACAAAAGGCACACAAACACCCCGGGACTCCGATGAGGATTCTCAGTAAGAGAGAGATGAGCCCTCTAACAAAACTATTCTTGCATTTCAGATGACCATTATTGCTTTTCTACACCTTTGCTGAACTGTTTCCTACAAACTCATATGAGAATTAAATGCTAGCTGTAAAATTTCTATGGGCTTCCTTCGTATTTCCTACCAGAACCACGTTAGGTCATCTCCACTGTATTATGCAGAGCTCTTTAACTCAGTTAAAATAAAGCCACGTTGCTTCAGGACAGCCTGCAGCCACCCTGCAACTCTGCTGTCCTTCTCTCTTTGTCATTCAGATTACATGAACAAATCCAGGGAGGGGAAGCTAGGTTTGAAGAGCTCCATGAACGGAGCATCACTCCGCACTGCAGCCACAAGAGGAGCTCAGCAGCATCCTTGAGGCTGCTCAGGTCTGGTTGAGGACCACGGTTGCTGGTGGGAAGCTGGGATGCAGGCTGGGATGCAGGCAGGACCGCTGCTGCAGCCATGTGGAATAGCAGAGGGAGGTATGGATGCAGCAAGGTGAGCACACCTTACCATATGTTACATTTGCTTGCTTGAGTTGGTGATGCTGCAGGCTGTCCCCATAAAGATCTGACCACATGCATAGCTGTCAGGGATAGAAAGCCCTAAAGCCTTAAGGCTTTTATATTAAGCCCAGGGATGGGCTGTATATACAACCTGCTTGTATATACCCACACATCCTGCCCAAAAGCAGACTTGGGGCACAAATGGGGTCCTCAGCATTAAATATCTGTGACCTCACTCCCCTTCCCTTCTGTTCCCACCCGATGGCAGCAGGAGGCTGCATCCAGGTTGGTAATAGATGCATGTAAACAATGGATTCAATAGTGGAAGCTGAGTGAGTCACTGCATTCCTGCATTCAAGTTGTGTAACAGGATCCAAAGGCAGAAGGAGGACCAGTGAGCAGGCCAGCTAGATAATGACAATTATTCTTGGCAGGACCCAAAGAATCCCCAAACGAAGATGAGTTTAAACACATACAGCACTCTCACAAAGAGCAAACGGAGCAGGCAGCACAGATCTTCTGCTCTCCTGGGATGGCTCTGCCAGTACTCCAGAACTGCTCATCAGATGAAATAATCCACGCACGTCAGAGCAGAAGAGTTATAACGATGAGATTTGTGCGCCTCCAGTTCAACTGACTGCATTTACATAACAGAAAGGCATAGGAAGGTTCTCAGAAGAGGAGCTGAATTCCCAGTGCAGAAATTCACGTATGCCCTTCTCTCGTTATTCGCTCACACACTGCTTTGCTTATTTGCTGTAGTTTTAAACAGCAAGAAAAACTTGTCAAATCACCACTGCAGAATAAAAGCATTAGCAGTTCTTAACACTTAGCACGGATTAAAACCCTCCTCGTGAAGGACGCTTCACATTGCTCAGTATTCGGTTGGAGATGTTCCCTCCAGAGAGGAATGCAGGTGACAGAAGTCAACTATTTCAGAGATAATCAGAAACGTTCCATCATTGAGTATTATAGAAAGACGCGGTGCTAATTAAGCAAACCAAACAAAATAAGGCTTAAGGAACAAGCAGAATACGTACGGAGGAAGGGAAGAGTTCCCAGAGCTCCCTGTGACGCTGGCGAGGAATGTCTTCAAGCAAGAGGAGGAGGACTCTGAATCAAGTACCGGGTCTTGCTTCATCGTTGATGATAAAACCCAAAATAGGGCTGCAAATACATTAGCTCCTATCGAAGCCTGCTTACTCAGTACAAAGCGTCAAACACACCTTCATCCCACACGCAGCACGCAGATGCTGCCTCCTAATGAAGCATTTGTTGCAAGGGGGGAACACCGTTACACAATGAGCAGAAGGCTGTTCCTCAGTGCAGAGACATAGCCGGGTTTTGGCTCAGAGAAGGGCAGCGGCGCCCGGGAACTGAGGGTTCCGGTGAGAAAAATAGGCCAAAATTAAGAAAAAAAGGGAAAAAAAGTAACAGAAAGGAAACAACCTGAAGCATATGTCCCTTCCTACAGAGACATTTCCACCCACGGATCTATTATATTACATAAATGCAGAGCTCCCCATCCGCCCCAGCAGTAAATCACTGCAGTCCCTGAAGCTGACAGCAGAACTGGAGCAGCACCCGTTCAGCCTGGGAAGCGATGCTCTGATTTTAGCAGCTCTCCTACCCCGAATACACACTGCCACAGCGTCTGGGAACATATTTGCATTCACATGCTGAAAAAGCACAGATCCTGTAAAACATATTTAGGGGCTGCCGAGACACGATGCACATATTGACTAATCCCACAGGCCTTCGGAGAAAACTTCTCTTCCAAGAAATCTATTCTTACCACACAAACAACCCAACATCGCTCTACTGGCGAGTAAAACTCCTTGCTCTGAACTGTAGCCTTTCTAATACGGCTCTAATAACCAAGCCTTTCTAATGAGGCTCAGCGCACTGATAGATCTTTCATACATCCAACACTGATTGCAATGCGAGTTCTCCGGGCAGCCTGGTCTGGTGAGCCTGCACATAGCACAGGGGTTGAAACTCAATGACCATTATGGTCCTTTTCAACCCGGGCCATTCTATGGCCCTCCTGAAGCCTCCCACTCCCCATCTGTGCAGGAAGAGAAGCGGTCGCCCCATTACCGTTCTGTGGGTCCATGTTGCTCTCTCTGGAAACAGCGGAGTCCTCCGTCCCCACGCACCAGTACATTCTGGGTCTCAGTGGTGAGGATCCAACAGAGCAAACTTTCTGCAGCACCTCCGGCTGAGTGTTGTCCAAGCTGAATGTCAGCTAAACGCAGGGCAGAGCAGCCGCTATCAAACGCCGTCCTGATGGAGCATCGTTTACCCTGATTGAAAATCAACAGCAAAACAAATTAATCATTCCGGTATTAATGTTGCAAGAAGTGTATCCCTATGCACTGCAACACAGCTGCCAAAACGCTGCTTTGAAGAAACACACTAAGCAAATGGGAAGGCAATGATTTTCATAATAGCTTCATTAAGAGCATAGCGAGAATTAAGAGGGGAAGCCAACAGCATCTCCACTACTGCTCCCAGTTTTCCTCCACCAAAGCTGCAGTGTCTTTGGGTGGAGGTGTCTTTGGGGTGGGCAAAGGGTCACAGCAGCAGCTCCAAATTCCCCACAAGCTCTGTGAAGGCAGAGGTCTGAAACAATGAAACGCAGCTGGAAAAATCCTAAAGGCAACCTCAGAACCTTTCCCACCCATCCACAACAACGGCAGCTCTGGTGCGAGAAGCTGGAAAACACTCAGAATCCCCTACGGAAAGAAGAGGGCTCAGAGAGACACAGCAGCTTCTCTGCCCACTCCTTTTAGAGAAGTCCAGTGCTCTCAAAACAGCTTCTTCAAACGCATCCTGCAGGCAGACTGAGCTTAGGAGCTCTCATGCTGGCTGCACGCAGCTCAGGTGCCTCCCAGGGCATTTCTACCTTCTCACCTCTTCCAACCTGCACACCTGTAACGTTCTCTCCCTTTCCATGCCTCTTCCACAGAGATGAAAGACAAGGGCTGACTTTGCAGCGTGTGCCCAGCAGACAGCAGCGCTCCTTCATTTTCTGCTTTCAGTTTCGGTCTGCAAACGCTTCTCAGATTCAACGCGATGACCTTTTTCACCTTTGATCCCTATTAGATTTTCTCACGTCTGCTGTGCGGCGCTGAGGTTCGGACCAGAAGCTCTCACTGAACAAAACACACCACGCACCTCCTGGTTTGGCAAGCAGGACCCAGGTGTGCGGATGGCTTCCCGAGCTGGGGATGGGGTCACCGATCCACCACTACCACCACCACCACCACCCAAAAGCTGCCCACTCCTTCCTCACTGCATGCACAGCGCTTTAACCACAAACCAAGTGTTAAAAAAAAAAAAATCACTGAAGGCTTCATCAGCTGTTTCCAGGCAAGCGTTTGAGTTTTAGGTGCACTTACAGCAAAACTCAGCTTCTGATGACCCCTACTTCGTGGTGCCTGGCAGCGGGACGCACAGCTCAGAGCTGGGCAATAGGCAGAGCCGAAGGCTGAGGTTTGGTGCTTGGGAGCTTCTCAAAGATGGGGAAAAATGATGTGGGTGATCACAAGAAAAGGGAGGGGGCTGCATGCGGGCTCCTTCACACCCATCCCACAGCTGAACAATTTAGCAGCCCTAACTCCAAATGGACACAGGTGTGCACACAGCCCGGCATCACGGCCTCCGTGCATCAGAGTGCAACTCGGGCACCTGTAAGGGGCTGAGTCTGGAAACTTCCACACGGAGGGGATGCATATATCTTCTTCACACACAGCAAAAGATAAAGCAATAGCACGATTTCGATCATCAGTTCCCTTTAGTGCAGCTATGGCAGCAAGGGTTGGGCTGTCAGTGCACCGCTCTATTTCCGTATTTCAGGGCCTCGGTGTCTACCAAAAACACCCCCACGGCGCTTTTACCTTAAGCAAAATGCGCCCAGCCGTAACACGTGCAAATACCACGTCTTGGTTTGATGCAGGGAGAGAGAACTCCCACTAAAACGGTGCTGTGTGGGTCCTCCGAACTGTGCAGGACGCCGCACGGGACAAAGAGCACGAGAACACAGCCGGGGGAGGGCTGCAACCCCACCACATGTATTCCCAACGCCTCTCCTGAGACTCCGTCACCGCGTTTCGCTATGGTGCAGCCCCACAGGGAACAACCAGGCAAAAAAGCACGGCAGATCGCACGACGGAGGGCGAGAAGCGAAGGCGCTCGGTGCGTACAACTCACCAGGAAGCGGGACCATCCATCCCGGCCCGCAACGCGACCCCACGCTGCCCCCAACTCCTGAGGAGGCTGAAGCAGCGCGAGGTGGCAGCGCGGGGCCGCCCCTCACAGCTCCCGCTCCGCCGCCGCCCCCGCTCGCTCCGCAACTTCGCTCCCAACTTTGTTTCCGAAGCTCGTTCCCCGCTTCTCTCCGCGTAGAAAGTGCCCCCCCGACCACCCCTCCACCCGCCCTGCAGCCGGGGGGTTGCGCTGTGGCACGGAGCCGTACCTCCCGCGTCCCGGGTTTGGCGGCTCTCCGCTGCCACCGCCTCCTCCGGCGCCGGCCGCCCGCCCGCCTCGCTGTGCGGCGCGGGAGGCGGAGGGAGGAAGAAAAGAAAAGGAGCGGGGCAGCCGCGCGGCGCCTCCTCCGCCACCGGCCCCGGCTGGGCCCGCCCGGGAGCCGCGGTCAGGGCGCGGTCGGGGCCGCGTCTCGCCCGGAACCCCGTTGGCTGCTCGGGGCGGCCCGGCTGGGAGCGACGTACAGCGCCCTTCCCCGCCGTGGGGCACAGCGGGGACCGCGGGGCTGCCCCTCTGCCGGCCTCGTTCCCCACATCCATCATTCGGTGTCCGCCCTCTCCCAGGGCTCGCCCTACTCGTGCTTACACCGCTTTAGTTTTGGGCGTTCTTTTCCAGGAAACTCTGGACACCGAAGGCGGAGGGGCCGCACCGCCATCTCTCAGCCGCGCGGGTGCTTTGCCGCTCGGATCTGTGCCCGAGGCCCGGCCCAACCCGAGATCTGTTTTCTGAAGGCTGCTCCTTCCCCGGATCTGCTCCTCTCCGGAAAAACACAGCAGCATCGCCCCCTGCCTCCCGCCGGGGCGCCGCGCCGCAGCCAACGCGGGCGGTGCGCGCATCCCTGCCCACCGCGCCGCCTTTCACTGCTGTATCTTCCCCACCCAACGGACCTTCTGAAGGGGACGCATTTCGGCGTGCCTTTTGTTATTCATAACGCTCCCTTGAACGACACGCACAGGTCCTTCCCTGGACCAAATCATGAGACGGGGTTCTTGAGGATGGAAAAAGCCACATCCGTGGCTGCTGCTGCCTGAAGTTTGTTCTGCAGTGCTTTTCTCGCTGTGATTACGGAGACACAGCGAAGCTGGATCTTCACAGGTGCTTTAAAGTGTGTTCAGATGCCAATTAATCTGCGTCTGGCTGCAGCCACCTGTTGGACACCCTCTGCACCTCCTGTTGTATCTGCTGTCTTTTGTGCCTCACGGTCTGGTTCTTATACAGACCTTTCTCTTTTTTGGCACCGTTGTTTGGAAAAAGAATAAAATCTAAAATCACATTTCCCCTTTTGTTTTGATAGATAACTTCCCCTAGCATGAATTTCTTCACTCCATTTTCTTTTTCCTTTTCCAAATCTCAGCCCACTCTTCCTGACTTTACTCATAACTCCACTGCTTACATCACTCACAGCAACCCCTCTGTATCTCCATGCTTCTCCTTCTCATGGTTGGCTGCAGAGCTCCTGAGCGATGCTATTACCGAGTGAAAAAGCAATGGGATTTGGCTCAGTGTGTGTAGGGAGATGATAGGTGTTTGTATCTGTTCCCACCTGGTCGGGTGGTTGGTGACTGCCAGGGGGTTGAAACTACATGATCTTTGAGGTCCTTTTCAACCCACGACATTCTATGAGTCTATGATCAGATGTTAAGAGCGTTAAAAATGATGGTATGTTCTTGCTCTGTCTCCTCTGTAGGTAAGGGAGGTAGGACAGGAACGTCTCATCATGGGGCAGTCATACAACAGTAGCTGCATCTCAGAGGGTTTCAGGAAGCCCCGTCTGGCAGCATGGTCTGCAGTGCATTCACATTCTCCATCTGGAGGCCCATCTCAGAAGGCATAAAGGATCCATCCCGCTTTGCACTGGAAGGAGCTGTGCTTGCCCTTGCCAGCTGCAGTTCTCCTCCCCTCTCCGCTTACTGCAAGTGGCACAGCTTTCAGGAGTGACTGCTCAGAGGGTAAGCTAACAGCCACTCAGCCCAGCTCTTATTTGTACAGCTGACCACACTTCAGCACTTGATTTCCCTTGCCTTTTTTAGAGCACACAATTCTTCACCAATTGCAGAAGTGAATCCAAGTTGTGAATCCTTCACAGTCCCCCAGTGCAATACAGAACCTTCATGTACACACATGCAGACGCTCCACGTTCAGTCCTGCTGCATGGAAAGGGCACCTGGAAATCACATTGCATCTGGTGAGCCCGGTGCACATTTCTGTATGGGGGATACTGCTGGGTCACTGAATCAAGGGAAACACACCAGGCTGTTCTAGGAAGAACCCCCTGCAACCTACAGCACAGTGCCATTCTGTTCCACAGGCGAAGCCTTAACCCCTTCCAGTGTACAGTCAATAGAAGTTTCCCACTCCCCCTTCTTACTTTGAGCCATATCCATATGCAGCATGCAGAAACTCACATCAGTGATCTATTTCACATCTATTTCACAAAGTTAAACATTTATTAGGGACAAGAACTGTTACAAAAAAAAGATACCCATAGTCTAAATATATACAAGAAGTTTAAACATAGCATTTTCATGTACCCTTGGCTATAAAAATACATTAGATTAACTGTATCCTAATTTATAAATATAGTTTTGTTGTGGTTTTTTTCTTTTTTTTTTTCTTTTTTTATAAAGTAGTATTTCATGAAAGCCTTACTGTGCAATGAAAGAATATATACCCTCTAAGGGGTTGTTTTAAAGTTAGTGTCTAGTGTTATATAATTTAGAAAATTCAGTGTGTAGAGTCAAACCCTGATTTATACAATAAGAGATACACTGACTTTTAAAAGACTTGATATGGGAAAAAAAAAGTTGAAATATATATTATACATATAAAGCCAGAATATTAGGATTGTAAGAACTTCAAATGATTTCAGTATCGACCACCGTTAATCAGAAGTGAATACAGAGATACATCAGGATAACCAGCCTTTTACTGTTTGCCTTACCTCCATCCTGCCTGGCTGCAGCCCCAGCAAACCATCTGGTAGGCAAAAGTAAAACGTTTGTCTGAGAAGACATTTGAGCTTTACGTGTATTACAAAAATAGAAGCTTATGTACAATGTTCCCATTTGGCCTTTCGTGGGGTAAGGGAGGACATTTCCTTTGTTGGGTGGGGAGATGTGCCCGTCTCACACCACCATGGGAGGACAGGCACGTAGATGTACACAGCTGTTGGAGGTATGTTGTTTAAGTAAATAAGCAGTGTTGAAGTGCAAACTAATACAGAAGTTTAGGCTCATGCAAACTTTTCCCTTAGCTTACCATCGCCCACCTTCCTTCCTCCTTCTGAAAAACATCCACTCATGCAATTGAACTCGTTACTGACAGCTACCTCTCTGATCACAGAAGTTACTGGTTAAGATCTTGCTTGTATCACAGAACAGAAGTTAGACCTTCATTTCTGCTTCAAGCCCTGACGTCCAGAAAACTCCAAACAACAGTCTTCACCAGTGCTCCATGGAGAACTGTCGACGTTCCATAAGGAACCTGCATCACTTTGCTTGCAGAGGATGAGCCTAGCAAGATCAGATGAACTTCCTAACCAGCTGACACCACTAAATCCTGCTTACTTGCAGCTCCTGTAGGCATGGAGCTTCTTATACATTTGCAAGTGGTTCTCCAGTACAGAATCAGGAAAGTAATGAAGCCAGGAACTGAGGACAGCAGGTGGCTTTTCATTAATCTTGTAGTAAGCAACATCTGGGCATGTAAAGAAATGACTGCAGGAGATTCTAAGGCATGAACTTGGTGTGACAGCCACTCCATGGATGCTGTTCATGGAAGTGCATGCTTACACAACTGTAAGCGACAGACAATTCATGGCAGTTTATTCCTCAGTGAAGGAACAGCTACAAGATGACAACGCGTTGCAAAGTGCTGACACATTTAAGTCCAGCCATAGCTTATTCCAGGCTAACTCATTTGTACACCTACATGCTTAACATTCAATATGGGCTTAGGAGCACCTGCCTTTTTATACTGTACTTCCAGAAATCCATTTTCAGCTACATTCACAAGGGATAAAGAAGCAGTGAGAAGAACTTGTACGTTTTTCTCTCACAATGATAGCTCTGGCTCAAAAAAAAATGAAGAGATGTTCACACAGTTACAGTGAAAGAGAGAGGACAGCCTCTTGCAGCTCTCCTGCTCCCTCTCCCAGATCAGGAGTGGCATGGGGTGTTTTCCATGGGGTATCTACCATGCTACATGTTTAGAATTCAACTTTGTATCATTACGGTAAGTACAGTGCAAAATCCTCTTGCAAAAAGTGCTACAGTGAAGGCATGAGATACAATTGTGACTCAGTCGGAGCCAGGAGAGCTAGCAAGTCTGTAACTTGCATTTACAGCATGTATAATGTGTGCACACCAAAACAACAGGTTTAAAGGGCACTTTAAAGTCTAGCTCTGACAGGTGACATGCTGGCCCCAAAGGAGTCCTCTAAGAAACTCCCAGTTTCATTTAGGGCTAGAATATCACCAGCATGGAAGATGCATGTATAATTAGAGAGACCAAGGTAGCTCTTTCAAACAACATTTCTTTACAGGTCCTTCCATGAAAGCTTGCACTCCCATCTAAAACTCCAGCTGCAGTCTTCACACAAACTCCATCAATGTCAGTTGTATTAGCCCTACCACACAAGTCCATTTATACCAAGTGAAACCCAAGTGCATCTGAAGAAGTTTAACAGCCAACTAATTGCTAATGGTACCAGAAGTCTCTTTAACATGCCATTGATGTTCAGGTCCAGCTGGGGTACAGTTTGAAAGCAGATGTCCTGCTAACACTGTGACTGATGAGTATTTCAGACACAGGAAGCAGATGACTGTTAAGCCAGAGACTTGTACAGCACAAGTGTGTGCTATGCTGCCAGTAGGGTCAGTTAAATCAGTTTTCAGAGAGCCAGTTGACAAAATGGAATCCAGTAGATTCAGCGATTCTAGAGGAATAAAGTTAGGCATTTCCATTTTCTTTCCTACCCCTCCCCTCCCACTTGCTCTGAACACGTCCCCAGTGTGTCACATTCAGAATGTCAGCATTTTTAGGCCTCCTGTTTTCATGGACTCTTCTGGGACAGTTTAATGGTGACTGTTTTGACTTCAGTATATTCTGCCAAAGCATATTCACCACTGGAAAAGAAGAGAGAAAGGGACAAATAATTGTAGCACATTAATGTGCACTTCCTTAAGAGGTTCCTGCACAAGTGCATTATAGACACAGATCAACAGCTGTTGTAGATACTGCTGTAGGCCACTAAAATCAGATGTGAACTTGCACAAGTATCATTTTGGCTCAGTGTGTCTAATAATCATGACATACATTCACGTACATACAACTACACTGTCACAGAAGAAGCTTTGAATGCTTCTGGCCAACTCATAAGATGACATCTTATGACTCTCAGACTAGTGAAAACTGAATGCTATTCTGATAAGTCATAGAAGAAATAACCACAGCAGTAAGCAAAAAGGCTTGCAAGTGGAATTGACTGTCATTAAGATTTCACAGAGCAGGTGAAGGTAATACTGAAGGCATTGCTCATGCCCCCACAGCTGTGCTTTCTATCCATGCTGTACTGGCCTAACACCAACCTGCACAGCACGCTGTAAGTATAAGTTTAGAAGAAAATTCAACAATATTATCACCGAGTCACAATCATTACTGCATTTACAATTCACAAGTAAACAAAATACTGAGTAAAACTTACAGTTCTCTGCCATTTCCTGACATTTTAAAGCCACCAAAAGGAGCCTGCGCATACAGAGCATTGTAACAGTTGATCCTACAATGAAAACATCAATTGTAAAAAGACAACACCGAGGATAAGCAAGGTGATGGCAACAGCAATGTTATAAAAAAGACTGAGGTCTGTCAGTTTTCTCATTATACAGTTCATGTACTTGAGAAATCAGATTTTTGCAATAAAATCTTATTTTGCTACAGAAACAGAAGACATTTGAGTGGTGTTCTGAGTCTGCCTCATGTCTCAACTTCCTAATATCTAATGGCTCAGACATTCACGCTTGAGCTGGATTTTATGCTTGTTTAGAGTTGTGCTTAAAGGTAACTGAAAGCCCAGCCTAGCTCCTAATTTAATTCCAACTTGGTGTTAGAACTAGATGATCCTTAAGGTTCCTTCCTACCTAAGCCATTCTTTGACTCTAAAATAAACACATTTACTGCAAAAGCTGTCTAAATGCTCATCACCTACTTCCAGGTAGAGAGAGAAAAAGTTAGCTTGCATGAGACATTTGCGTTGTAGTAAAACAGAAGTTCTTCTACCCAGCTCTAATAGACACTGAATAGAAAGAGCTAACACAGATACTTCCTCAGCAACTCAATGAGATGAAATGACTGAAGAGAGCCAGGTATGGCTTGGTGCTGTAGGATTGCACCTTCATATATGTACAGCATATGTATCCTTCAAAGCTCTACATCTCATTTTTAATGTATTTTTTCCAAGAGGTAGATTCTTCTGGCACAAGTTCCTGAAATCATTCCTCTGCATACATAAAATTAGGCACCAGATCACATTCCTGTCTTTACTGAGGAAAAAAGAATTAAAAAAAAAATAGTATTCCATCTTTAAAATGGTTTCAATATAAGAAATTTTGTAAGCAAAAATATCTACTTATCTTTCTGACAGTGGTATGATGCCATCTACTGCTCATACTGATTTGTGCAAGACCCCTCCTGATGCTGTCTTAAGATCATGAGCTGCTTTTTTTCTACATACATGGGTTTTGTTTTGGAAGACATCGTGTCTGGTGGAACTTCATTTCCTGAGTTATCCAGAAGTGAAAAACTACAGTGACTGAATTAACAAACATACTAGACCAGACCATCTGGTCCTCACCACTTTAGTCTGATAAATGGACACTGCTTTCGAGCAAAATATCAAGAATTAAAGAGACTCATGAATGTGACCTCCAGCACTTGCACAGGTTTCCAAATTATACAGCCCTCCTCATTCCCAGCAAACAAAACACCAGGTTAAACTCATATTCCATCCTGCTTACCAGACAGTTCCCGACTGCAAAGCAGAAGCTAATGTTAATGCTCTGTCCAGATTCTTCGTGAACACTGCAGCTGTGAGTCCATACTCGGTATTGTTGGCTCTTCTTATGACCTCTTCTATACTCTTGAACTTCATAATAGGCTGAACTGGCCCAAAAATCTGCACATCAATTAAACGTTAGTATAAGAAAGCCTTTTCTACTCATGGTAATTCCGTAGCAATCAGAAGCTCTGTTTGGATAATATAATTAAAACATTATATCCATTTCATAGCCTTCAAGAATTCACTAGAAGACTCTCTTAAAAACTACTAATTAAACTGAATTCAAAGAAAATACAGTGATGTGCTGTGGTAGTTAATAAATGCTAAAAGCCACAACTAACAGATGGGCTACAAAAGTCAAAATAAGCAGAGTTAGATCTGGACAAGTTTCAAAAAGTCATTCAAAAAGTCACTCATTCAAAAAGCAATGAATGTATTCCAAACGTTGCAAGTTTTCTTTAACTTCCCTTTTGCCAGTGTATGCAGTTAATTTGCACACAGTGCATTTCTGAAGGATGTGTTTGACCAGAAACTTGGCATCATAAGTTGTCAGTATAAAAGCTGTCAGCACACACTATACTTTCCATTTCTGGGATGTGGTCCCCCATCAAGCATAGTCCTAAAGGAAGGGCACCATTCTGGCTGTCATAGCCTTGCAGTCCTCCACCAAAGGTGAGAAGAAGTCTCACTTGTGTCAGCCTGAGGGCCAGTCCAGGCCTTTAGGCACATACAAGTGTTCCTAGGTCTTTTTTTTTCCTTTTGGAAGATCCAGGTGTTGAACTGGAGCCTTGCTCCTAGGTAAAAAACATGTATTTGCAACTAAACCACATATGAATGAAACTGGATAAGCCTCATGAATCACAGCTTGGGATCTGGAGTCAGTTCATTACAAAAAACGCCTGTCATGAGATTTTCAGCTTTTCTTTCCCTCTATTTTTAGAATGTAACTCGTGCCCAGACTGACTGATATCTTCCCCAGGTTCCTTGGAGGGCCAGTTGGACTCTAGCATCAACTTATTTTCCACTGGGGAACATGATGAAAAGTAAATTACGTACATTTCAAAGGAATATCACAGGATCTAATTATGTGCAGCATGTTCAATTTTTTTCTGTATATGAATAATCGAAGTCAGACTGCTAGATCTGCATTTTGCTGGCTTCAACCATATTTTCAAATTGGAAAAAAAATAGTCAGTCCCAGGGGATTTCACCATGGGAAGTGAATCTGAGATTATTGCAGATGCTAAAACTAATTGAAAAATGGTTTTCAGTGGCATTGTAGCAGGGTCCTTCCTTCCCTCCTCACCAGCTGCACATCCTGGAGTTCTTGTTCCACTTTCCTATGATAAAGCAGCCCCTTTTTACAAAGCAATGGAGCAAGAGCATCCGTTGTACTCTCCTCTGTCACTTGGGACCAGCCTGTAACAGTGATGAGCAATTTCAAGTCCATTCAGCAGGAGGTGCAGAAGAGCACACAGCACAGTCTGTACTGAGTAGCAACGTCAGTCTTCAGGAAACTTTTCCAACTATGGGGCAAAGACAGTGCAGAATTGCACCAGACTTACACCATCTCAGTTATTTTTACCTGAGCTTTAAAGTCATGGATTCTGTCAGAAACCACTAACACCACTATTCATAGTAGCTCTATCTAGGTGAGGCATTTGCTTATATTCTGTGTTACATCAAGTGGTCAGGAAATGAGATCTGAAAGCTTTAGGGCAGTGTTACCCACCACGGACTTGCTATTGCACAGTGAGTACACCCACAAGGCTATTGTTTTCCTTTGGGGAAAGGCAATAAAATGAGGAAAAGCAGCAATGCATTAGAAATGGCTGGCAAGCAGACACCCCATTAATTGTGCAAAAAGGCAAAACGCTGCTAAAATATTTTGACAGTGTTTTTGCCCGTGCTGCTCTTTTCCTCCTCTCACATCCCCACCCTCAGCCCTGTAACTACCCCAGACTGAAGCTCACCTTGCAGATACTCCATTAGCGGAATACAGATTTTACTGTTTTTAGGATGCTGTGTTAGGTAATGTGTGAGATTTCTATTCTCCTTTCAGGTTTTCACTTCAAACTGTGTCTGCACATCTTTTTTACAGCCATCTTCCCATTCACAGAAGAAAATGAATCTAAAGGTTCAAATGACTTGTACTGTACCTCTTCTTTGGCGATGCGCATGTTGTCGGTGACCTCTGAAAACACAGTGGGTTTTATAAACAGGCCTCTGTCTTCAATGGCAAGACCACCACACTCCAGCTTAGCACCTTCTTTCTTCCCACTTTCTATCAGCTCCAGGATCTTATCAAACTGTTTCTGGTCAATCTGTCAGACACAAAAAGAAAGCAGGCAGTAGTGACTTCATTATTACTGTGCCAGTTCTTTATTATCCACTGCATGAAAAGCCACAAAGATCCCTACTACTGGGGTGACCTCAGTGCAATGCAGTGGCACTGCATTCTGTTTTTAAAAATAGAATCATCTTTCAAGAATCTCAAAGACCAGTAGCACCACAGCATCTTCTGGTTCTCTGAACTGGCAGGAGACATCACTTCATAAGCACGAAGGTCACATGCTGGGAAGGTGTGCATGAGCACACAGCACTTCTGACCAGTACATGCTCAGCATGCAACACTGTGCTGGAGGTATAGAATCATAGAATAGTATAGTCAGGTTTCAAACAAATGGATGTGGCTATACAAAGATGCATAATTAAGCAACACTACGCCTTATTACAGCAGGCTGCAGATGGTAAAACACTTACAAAGATGTTAGAAAACCAGAAAACTAACACAAAAACCAACAAATCCATGGCAGTTAATTAAATACAAGACTCTGCCACTGGCTCATGGTCGCCTGGCAGCCTGGGAGGTTATTTTGAATGCCAGTTATCACCAAATGCTTGTACTGGTTCAGTGCTCCTCCCCAGACATCTGTTTTAATTTTGGCAGGGCCAGTTGCCAGTCGGGACTGTTTACACGGAGCATTTCACATTTGACTCCTCCAGATTACAGACTGTATCTCATCCCTTGTTAATCCTGGCCACACGCAATCCAAGTTTTCATGCTTTTGGACAAATATCAAAGCTTCAGGAGAGTGTCTTTGGGGCACTTCTGGTACAGTGAAAACAGAAAACAGTACATCTCCTGTCACACAGATGTGCGTATCACATGCACTGTGGACTGCTTGTACTGAGTGCCCGTGTTCCCTCATGCATTAAGGTGCTACCCAAGAAAACACCTGATGCATGCCACTGCATGAGGAAATTTGTGCCCTTGTGTAGGACACAGGGTGTCACAGTCAGTTTGGCAGGTGTCAAGTATATTGTCTAGTTGTCTCGTTGCTTAGTTGCCAAATGTAAATAATCTGAAAATATCTTCAACTGCTTTCCATCCTGGCATGTCTGTGATCCAGACCAATCCAGTTCATCCACTTCACATCACAGAAAACAAAACAAGGATATTTACACAGCTGTAACTTGTTGCAAGGCAAACTATAGTTAGATTAAAAGACACTGGGGAAAGAAAACATTTGTAAAAATGACATGCAAGGGTGGAACTGTTTGTCATTGTAACTAGAGCTTGCAAAGCTTGTTTAAATTCTGTCCCATACTCTACTATTATTTATGGTTTCAGGATTGCCTTCTATTAAAAACACATGATCTGATAGAGCAAATTCTATTTTTTGCCCAACTCATTCAAAAGAAAAGGCTTTTAAAGATCACCATAATGCTGAGAACCCCCAAATCAAGTTTTGTTTCATTCAAGCCAAAACCGTGAGAAGCATTCTCCTTTCCCAAAGCCAGTATTTGTAATCCTACAGAATAGCCCCATAACTGCGTTCAATAGACTGATTGACCCATGCCCTTTCCACTTGCATGTTCTACTTTCATGCTTTAATTCTAATATACACAAATGTCTATGGTCTAAAAAAAGAATTCACTGCTTCAAAATTCACGTAATAGGGACTGGGCTGAATAATTTCTGGCTAGCAAGTGCCACACAGCAGTTTGGATGCTTATTTTCTTCCTGTAGACCATGCTTCACAGACCTCAGCAGTTGAGGTTTTACAGCAGCAAAGCTAGCCTAGCCTCGTTCTGATTTAATCCCTGCTCTAGTCCACTAGGACCTTAGTCTTATATAATGCACTCTGCTGTTCACAGTTTCGTAAACGCCCTGGTTAACTAACTTGTCATCTGTGCAGATTTACTCTATTATTTCCTATGACACAGTTCACAGGAATCCAGAGTTAAAAAGTGCCCTTGGTCTGTTATTTGAGGTTGGCACTTTACTCATACAGTCCTGATCACCCTTCAGGTTTCTTGTGGTGTCCTTTGAATCCCAGCCAGCCCACACAGTCAGACACACATGAGTTTTGGAGAAGTCGCATCAGAAGCATGCCTCATTTCTATTTAAGTTTAATACTGTTTAAATTTGATCAGATAAATGCAGTTTATAACAGCATAATCCAATACTGCAGCTGACACAGTATTTTCCGCTCACCCATGCCACCAGCATCCATGCCAGTGCACAGTAATCCACATCAGGGAATTGATCTGAGTAAAGTGCCTCTTCCCCACTTCCAAAAAGGCTGGTTCAGACCTGACTCAGTCAGTTCCTCAAGCTAGCTTATATGCACAGTACAATATGGGAAGGAGCAGCTGCAAACAGCACCAATTCTCCAGGACTAGCTTGCATCAACTTTATGTTCTGGGATACTATTGCCTATCACCCTGACTGCCCTGCTCCAGGCTGTCCCAGTAGCTCCTTAGAAGCATGCTCAGGCACAGAGTGGCTTGCTTTCACAGAACACCAATTGAACACTGAGACTGCAGAGGATCTCCTATTTCACACAATCTGAACTCTGCATCAAAATTCCTGGTCCTGTTGTCTGGACAAAAGCACCTGGAGCTGGTGAAGGACCAAAAGGACCACAGGCTACCAAAACCACAGCCTAAGGTCAGGCTCCAACTCCTCCACCTAGTTAGCATCTAAGCAAGTGATCATCCCAGAAAGATGTCTATACAGCAGTCTCTGCACAGTTTTGGTAACATTGCATAAGTTGACCCATAGAAGGAGAGTAAAACAACGACCTGGACCTGAGGTAGCTGAGCCCTAGGGTAGGGAGATGAGAAAGATGAAGAAAGATGTTTTCTTCTCCTGGTGACTCTTCCCTTCTCCATCAGTTTAAAATAATCCCCATCCTCCCAGCACAGCAGGTTACTGCATGTACAGAGAAGTCTGGAAACTTTACAGTTCAACAGTAGCTTGTGGGCAGGTGCGAATCTCTGCTGCTTTCAGAAACATTTTAAGCCCTTGTGACACTGTATTATTTTTAATTTCTGCTTGAATTTCTGTGCATTGCATCATAAAGGGGAGAGCAACCATAAACTGCATAGGAAGTGGTTGTTCCTTTGCACCAGAGCCACATGAAAGCTTTGAGTTTAACAGTTTCCTTCCACTTTCTCAACACTTTCCCGTCTCGGTCTTGAGAACTGCACACAGAGAATTTCAAGTGTGTGCAGATGGGGTGATATCTCTGTTAGCTACAAGGGTAACAGGTAAGCTAGAAGGAGAAGAGGGTATATGGACCATATTTACAACTGGGCCAGAATCTCTGTACTTACTGCTACCCTTAATTATAGCCCTGTACATAGCAGTGACAGCAGAGTTGTGCTCTGCCAGCCTGGCAAGCACCAAGGGCATAGATGAACTGAAATAAGCAGCCGGTAACTGCTACCAAAAGCTGGTTAAGTCTTAGGATGATATTATATAAATCTAACAAGTCTAAAAAGATGAGAGCTCTTACAGGAAGTTGTGAGCATGCTGAAACTGTTTGAGGATCAGCTCATCTCTCCTGAAGCAAGTTCCAATACGGGATTATTTTCCCAAGGGTGCTGAGCAATTTGAAATCTCTTTCTAGTCTAGCTACAGGGAAAGATGCAGTCCCAGCATGGCCTGGAGATGTACATCATTTTATTCCCCTTTCAAAAGAGCACACATTTAAGTTCTCCCATGCACAGATCATGTGTGAATGGGCACAGAGATCCAGGCAAGGGGAGGCAGATGTCCCCACAGTCATCCCTTCTCTGAAGGATCCCATATAGCAAAGAAGAAAAATCTGTGTCATACTACAAGCAGGAGGCCTGGGCTATAGCTTTCTGGGATTCTCCCTTTATTTTTGGAAGCAAACAGTGGCCCTGCAGAAGATCTGACTCAAGGATCATCCTCCTGCAGAGCTCTTGACTTCAGCTTGGATTGCCTTGGAAGGAAGAAGTAAGATGAAGGTTCTGGCAGCACTGACAAAACTGTTTGCAACATCAGCTTGGCATGGTTCTTTCTGCTAATTCAGCTGAAACTTGTCCAAAGGATCAGAAGCAAGGCAGAGGAGGAGATGGAAAGTGGGGACTCAGGAGTCTCTGGGTTTTAACTACTTGTCATCACCAGCATAGCCAAACACAGCCAAGTAGCTGAAATGGTTGTTTCTGCAGCTGCACCCATCTGTGCATCGCTGTTCCTCACTGCAACATGCTTTGTATTACTGTACCAGGGAGGCAACCCCTTCCATAATGCTGGATAAGAAGCGAATTAAATACATTTGTGTTTAAAAAATTACAACATAACATTTCAGCAGTTTTGATTGATTGATATTTAAAACAGAGAGAAAAATAAAGCCATAATACATTACTCACCCTTACAGGCTTCTGCTGGGACCATATTTCACGTGGATAATATTTACAGAAGGAAAATTAAACAAAAAACAACCAAAAAACCAAACAACAACTACTCTCAGGGACACAGTTACCTGGGGCCCTTGCTCAGTTCTGGCATCAAAGGGGTCTCCAACAAGTCTCTTCTTGGCATACTCCACGCTGCGCTTGACAAACTCCGGATATATCTGCTCTTCCACAAACACTCGTGAGGCAGCTGTGCAGCACTGCCCCTGATTTAAGAACACACCTTGATGGGCACATTCCACTGCCAAGTCCACTGCAACATAGTCCAGGAGGGAAAAGCATTACCACACACACAGCTTCAGCCTCTCAGTGTTCTCAGACTTGCTTTTTGTCCAATTTCTCTTTTGAAAGCCTTCTTAAAAAATGCTGATAATGGTCCACACCCACTGAAGGCACTCACAGAGGCTTACACTGCCCTCAAACCAGCTCTCTTATTATTTCCACCCTCCCCTTTCCTATCTTTTGTCTCAGAGTCCAGTTTGCCACAGCCACAAATATCTTCTTCCATAAGGAGTCATTGAGGACAGTAACCAGTTTCTCTCCACTGTGGAAATTCAGATGCAGATTCCTAGATAACATGCAAGTTCTCAAAAACTCATTTCAGCACTGATGTTTAGCAAGCAACATGCCCTTCTGTTGTACCACCAGCTCAGACCAGCTCCTTGCAATACTCAGAGTTAATAGGTGGCACAAGTACCTCTGACATTCAATCTCCACAGTGCTGCACCGAAGACTGGAAAGTATTTCTCCCAAGCCAAACAGAATTTCAAATCATTTTGGTAGTCACAATTTACAGATATCATAGTGTTCCTCACTAATGCAACAGTTACGATGTACCATGTGAAATGAGTTGTACAGGCTTCCAGGATAGAAGTGTAAGCTGGATTAGACCAGGTCCTATGGAATTCACCTGTCATATGAAAGCCTGCAGGGGGCCTGTATTTTAGGAAACTCCTTTCCCCATCACTTTGCTCAGGCTGTACCACAGACCAAAGGGAAGGTACCACAACAGCAGACATGCACAAACAAATTGTCTGCAGCTACAGCCATCCCCGGGGAAGGCAATAAGTTCTCTTCATTTTTCATGGGAACAGTCCCCATGTGGGTGAAGAGCTCAAGCGCAGCACAAGGTCATCCTGCTCTTGAGCAGGGGTTTCCTTCAGCCTTTGGGGTGGAGGTAGTGGCAAACAGCAGCCCTGCTAACTGCCAAAGGACCAAAGGACAGCAGAGGCAAACAGAGCACCACATTGTCTCTTACAGCAAACAAACACAGCAGCCAGTACTTACAGTCTGCATCTGCACACACGATGCAGGGGTTTTTGCCTCCGAGCTCTAATGTCACCCTTTTCAGGTTGCTTTTAGAAGCAGCTTCCTTGATCAGTTTTCCAACCTGCAGCATCGAGACAAAGAAAGAACATGGGCAGTTTCCCTTAAAAGTCTTAAAATGCATGAAGTCTAATGCCAAAAAAGGTCAAAGAGCCTAGTAGGCAGAAATCAGTGCTAGTATTCTTAAACGGTTTGAGTTTCCTACTACTGTGATAAGCTGGGTCAAAACCAGCCCCAGAATGAATGCCTCTTTTAGGCAGATCTGAAATGATGGGCTACATGGGAGACCTACAGGAACTGCATTCTGAGGTTACCTGCTACCCACAGCTGCAGAACAAGGCATCTCCCACTCAATGCAAGTTTCAGCTGAGCTGCTCCACAGCTGAGTCATATCCCTTCCTAGACAATATCTGACAACATCAGCAGCTAAGTTCTGGCTAGCTTTGCCATAGCACTCTCTGCACAGCAGCCTGCTCTCATAATCTGATGGAAGTTATCTGGCCAACTCCCTTGAAGAGAAGGATTTACTCTTGTTCCACATTTTAATCCAAATAACATCAAACCAAGGGTATTTCTCTCCAATTCCCCAGAAAAAAAAAATACATTTCATATTAAATGTTTTCCCCAATTTATTTCTTTGTTACGCTGCTGTTAACACCAAAACAGCAATTTCTCTCCATTTTTTTCTTCCAAAGGGGAACTCCTCACAAAAAGAGCATAAGTCAAGTGTCAGTATAATTTAGTCATCTAATTTTGTTGGAGACAGTATGAATTAAAACACTTCTGGAGTTTCAGTTGTTAAGCATTCTATTTTAGTTGTGACTTTATTTTGCAACTGCTTTTCTTGTATCTTACCTTGGCATATAGCAATCAACTTCATTTCTGCCTAAAAATATTGTTGCCCTGCAGTGCAGCTGTGAGCAAGGAAAGCATGTGATGACATCAAACTGAGTGGTGTAGTTGACACAATAGAAGGAAGGGATGCCATTCTGAGAGACCTGGCTCAAAAACTGCACACATGAAAACTCAATGAGGCTGAACAAGGCCAAGTGTAAGGAGCTGCACTTTAGCCAAGGCAGTCCCAGATATCAGTAGAGACTGGGAGAAGAACTCAGTGAGAGCAGCCTTGCAGAGAAGGACTGGAGGGTCCTGGTGGACAAAAAGCTGGACATGAACCAGTAATGTGAGATTTCAGCTCAGAAAGCCAACAGTATTCTGGGCTATATCAACAGAGGGGTAGCCAGCAGGGAGAGTGAGGGGATTGTCCCTCTCTATTCTCCCTTGTAAGGCCCCATCTGGAGTACTGTGTCCAGGAGGGCCACTAAGATGATCAAAGGGCTGAAGTAGCTCTCATATGAAGAAAGGCTGGGAGCTGGGCTTGTTTAGCTTGGAGAAGAAAAGGCTCAATAAGAGGAGACCTCACTGTGGCCTTCCAGCACTTGAAGGGAGCTTACAGGCAGGAGGGGGACCAACTTTTTACACAGTCTGATAGTGATAGGACAAGGGGGAAATGGATTTAAACTAGAAGAGGGGAGATTTAATAAGATGTTACAAAGAAATTTTTTGCTCTGATGGAAGTGAGGCACTGGAACAGTCTGCACAGAGAGGCTGTGGATGTGCCATCCCTGAAGGCATTTAAGGCCAGGTTGGATAGGATACTGAGCAGCCTAATCTAGTGGTTGGCAACCCTGTCCATGGCAGGAAGGCTGGAACTAAATGACCTTTAATGACCCCTCCAACCTAAACCATTCTGTGTTTCTATGAGGCAGCTAGCTGGCAATTCTAAGCCCGCATTTCTCATGGTTTGCCTTTGTAACTCAAGTGAGAGTCCTGAATATAGCAGTACGGATCAGTTCTAGTCACTCAGCAGCCTAGCCCTAGAGACAGGAGAAATAAAGTCATGTATCATGCTGCAGATGAATATAGCTTTGTGAGAAGTATTACTACAAGCTAGGCTGGCCAAGGAGGAGCAAGTTAAACTGAGGGAAAGGAAGAAACCTAGATGGGAAAACTCTCATGGAGTCTGGTCTGTCATCAGCATTTTCAGGCTGGCGCTGAGCCCAAGCTGGGGCTTAAAAACTAAGTCAAAATGTATTTTGAATTAGTTTTACTTCCTGGCTCAGAAACAGTAGCATTATGCTGCAAATACTGCAGAGGTGCAGCTGAACTCACAGATGGGCGGAGGGGGAAGAAAACACTTCTAAATTACACACACATAAGCAAAGAATCCATCTCCCTTGGTGTTTCCTGCACACCCATGGATTAGAAAGACAAGCACAGCGTCTATAGGAGTTTTTTGCCCATAGGCTCCAGCAGCTGAGGTTTTCCTTCTGTCCCTAATCCACTGGATACTCCTCTTTCATTGAAAACCCAAACAGATCCATGTGGGCTGGAAGAGTCTATAAGCTCTATTGTTTTCACACAGCCAGCATCTAATCTAGGCTGAAAGTTTATGATCCAGAATTTGGAGAGAAGCATGTATCTGGATAAGCCCTGAGATTAGGCCAACTATCAAGAGAGTAAAAGCTCATTGTGAGCTTTTACTTTATTGCATTCACATTTGTTTCCATTATTTCTATACAGAAACAGAAGCTCAACACCTCCTCTCTTTTGGGTTAAGTTAAGCAGTAAGTATGTAGACAAAGCCACTAGATGGTACTGTTGTTAAATGCAATAGCTTTTGAGTGTTCAGTGATTTACCTTTATTGACCAAGAACACCATTCAAAGTAATTAGCAATAATTAAGTAATTTGATTACACTCTGCAATTACGAATACAGGCATCAGAATGGATGAAGTCATCAAGTGATCATAAGAATAATATTATTCAAGGAAATAAAAGTGAAGACACTATGTTTGCCTCAACTGAACCTACAGGCGTTAGCATTTCCATTCTTAGCATGCTGCCCCTTCTTCAGGGTGTGTGTATAAACACTGCAAGAAAAACTTAGAAGAGCAAGTGGAAAAACAGCCATGTTTATAAGCACGCTTTATATTTTTTGAGAATTTGCTGCAACGATTACTAGAGACAAATTCATGTGCATGTCACAGCTACAGCTCAGTTCTATAGACCAGGCCAAGCCATGCATTCCTTTCCCCTACACAGGGGCAGAAGAGGATGGCTGTAGGTGTCTGATACTGCAGAGGCCTCACTGCCACCCCCTCCTAAGCGAGGCTGCTGTAGCTGTTTACAGGAGAAAAACAAATAGAAAGGTGCTTTACTGCACAGGTCTCAAAAGGTGCTCAAATGTTGATTCCATCCACATCACTGGAGGAAGCTGTAGGCACAGGGCCATGTTTTTATTTAAGTGCTAGCTCCTCAGAGGTAACCAAAGCCAAGGAGGAATTGTTCAGGGCTCTGACTGACGTTTTCCAGTTACACACATATGCAGGGCAGGATTAGCAGGGAAACTTGCCCAGAAGCTCCATCAGGTCAATGACATGATGTTAAGTAACTGCCAGCCTCTCCTGTAGACTGTCCTACCTTGTGTCAGAACATCTATTACAGATCTTATAGATATGTGGCAGTTTGGCAAAAACCCAGTTTAGAGAGGTGGGATTATCACAAGTACAGGAACTGGTAGTAAAAAGAGATGGACCTGACCTAGACAAATCCTGAATACTTCTGAGAAATCCTGTCTCACAGAACATGATGGAAAACAGTGTTGGAAATGGCTAATATTTCATTGGTATTATCTATTATGAATTGCTGCCTTAGAAGAAGGTACAAAGATGCACAATAGGTGCTTTATAAGGAATCCATCACCTACCTTTGTTGATCCAGTAAAAGCAATTTTATCAATGCTCTGATGGGTAGAGATGGCTGCTCCAGCTGTGGGGCCATAGCCTGGCACAATGTTCACCACACCTGGAGGGAAGCCCACCTAAAACAGAGGTTAAGTACAGTTTTGTAGTAAGGGATTTTGAGCACTCTAAAGCCTCTCTGCACTCCTGAGAGCTGCAGCTCAGTTCTCAGGACACTTGAATTACATGTACTGTATTCTTATGGACGAGGACCAACCCTAAAAACAATCACAGTAATTTCTATAGCATTTCCCTTGCAAACATTTCTATAGCATTTCCAGGAAGGCTGTGCAAAACTCCTTTATCTATGTAGCCTCACAGAAGATAAGTGAGCAAAACA
Organism: Gallus gallus; assembly: GCF_016699485.2. Taxonomy (NCBI): domain Eukaryota; kingdom Metazoa; phylum Chordata; class Aves; order Galliformes; family Phasianidae; genus Gallus; species Gallus gallus. The sequence goes on along the minus strand of NC_052541.1, from coordinate 17,473,712 downwards.
CCTTAGTCTATAATAATGAATAGCACCACTTGAATTTACTAATCTCACTGAAATCAGGTTAAGGGCATAAACATGCATTTCCCTATTAACATAGAAGACACAGATATGCAGAAAAGTCTTTAACATGCTTAGTGAATGATAAAGTACTTCAGAGTGTATGCAGCACTTAAAAACTGCAAGCTGCAGACAAGGAGCCCAAACTACATACATGAGTGTTTTCCAGACTTCCCAGTAACATGGCTGTGTACTATCAGGTGGAATAGATGTGGGTGAAAATAACAGCCATGCCTAGGAAATGCCAAGGCTCAGTAAGAATTCTTGGAAGAGTCCCAGTGTCAAATCAAACAAGAGCAAGTCTTTTGGCCAAACTTGGCTCCATCTGTAAAGCAGTACTTGGGGGCCAAGGGGTAACTGAATTAAAGTTTGTTTTGAACAAAGGTTGACATTTGTGGTTCTTCAGGGGCCAGAGGGATTAAGAAGTCAGTAAAACCTCACTAGACGATGGTGCTAATAAAACAAGAATACGAGAACAGATGGTAACAGACTTATGCCAGTTTCCACCACATTTACAACCTAGATTATCCAAATAATAATTTTGCCAAAAGAGACAAATGGTAAAACTTCAGATGAAATTCTAGCACAAGGAGAAGTGTGGGACTTATTGGTCTGTTCTTTACTTCCTGAAATAATAGTTTCAAGGATTAAGCTCTCTTAAGCTAGCCCTTCCCAGTTAGCCCTTCCCTACCACTGATTGCAAAGGCTGTTTCCCTGCATTTACTAACAGTGGAATGGCAGAATATTAAATGCCTGCTTCATTCCTTTTCCCTTTTCACATAAAATCTCAGTACATGAAGCTGCTCCTTCCTAGTAAAGAAGAAAACTGAAATAATTGTTTATGTACTACCTGACAAAAAATTGCTTTGGTAAGATTTTTTTTTTTTTTGTAAATCAGGACAATCTGATTCTACTATGCATGTAATAATGATAAATGACAGCTCAATAGAGTTTGCATTTTGGCTAATGAGCTTTCAAAAAGAAATATCGAATGTCAAACTGTGCAAGTAATGGTGTTTGGAGTCAGCAGCAAAGCCACAAGGAAGCAAAAAAATTGGTTCAGGTCTCCCCAAGCTAAATTTTTTTCCTCTTTTTCTGCAAAAATGAAAGCCAAAATATTTTGGCTGGCATCATATTATTTCATTCAACCAAACACGTAGCTTTGCTTGTATACTAAGATCACCTGCATCCTTCTAAAGATTAAAAAAGATGAACTTGTTCTTCTAAAAACCTGCAAGGAGTTTAGCTGCTTTTGGGTGGAGAAAGGGGCATCTTCAAATTATTCTGCCCTAATTACTCTTCTGTCTTGAAGCACAACTACAAGAAATGGACAGCTTGGACTTTAGCTTAAAATATTAACCTTACCCAAATGGAGCTGCTTTTTGTGGGGAAATACCATAGAAGGGTTTGAAGAGCTGTATGTCAGAATGACATACAAAAGATCAGTTGCATGGCAGGGCTACTAGAAGTAATGACAATTGCACCCTATGCTCACTCAACTTGTATAACCTTATCAAGTCAATTAGCTACAGGAGATACTTAAGTGGAAGTGCTTTTACACTTCCTTTGCAGGCAAAGAAGCACTTTGTGTCAAGTATTAACACATCCTCCTGTTTCGTCTATCCAAGAACAGACAGAATCATCATTAGACTGAGCTTAAACAGACTTTTCCAGCTGAGAGGCAAAAGCATACCTCCAAAGCTTTTAGTTTTTGTTCATACTTAGTCATATAATTAACTGTAGGAGGCTAAGGATGTATTAAACAGTCCTGAAAGGTACTGTGCACCTCCCACCACCTCTGGACTATAAATAGATCTGAGGGCACCTGGGGTCCTACCTGATGATACCTAAACAACACTTCGAAATCTCAGCTTATTATCTTCCCTCTGCCTCAATATAGGAGTTGGCTTTAAAGGCCAGATGTAGCTAAATTGTTCTTTAAGCCACAGAAATATGAAGAATTGTTTCTTAGGGCACTCACTCTGTCTTGGTTGAATTATCTCACTTTAAAAACCTCACTGTTGTCTATTATACTCCTTTTTGTCCTATTGCCTAATAAAACTGAGCTGCAATCTTTTGCACATTTGGGAAAGCAAAAGACAAGGAAGAAAAATAAAAGCATCAGCAGCTCCATAAAGGAGGAGGAAAGCCTACAAGTTCTGTACTCTGTTACCTGCCATCCAGCCCCTGCCAGTCAAGAAGGCCTTTGGGAAAAGAGGCAGAATACAGGTCATTCTCACACCTCATTGTATATTGAACATCTTTTAAGCCTACGCAGACAATTCTTATTGTCTTAGAAGAAAAGTACCTAGGTGTGTTGTTCAGATTTCCTTACCTCCTTAATCAGAGAGCCAATGTACAGTGATGTGAGAGGAGTTTGTTCAGCTGGTTTAATAACCAAAGTGTTTCCACAGCACAGCGCCGGTGCCATCTTCCAAACCAGCATCAGCAATGGGAAGTTCCACTGCAAGAACACAAGGTCATTCAGATCAGCCACCTACTCACTTCCATGCAGTACTTCCCCCACCTCAGGGAGAAAACAGCAACTGGGAGCATAGTCACAAAGAAAAGTGTTTGTTTACAATACTGCATTTTCTTGGGCTACAGAGTGCATCTTCCTCTACCCCACTGAGATTCCAAATATTGTTGGCAGCCCTAAAGTTAACTCTAAGTCAAACAAATCTTTGCATGATGCAACCTCATTGTTCACAGAAGTCTGATCACACTTTCTGTAAGATTTTGTCTGCTCACAGAAACCATGGTGGAGGTAGTGTTCTGATGCATCACTTTTGTACACAGTCTTTATATGGGAGAACTGAAGCTGCCCATTGAAAAATAACTCAGTTTTCTGTATTAGCTAATCCCTGAGGAGTTAGGAGTTGCACGTTATCATTCACTTCCAGGTTTATAATTAGAAAACTTCAGTGGATTGTTCAGTCAGGGAAGTCCAGGGCAGCTCTTATTCTCCCTTCATTCTGTAAAACACTCCTTTCCAATTAGATTTCTTATTTGGAATCAGGAACAAGTCCACATCAGCTTCCTCTGTGCTAATCTGTTTCATGGTCATGTGTTTTTGTAGATCTTGGAGCCTATGCAAGAAGTGGAAAATCTAGCTCACATTGAATCTCAGTAAAGGTCATTTGGCAACAGAAAGGATTTATTCATTAAAAATATTTAATGCTGCTTTAGGGATGATGGAAGCAGGCCAACAGTAAGGGGACTTCTTGTCAAGCCTCAAGCCATGGGCCCCCAGCTAGCAAGAAAGAAGCCAAGTATGTTAGGAATCCACAAATTCACACTTACAAATAAATTAGCAGTTTAGATTTTAAGAGATGAGTTCTGTTCTAACCCAGCAGCCCTGAGATAAAGTGGAACTTCAATTGATGTGCTTTCTTCAGCTTCTCTCTTCCCCTTTTCCAGACCTGTTTCAGTGATTTCTCCAATGGCCACGTTCTATGATTTACCCATTTGTCTTTTTCTCCTAAGCCCTCTAGAAGGCCTGAATTTTCATCTTCGGCCACCTGCATCTTCACTACTTTTCTACACTTTCAGAGCACAACGTAACTCCACTGAGACCTTTCTATTGCAGAATGGCTGGTGAAGGTAACAGTTAGAAACAGATATGAAGGCTGTCTGACAATATCACCCTGGGATAAAGTTCAGTCATATGATGCACTGTCTAAAAAGTGCCCTCACTAAGAGGGTTGTTTAAGTATGGTCAAGCCACAGTAAAAAGGGAGGACTGTTAACCAGCCTAGAGAGACATGCAGAACAGTGACAAATCCCTTTATATCAGGTTGGAGTAATCACATCCACTGACTGTTTGTGGAAGAGACAAAACTGGAAAAAAAAAATTGAAGAGGATTAGCTCTAAGTAAACTGGAGACAGATGTGGCTTCGTTGACCCCAATCATGCTTTTTGCAAACAGTGTTGAACTTGAGACAAATCTGGTCTTATTATTGTATTTATTGCTAGTGTAAGGCCCACCTGAAATAGTAGAAGTCCCACTATTTTCCCTTACAGTGGCCCTCCAAAGCATCCTACATGCAGGCTTTTAAACTGATAAGTTCTGAAAGAGCTTGAGTACCAAAGGTGGTAAGTATAACAGCGAAATATCTTTTAATTGATCAATTAAACTTATAACACTGATGATCAGTGTTGATAAACCTGATGTTTTGATATTAAGTCACAAATTCTAGCTGCTTACAAGCAGACACTTTGCTTGTTCAAGCAGAAAAACTGTACAGATGTCATTAAGCCAAATGCCTGATAAATAGTAACAACCATCTCCCAATTTGTCTAACCCTCATAGAGCAAAATAGACTGTACCATCTTATCACCAGGTTTACAAGTTCAGTCCAGCTGAACGAAAAGGTACTATTTCTCCAGATGTCTTTGGAAATTGGTCCAGACCTGGTATCCCCAGGGTCCAGAAAATCCCAAACCACATATGCATTTTATCCTGTCTCCCTTATAACCTGATCCCAAGGGTCAAAATATTCTGTGGACTCCACTGATCCAAGTATCCAAAGAATCTTGGCACAACACCACTTGCCTCTCAGCCTGTAGGATACCATGCTCAAAGCATTTTACAACTAGACAGGAACAAACTATGTCTCCCGTATAGCTGTAAAGTCTTTCTGCTTGTCTGTTTAAACAGAGCAAGCAGCACATACTAAAACTGGAGGTATTCCAAGAACCAGCCACACTGTCCCCTCAGCAGAGAAAGAGACCTCAAAGAAAAACCGCATTCAGTGAGATTTAATCACAGAAAGCTCAGAGAACAGCCAGAGTTTTATTAATAATGGATATGATTTGAAGCTCTGAACTATGCATCAGCTCTAGGCAGCAAGAAGCTAACACACGTAATGACAAGATGGTTGTCCTAAAAGTTGAAGAGTCAGAGAGCTCTGACTGGTCTCTGGTGACTGCTGTCATCCTTAGAGAGGAACAGAGCAACTGATTAGAAGACCCACCCTTCCATTGCAGAGGATTTTGCACTGCCAAGAGCAATTGGCATGGGGGTAAAACAAGAAACTACATCAAGCAACTGAAATGGGAGTTCACTGCAGAACAGCTGCACTTAACTAGGAATCAAATGGCTGCAGTACAAGATAGGGAAGCGCACATACACTTCCTCCATTTCCAAGGGCACCATTGCTGTTACTTACTGGAGTTATAGCTCCACAAACACCCATCGGTTCATGCCTGGTGAAACAGACAAAGTTTTCATCTGCAAAACAAAAGAATAAAGAAAAAAACAAACAGTAAAAATCTTTGCTTCTATAGGAACAGTTAAGATGACTGCAAACAGAGAGGCTGGAGGCAGATCCAAAACCACATTAGACAAAGAATCCTATCTCTATTGATCTTAAAACACACCTCTGGGTGACCTCAAATGGATGAGGATCCGTTTGAGAATAGGTCCAAGAGTGCAATGTGACTGCTCTAGGTCTGCAGTCTAGAAAATCTTTTGAAAAGAAAACTCTCAACTATGAGAACATCTGACAGTGTCCTTCCATTATTTTCCAGAGATCTATCCAGGCATTCCTAGTTCTCATGTGAGTCTGAATCTCAGAAGATACCTACTTAAAATCCATCCTGAGACAGAAAATAAATGTCTCCTATTGCAGGTTTTCAGAAGCAGATCTTTCCATGCCTCTCACTTGTCCAATCAAGCCTGATCCCTTTCCAACCTTGATTTTGAGTGTGAAGAAACTTACCCACAGGGATAGTCCTGCCCTGGATTTTATCAGCCCATCCAGCATAATATCGGAGTGTCTTTATACAACCTTCCAGGTCAATGAAATAAGCCTGCAGAAAAGGTTTTCCCGTGTCCATTGTTTCTAAAGTCTGAAAGAAAACCCAACAAATGACATTCACTGTCAGACACATTCATAGTTTTTTCTTAAAAACAAAAACACCTTCCAGAAAAACACTCTCAACTTTCTTGTGTTTTGTGCTGCAGAGAGTTTTCTTCCCTCACTTTGTATTTAAAGGGAAATTTAGTTAATACAAGTAAGGTAGAACAGAGACAACTAGATCTAAGTTGCTTTGTTCAATCATTGCAATGAACGGACATTTTCTACAAGAGCCCAGGAGGTGATTGTGGGTGGGATACAGGGCTGTGGTCTGGAGGACCATTCTGAAAGAATGTAAGTACCTTGACTTCACTGTATCTGACCTTCTGACACCAATGTTCTGGACTCCAGATGGTGTCACTAAAATCAGCCTGACCCACTTTCCTTTTATTTTTCTGCCTCATTGTCCTAAAAGCAACCTCTGAAATGCCTCTTTTATCCACAGGATGATAGAAAACACATTTTTTTTTTTTTATACAGTGTTCTAGTAAAGTAACATTTGGGCTTAGATCTGTGCTTAGACAAATGCAAGGGAGAAGTTACTTCACTGAAGCTGCACTGACACTGAGCAGCTCTAAACAAAGACCAGCCTCAGACTGTACCCTTCTCACTGTTCTGAACATTAGCTGAGTGAATACTTTGTTCTGCTCAGGTCATTAAATGGGAGATTGGTGAAAAAGCCAGCACATCCATAAAGGAAGCAATATCCCTTGGTAGATTGAAACATCTTTGTTTACAAATGAAGTCATACCCTGTCATATTCCACAGACATTAGGGTCCAAACAGACATTCCCCTTGGAATGACTAGAATTGTTATCCACTCTGGATGTCTGCTAAAACAACTGATTTTTGTAAGTGATTACTTAACACGCAACCAAAGCAGCTAGGGCTGGTTTTCTGCAGAGAAAATAGCAATGCCAAGAAAGTCCTCCCAGATCAGAAGGACAGCAGAAAGCTTGAAATTAGTGCCCTGGTTTATGGAAAAGGAGGCTCCTTTGAATTTGCATTAAGAAAATAAAAAAGGGGGGGCAGAAAATGAACAGAGCATATTCACACACATTTATATCTCCCCCTTTTGATTTGTTGGCCAGAATTGCCTTCAAACCTGGAGTTTTTCTAGTCTGTTCTGCAGAACTTGGAGACTATCACATGGTTCACAGAGAACATATTGGGGAAAGAGACCTAGCTTGAAATAGTCATGTAAGTACAGACTTCTAAATACACCCCACACATGCTGCTCTCAGTGGGACACCAGCTCAGGAACTCTTGCATACAACAGCACCAAGCAACATGAATGCAATACTCCTAAAGAAGAGCATAGCAAGAGTTCTATGTTGAGCTAGTGAAGTATAGATAGCAGCTCTAAGCTGAGACATATTAGGAACTGTAGGCACAATTTGTAGAAATGTACAAGTCCAACATAAAAGCTTCTCATCAACTGCAGAATATCTTAGCTGAGGTCCTACTCCCCTTGTTTTGCACCAAAAGGATTCTTTTAGGACAGGATAGGAAATCATTAGCAGTAGTTCTTCAGTGCAGAAGTCCAAGACAACATAGCCTCACAGCTATAAAGAGATTTTCCTGAGCCAGTACATGCAGTGGAGAAAGTACCAGATCCCACTTACACACATTTTAAACTTTGGATGATATCCAAGAGTCTCTTTCCAGCCCCCTATTTTAGGGGAAGCAATTTGGAAAAAAGTTAAATTGGCCTTGCATTTTTTTAATAAGGACTGAGGCAGATTTGGTTGTTTGTGCTTTTTTCCTTCCTTTGTGATTTATAGGCTTTTTCTTGTTGCTGTTTTAAATATGCAGATACCACCTAAGCTAAGAGATGCAAGAGCATCGATAAACTTAAAACCAAGAAACATACTATTACTTTTCTTCTTAAAGCAATGAGCAATATCTGCAATCAGTTCAATAACCAGCCAAGGTCTTGGACACGAATTCCAGTATGAATAATTAACAGTCACTGTCTATGATCCCCAGAATCATCCTTCAGAAAAGTGAAGATAAGCTATGACTCCTGCCTAGATTCTTCTCCCCTTTGTATAGGAAGGGAGAAGGAGGGCTGGGAGGGAAGAGTGCATCCAGTTCCAAAGAATATATACAGTTAGTGTCACAGCTTGGAGAAAAAGTTTGGTCCTGTATCACTGTTATTTGTTTCTCTGTGTGGGAGGCACTGTTCTTTATCTCAGACTCAAGCAGGCCCAAATGTCTTACTTCTGTCGAGAAGAGGACTAGGAGCTACGTCAGGACTGAACTATGGTTCTCCTTTGGAGGAATTGAAATCCATAATACAGGACTACACTAATGAAGCTCAGGCTAACACAAGGATGGATTAATCCAGGAAGGTTTTACAAATTGTCACTACAAATACTGAAGCCCATTGACACAGAAAAAGCTGTCAGGCATTCCCTACAGCATGAAGTCTGGAGCAGGCAGCCTAAGGCAGTGAGCACAGGAAAAAGAGGAGCTAGAAGATGGGACCTTACTGCAGGATTCCCTCTTCCTTAGAGCACTTGGAAGTAGTGTGATAGGAGATGGATGCAGCAAAATTGGAAAGATGAAGCTGAGTTATCAGCCAACTGCTCTTGGTTTATTTCCACTCACCAACCACAATACTTACTGCCAGGATGACTCTGTCTCGCTCTAGAAGATCAGCCAGCTTGTGTAGGAGACGTCCCCTGCTTAAGGCATCCATCTGTCTCCACTGAGACCCTCTCTGGAATGCTGCCTTTGCTGCTTCCACTGCATTATCCACATCAGGCTAGAGAAGCAACATATATAAGAAAATGTTAGGTTACAAGGAAGATGTTGGGCAAAGGCAGAGACCCCATCAAGCTGCTTCCTAGATGGTGTGGTGGTGGCTAAAACCAAATCTTCTCAGAAGACCACCTCCATTTTACTCTTGGATTTATAACCAAGCCTGCAAGCCATTTTGGGTTTGGTCTGGGCTGATAAACAACCTAAAGGTCAAAGTATCAGCAGGGTTTTTGAAGAGTAATTTTATGCAACTGGTTTGTTTATAAAATAATTCAGAATCAAATTCCTGCTGATACAGGATGTAAGTGACACCAGGGAAAGGATGGAAAAATGAGATCCCAATTCTGTTCCCACTGGAGCTTCCCTAAGCTTGACAGGCTATTGTCCTCCATCAATCAGCCTGGTCTACACAAATGTAGAAAGAAAAGTCCCCCATGAGAGAGATCAGTTTTATCCAGGGGAAAAATCATAGCTTAGATCCCACCACTACATCCCACTTGAATGCATGCCAGTAACAGCATAGAAAAAAAGCCAAAACAAAAAAACACCTCCCTTAGATCCCAGACTGCTCTTCAAGATTATTTTTACCAGATGGAAGGGTTTTTGTTGTCTAGTGCTTTGACTGTCATTTCACCTACCCAGACTTAGTGCCACTCTCTCAAATGCCTTACTGCATATAGGACCAAATCTAACTCTGTTTTCATAAGTTGCTACTTAGGAGGGCAACAAATTCCATCTCTTCTCATGCCATCAACCCCAACAAAGCTTCATATGATGCTCTGGCCACAATATGGCCCTGACTCCCCCTTTCTCCCCTTCACTAACATACAACAATTAAAAAAAAGCAATGGCAAGGGCAACTTCCTGACTCAATGAAGTCAGTGGAACACTGCCATCAACATCCATGAGGCCAAGAACATATCCCAAGCATACACAGAGCACAGTTCATTCTGTCTTTGGTCAGATTCCTGCTCTAAGTAATGTCTAGTACAGCCCACACTTCACTGCATCCTTCAGCTGATGGAGAAGTCCTTGCACTTCACCATAATATGTGGCTCAAGAAGGTGGGCTTCAGGCCTTGACTGCTCCTCAGAGCTCTTCACCAGCTGCTCTCATAGATCTACTCTCAAGGCTTGTCTATTCAGACTTGATCACACTAGATTTGACTATTTTGCACAGACCCAGCAAGGATTGGCTGTTCTCCCATCACAGGAAAGCCTGTTTTGCTCAACCAAGAAGAGCATTATGGGGAGATACGCTTGACTTACAGCAAGTCATCGTCCACTGAAGTAGCACCTTAAACTAAATTTGGCTCTTTCTTCACAAGATTGCACAGCTTTAAAGAACTCTGACCTTTACTGCCAGGAAAACTACACCCTCTTAGAAGGGCACTGATGGGGAAACAATTGCAAGAGACTTGCGTTGCTACAGGAGGTAAAGAGTGGCTCTGGTCAAGCAAGCATGGCTACAAAGCAGATGTAGTAAGCAGCCATATCATGCCTAGTGCCTGTCCCCACAGGCAGAACATGGCTTCAGAATGGTCTGCTTCTATCCAGTTAATCTGGATTCAAACTGGAATGTCACAGAAGCTAAGAGGCACCATCAACTACTGCACACTTATATGCTCCTCATTCTCCCTGCTGGAACAAGGGCTTAAGCTAAAATAAGGCAACGTTATAAGACCCTAAGAAGACAAGAAACAGGAGAATGTGTCAGGTTTAAAGCGGCAACAAATCACTGCCTGAGATCAGGCTGGGAGCACCAAGACTTCATGGCCGCAGTGCTGAGCCTTCCCACCACTCTGGCACTCACAGCAGTAAGAACAAGATGGCTGCATGGGCAAAGGACTTCAGTCTCCACCCTCTAAGCACAGGAGCACCCAAGCCCCATTACAGCTCCTGTAAGTGGTAGTCTAGTGAAGCCCAAAAGGTCTAAGCAAAGCTCTCCTGCCTTTCATTTTGACTGCAAGCTAGAGATACTGTCCGGAGCCTCCTTCCCCTAAAAATCATTTGTACTGGGGTGGAAAAAACCAAAAACAAGCAAACAAAACCATAAAAGCATAAATGGCCTTTGTTTTTCTCCTGCAGCAACTACTACCTGACACACTTTGGAGGTGCAGCAAAAGGCATATTTAACAGATAGAAGTGTCATAGCGATACTAGCCCTGGGGTGGATATTTACTGAAACTGTATTCATTCTCACCCCCTTTTCTTGGATTTGCAGGGCATGCACAGCAACTCAGAGTGCGGTCACTATTACAAACAAAAGCTCCCCCAAAACACCCTCGGGGTAGCACCACCAAGCGAGACCTTGTGAGCTCACAGTTTCTATAGGCCTGAGAGACTAGCAAAAACAAGGAAGTCCTTCAGGAAGGCTGGAATGCTGCTCTTAATCCATCCTGTTATGACTAGACATTAGGGGAGTTTGAATGGTGTGCTCATTACAGGCATGTTGCAATAGGTAGGCACAATGCGTGACAAAGACCGACTTCTAACTGTCAGAGTGCCAAGGACACCCTGCAGCATACAAAACCACAAAGAGGTCCATGCAACCTGGTGCTCAGTTTTGATCTACACAGATTTACTATTACATAAAAAGCTTTACTAAGAGAACACTGAAGTTGCAAAGTCAAGCAACACAGGATTGGGAAATGCCAGCAAACCTTCATACCCACCCTGGATGTTTGCATTATGATACAAGCCCCAGTTACACAACTGCATGCCATTTTCCCCTGAACAAACTCATGATTTCTTTGTTCTAAGCCATGTCCTCCACCTTCCTTCTCTACCTCAAATTCTGCTCACCACTGTTCCATTTCTACAGAGCCCCTTCTTCCTCTCTCCTGCCTCAGCACCTGGCAGACCATCATCCCAGCGCCTTGGTGAGAACAAGGGAGAACATCTGCAGAAAAAGCCTTGCTCTGCTTCAGGCTCAGCGTAGATAACATGGCTTTGACCCAGCCAGTAAGGAGATGGACTGGGGATGGAGCACACTCCATGCTCACTATCTTACTTGAACTTCTTGGGAGAATCCCCACTGTGCACATCCTCAGAAAGGCACTTTTCTAACACAGGCAGAAGCATGCCCAATTAGAAGATGTTCACAGCTGAGCCACTCTCCAGCAAGCCCCCTGCAGTCTATGCTTCTCATTGCTCTAACTTTAGAACCAAAATTTCAATCAGCTACAAAGAACAACTTAACAGTCTGTAGTGTCCCAAACCATTATCTATGGTATTGTGAGCTTGCTGTGTGGAATAACGTTTCTGCAGCCTCTTACCTCAGCCCATGTCCATAGTCTGAAGGCAGGCAAGATGCCTGTGAACAAAACATGCTTATAACCCTCTAAAGATCCACTACCAAAGAGCAAACTGCTGAGAAGTGACCATGACTGCTCCATAACACCCATCCTGCTCAATCCCAGCCATGCATCTGTGCCAGGCAGCTAGGTGGCCACTCCTTTAAGAATGGAGTTCCTTTCCCCCATCCTTCCTGGATATTAGAAAGCTACTAGAAGAGCTTATCTTCAAACATTACCAATAGGACTAGAGAAGTGATAACAGCTAATGTATTTTTTTTTTTCCCATGATACAGTAACACAGCAAGGGAGGGCAGAAGTTCCAGGGCTGCACCGTTTCTGAGGGTCAAAAACCTAATGAAGAAAGTTATCCCTTTTTGATTGTAGCTGGAGAACACTGAGACACCAAGCCATTACTTGGAAGCCTCCAGGTATCCAGTAGAATCATTTGCTGCTTTATTGGTAGTGCTTTTTCTTTTTTAAATACTTCTTTTCCACCTGACACTTCCTTTTATTCCCCAGCTATTCATCAAGAGAAATTGTGTCTTGAATTTTGTGAACAAAACAAAACCTTTACACCTAGCCTTCTAACACTGGCCAAGTTTCAGCACCAAACTTGTTTGTCACCACTGAGATATCAGCTGCCAAATTCCCACCCCTCACATGCAGCCCAAGCAAAACATACCCAGTGTAGCCAGGAAAGGACAGGTTTCTGAGCAAGGTTAGGGAAACAGAGTCCCACTCCCTGCCTGCTGTGAAGGCAGAACCAACCCTGGCACAGCACACCTCTGCTGCAGTACTCACCAGCACAACTGAGCACAGTGCCTAAAGGGGACAGAGCACTGAAAAGCACCACATGACTCACCATTTTCCTGTAGTAACAGGGAGCTTTGCCCCAACAGATTGGGGTCATAGATTTAGTATGGAGATGATAGAGCTGGCCATGGAAATTCTCAGGGAACTCTGCCCAGAGGGTGGTGGGACATCATCACATATCACTAGCAGCCTAACAGCTGGTTTGGACCAAGTCCCACTCCAATTCTGTCTTTTAACTAACCCACTAGCAGGTCTGACTCTTCTCAGTTCCCTCATACAAATGTAATTACAGTGAAATAAATATCTGATGTAAAGAGGTAGATGAGGCTTTCAGCTGCATCTAGCATACATTCTTGCACACAATTATTTTACGCGCCCAGGAGTCAGGCACCTATACCAAGTATTCACAGGCAGGGACTCTCCTGCAAGCTGAAAAGCTGTTCTTGAATTCAGGCAAGGGCAAGTCTCAAGGAGGCAAGGCACAATACTGGCCTTTCAGTTCTGCCTAAGAATTTTCTCTAACCAAGTAATTAAGAAGTAGGCTTGAAATACTCATGTAATGCTCTGTAACTGCCTGAGAGACACTTAGCTCAGCGAGTAGTGGAGTCATGGTTTCTGCCTCGCAAAATACAGTTGCGTCAGAGTTGCTTCAGCTCCACTGTTTACATACCACTAAATAGAGTTATGTACTACCCAGTTACTGCAGAGGAATTACATATATTAAGCTTTGTCTTCATCTACAATTGTCTCATGGAGTCACAGATCCATCACGGCACTAGGCCTCAGGGACTGCTTTAGTGGCATCCAAAGCCTGTGCACCATTTGCAGGGAGGCTGAAGCCCTACATTACCAAACAACTTCACTCCCATCTCCAGAATTGTCAGGCTCTATTGACATGCACAGCACAACACCCAGCACCACACTGCACTTTTCCAGCTAACAAAGCTCTTACTAGGAGAGGTTCTCCAAGGCATACAAGCGATGGGCAAACTTAGATACTGAGAAGAGTACACACTGCCTGTCACTACTGCCCAGAGTGACGATTAGCCAAGGCCCTGGTACATTAGGGAAGCTGTGAATCACCTTCCCATGACATACTGTCAAAAGCAAGTCTTAGGCCAGCTCTCTCCCACAGAGCAGTCCAGATGGCCCATGTGAGATGAGCTGTTTTGGAAAAGCGTTGCATCTGATTGTTCCTTACTTCGGACTGTTACCAAACCCAAGCTGGTTTCATTTTAAATGACAGTTGTCACATTTGTGTAGGTAGCTAGAATCCATAGCACCAGTTGGAAAAGGAAACCATAAGAAATCTCTAGCAGAAAGTGAGCAGTGTTGCATTACTGAAGTCAAGTTTTCCCAAACAGGTTATTTGTTGATCATATTTTTAAAAATAAGTGAATTGCAGTCCAGTGACTCCAACAGGCTGACATGCAGACTGCATGTAAACCACTCCAAATATGATGCATGAGTTCTGTCAGAGATGTACATTTGTTGTCATCACTGTTTCCTCAGCATGGCTGCTTGCTTCCAGCTCTATAAAGCTGGAATGATGCCCAATCTCATTCCTGCAGTATTTGGTAGGCAGTTCCTATCAGGGAAAGTGACTCAGCTGAGCTAGACAAGACCGATCCCACCCAACCCATGTAATCCTCAAGCAGCACACATAGTGTCCCAGCTCCCAGTCTGGTTAGCTGTATGTTGTTACAAGTCAGCTTTTTCTCTTTGCACTTTATGAAAAAAGTAAGTCCCTTAAACTCTTTTGTATCACCTTTCTAATGACACTTACCTTGTCTCCTTCCTCAATATCACAGATTTTCTCTAGCGTCGAGGGATTGTAGGTAGGGAACTTCTTTCCACTGGTAGACTCGTGCCATTCATTGTTTATAAATATCTGAGGAGAGAGCAAGATGAGCAGAACAGGTAGGAGAGGGACAACACTGATGCAGACAAAACAAAAAAAGTCACACAAGTACTCTTCAAAGGTCCCAAGGCTCTTCAGCTTCCATTGATGGTACATTCAATCTATCCCAGTGAGACTGTTTATGATACAGACAGCAGTTATGCAAACTGAGCCAGAAAAGGGACAAGAAAGCCTTCGTGCACCCAGTTAGTTTTGAGCAAAAGGAAGACAGAGGATGGGGCCCACACAGTGTAATGCCGTAATTTAGCAATGAGAAAGAGACCATTTCTGAAGTCCATTTCCACAAGAACAGCAAGCAGACACCAAGAGAAACCCATGGGGTCCAGGCAAAAGTTGCCCCTTGTTGCATGCTACAAAGTGTCTGCGTGCAATATTACTCGGTTACTCGTATCCTGCCCTGGGCTACTTCCACAACTGCCCTCAGCACCACAGAGGAAGGTAGGAACAGGCTTGGTTCTACCCCACTATGCCTTGCCACAGGATAGATCGAGCCTCCCACGTCACTTGGAGTCATCTGCGACAAGATTTAAGTGTTTCAAAATATTGCATTTCCAGAGCAAGAACAAACAGTCCCAGCATTGCGTAACTAAAAACGCATTAAATGCTAGAGTGTTGTTACACACTGTAAACAGAACATGAATACCTATATACAATTAATTGATTCAATATGCATCTTATCCACATTGCAATCTAACTTGGCAGTGTTATGTTTTATAAATAAAGATACTTTTTAAAAATCAAGATTAGATGAAGTAATCTTTATTAGTGGCTGTAAGCTAGTACTTTTACTTGGAAGTCTTCCACATTTGCAATCTTGTTTATGACTCTATGCACCAGCAGGAGATTAATGTTGCATCCCTTACATTTGAAATTCCCACTGCTCTGGGTCATAATTTTTCCTTGGGCAGCTTTTTTCCTGAAAGGAGTTCCTCCCAACTATTTCTGCAGAGAAGTATTTGAGATATAACTGGCGCAGATGCTGCACTTCTGGTCCCACCTGTTTCATACAGGCTTAGGAAGAAAACATTGCCAGGAAGTTATCACATGAAGTCAATATTAGAAATATTAATTGGTATTAGAAATTAAAATGCAGCACTTAAATAACAAGTAGTTATTTTTGTAACAGATAACACTTCCATTTCAGGTTCCCTGTTTCTCTTGAATAAAGTCACAATAAGCATGAGAGGCGATAGCAAGAAGTTGAAAGTTACAAAGTCAGACATGCTCACAACCTCAGTACAGGGGAGTTATTCCTCCACCTCTGCACTGAGCGTTAATTCTACATGAGAAGGTTGGGATCAGAAAGCAGCATTTCTATGAGAAATAGTAAAACAAGGGCGAAAGGATCTGATGTTTTAAAATGTAACCTATATGCTGACACCATTCTGGGAACCACACAGCATAGCCCAGTCTTTGGTGCCAGGAGTTGAAACAAAACAGAATAGCGTATCAACCATTCACATTGCATACTCCAAGTGCAGGACATGAGACTCTGGACAGACTACTTCCATCACACACCCGGGACAAGCATTAAGCTGCTCTGTAAGCAAGATCGTTGGTGATAGTCTTCCTTCCCTCTCACTCAGCCCAGTAACTGGCAGAACCAAAAATAATATTTTTTTTGTGAAGCAGAAGAAAGTGTGCCATCAGCTGCACACATCTGGTGGAACTCAGAGCTTGCAGAAAACCCCTCCGTTTTATGAAGACTGACTGCTGCTCGTTATTTTCTCAGATGCACCGGGGGCATTGGATCAAATATCAAATTCACACTTTTAATTAACATGGTTTCCCACTATTAGGTTACAACTCCGACACTTTTGGTGCAGAGAGTCTCTGGCAAAACTCTGGAGAATAAAAATTTGGTCTTTAAAACAAACACGGCTGCAGGATTGGATCCCAAAGGAATATTTTAAAAAGTGTTCACAACAATAAAAATAACACAAAGCAGAACATTTGGATGTTGAAGAAGAATCCTGATGCGGTGTCCATTCCGGACACAGGAAAGAGCTGTTAGCGCAGCATTATGCAGTTCTGCTATCAGCAGCTGCAGATCCAATCTGCTGCTAAGTGACAATTTTATCTCCAAAAATATATATACATTGAGAAATTAAAAACTAGCTGTTAGCATAACCACTGGGCTTGATTGATTTGTTTCAGTACTTCAGATGTGTAATTCAAACCAACGCCTCACCGGACAAACTATCACTGCTTACTCCTTCTTCTCACTGCAAGAGACTGAGCTTGGGGTTTACAGTTTTTTGCCTTGAAATATTTAGCACAGAAATGTAACAGTAATTAATATACACTCAGACCCTCCAGCTCTTCTAGCCCAGACATATAACTGAAATATAACAGCCACAAGCCTGGCTATTTCCCCCACTGTGTGAGGGCACGGGTCAGGCTGCTGGGAACAAAAAGCAACCCGGGGCTCACAGAGCTGCGTGCACACAAAGTGCTAGAGTGGAGCTGAACGCTCCTGCAATGCCAACAGCACTTCTGAAGGACAGAGCTCCCAAACTGAGTTTGAGGGAAGGCTTAGAGCGGTGGGCTGTTTGGCTTCTCCCAGAGGTGGCCAGCGAGCCCATGAGAAGCCCCATGGGGACAGCAAGCAAGCAGCACAATGGGCATCCATACTGCTCACCTCAGAGAGCCACCAGCAGGCCTAGCCTCATCTCACAGCCCTTCCACGTCCTCCTACAGATGCGGCCCTCCTGCATCCCCTGCTCAGTGCATTCCCACAGGGATGGCAGAGCCAACCGCTACCATCAGGGCCCTCACACGGCACCCCTCCCAGCCTGCCTGGGCTCACCCTGTCCAAATGGGACTTTGTGGAGCACTGACACAGCGCTGAGCGCTGCCCTTGAGCAGGGATTCACCACACGATCTCCGTGAGCAGACATGGGGCAAAATGGCCGTCAGAGCTGCGGCTCTCAGTGGGCCCAGTGCCGGAAGGGCCTGTGGGCATCTGGAGCAGCACTACAAGTTCTTTACGTTAAGAAATAATAATAATAATTTTTGTTTTTAAACTTTAGAGGTTGGAGCAAGTGCAGCTCTCTAGAAATGACACAGGGACCCACTTGCTCTGGTCACTCAGCCACCATTACACCCCTATTATCCCACTATCTAGGGCATTAGGAGATGATAAAACAACAAATAAAGCTCACACTGAAGGAATTAATGAAAAACAACTTGAAAAGAGAAAACATCTCACCACCAGCCCAATTCCCCCAAACACAAGGTGACACTGCAGCAAAGCCCACCTCCCCAGCTCACCTTGGTGTACTTCACCTCCAAACCCCTCAGAGGCCGTGGCAGCGGCGGCCCCTTCTTGTCAGGCGGCCCGTTCTCCACAGCACCGTTGACCGCGGCCATACCCACCCCGTCGAGCCCAGACCCCACTTCTGCCGCTGACAGCTCGCGGCACCGCCTTAAGAACGCCGCCGCCCGCTCCTATTGGCTGCCGAGCCACTACGCCCCGCCTTGGCCCCGCCCCCGTCCGCGAGGCAGCGGCCTTCAGGTAACGGGCGGCGCCGCCCCGCCGAGGCGCTGCGGCCGGCGAAGGGTCGGGGGGCGCCCGCGGGCCGCGCCTGCTGCCTCAGAGCGGCGGTTGGCGCTCCTCGGGGCGGCGGAGCCCCTCAGGGCGATGAAGTGTCCTCAGGGCGGCGGTGGAGGCCTCTCAGAGGAATGGAGGCACCTCAGGGCTCGGGGAGAGCGGCCAGTTGGCCTGAGCCCATCCGAGGGGCCCCGAGGGTGCGGCCTCCAGCGCGGCGCTCGTAGCGCGGTGGCGACGCCGAGATGGATGCGCGCGGTCAGGGAGTCTTGAAGGATATGGAACGTGTCTAAAGTGACAGATCTCGGCTCGGCGCCGGAACGAGTTCATTACGCGTTGCTTAACAGTCCTCTGAATAAAGTATGCGTAGGGCTCCTTAGGCTGGGGGCCAGGACACTGGGAGCACCCTCACACCCACACACGCATGGAAGATAACGCGGCATATTTTCCATATAACGAGTGGCGAGGTGCCAGGAGTTATCTTACAAAATGTTGCAGAATCTGTAATCCCCAGCACTAGTCAGCACTTTGCTGTTCCGGCGCTCAGAAATAAAGGCAGATCAGCTGTGATATCATGAGCGTTAATGCTGATTCAGAAGGGAAAGCACCACCAGTGAATCAGATCCTGCTTCCCGGAGCTCGTGGGATGCTCCCGAGGTCTCCTCTCCAGGTGGGGAGATGCAGTACAACAGCTGAAACCTTTACATCCATATTGTCCCTTCTTAACTTTCCAATTGCTATTTCATAGAATCACTGAGGTTGGGAAATCCCACTGAGATCCTCAAGTCCTCCAACCCCAACTCACCGTGCCCACTGACCACGTCCCTCAGTGCCACATCTCCACAGTTCTTGGACACCTCCAGGGACGGTGACCCCACCACCTCCCTGGGCAGCCTGTGCCAATGCATTACTGCTCTGAGAAGAACTTTTTCCATCCTGAACCTCCCCTGGTGCAACTTATAGTCATTACTTCTTCTCCCAAAGCCATTACCTCTTGTCTTTTCCCACCAACACAAGAAAAGCATCAAAACTAGAAAAAAATCTTAGCTAAAACCACACCTAATACTGGCCCCAGTAATGTGGAAGTTGCATCCAAGCTATTCTTGGATGTCATCAGCGAAGCTACAAGGTGAGTGATGTGACTGCACAAATCAGAGTCAGAGATGGAAACATTTCTGTCTCTTCTCTCTGGAACAGACATGGCCACAGATCCATTTCAGGGCTGGTGACACAGCCTGGCAGCAGAACTTTGTGTCTCGGATAATTTGCCAGTTTGGATTTTGTGATTATGTATCATAAGACTACAGGTAATGATTTGATGCTTCGGATATCAGACGGTGGGGAATAGACTGCCATGGAGGTAGCACAATACAGATAGAATTAATTTGTTTCCATCTGCCTGTGCTTTGCCCACAGAAACGCTCAGCAGACATGGAAAGTGCTTCTGTAATTAGAGACCAAAATATCTGGATGAGGGCAAGTATGAATAAGAACTTTCAGGACGAGCAGTGTCAAAGGAGTCATTCCACTGGATTGTCTCATACAGAATGACTTTGTCTCGATCTCTCACAGGGAAGATTTTTTGCAGATCAATCCTGGGAACGTTATTTTAGGTACTATCACTTCTTTGAGTTAACATAGGTGCACAGTGAGATGCAGCTAAGGTAAAAGTTCTGCACAAAGGGCTTCAGGATACAGCACTGCTTTAAAAGGCTGTACAAATGAATTGTGAGTCAGTGGCATATGGATGAGCTGAAATAATAAGCTTTGACCAATATACATAGCTGTGAACAGTATGTCCCTTAGTCATGTCACAAGTAGAGTAACAATACGTTCCACCAACGAGTTTTGTGGACGTTGGGCCCTCGTTGGGAAACTCCGTCCTACCATAAACCGGACCAACACCACCAGCCTCAGGAGATGTGTCCTCTGTGGCCAGTGATTGTATCAGACCCACCACAGAGAAAACACTCAGTCCTCCATCCTGCTGAGTGGGGAGCTCAGTGGGAGATGCCCTAAAAGCAACAGCAGGGTCTGTGTCAGAATGAGTGAGAGGCATTTTATGTTTGTTCCCATGCTCCAGGAGCACCACACCACCCTTCACGTGGAAGTACTGAAAAAGTGGGTTTTACCGAACTTTGTAACAGTTCATAAATGTGTCAGAAACAGGGGAAAAGAGGAAAAGAGTCTGTTAATGAAAGGTCACGTCACTATTGAGTCACCTTATTATGTTCTCCTGTTGCAGCAGTGTTCTCAGAGATGTCTGCAATATGTGCACTGACTGCGATAACCGAATTCCTTGCTGCTATGCTTTGCAGAACCATGTCTCACAGATGATTTCTAGACTCTGAGTACACCAAGCTCCCTTCCAACCCAAGCTATCCTATGATAGGAGTCTGTGATACGATTATCTGTCAGCCAGCACAAAGATTGCCTTTCCTAATTTGGGTCAGACATGTACGCAAGTCTGCCACCATAAGTTGGATCTCACCACACTGTTCTGTTCCAGTCTGTCTGTGCTGAGAGCCATCCCAAGACGTGTTTGTGCTATGATGGAGTGGTGTCCCTATCTGCTGCATGCCATCATTTCTGCAGAAATTAATTTGCTAGAATTCCTAACCTTATCCAGCCCTAAGAAAGGGAATATTCTGGGTGGTAACTCCTCCTCCAAACACACCCTGTGCCTGTATATCTGTCCTATATCCTGGCCCCGCACCAGGAGTGCAGTGGGGTTGTACCCAGAAGACTGATGAAGATCTCTGTATCACCTGAGATCATGGTGGTTCTGGGCAGCTTTGGCATCTCTGGATAAACGCAGACTTGGCAGTAGGGTAGATACTCACTGGCATGACCGTGGTCTGCACTGAGCCCCATCAGCAGTGGTGTAACCATTGAGAGCTGCCATACAATTCAAGCAGTTGATATTTACCAGATACTTTTTATTCCTCAGCCTATATTCCAAGCTGAGCAGAAGTTCTATAGCAGTGCAGTTAGTGTGGCACAGAGCCAAAGCTTATTCTTCTTACTTTACATACACCCTGAAGCACATACACACAAACATGAATGCTTGTGTGAAACTGTATACTCTGACAGGCTACTGAGGCTGTATGCTTCAGTACCCAGCAGCTGGGAGTGACCAGAACTTGCCTGTTTGTGTCTACCCTGATGAGTTGTAATTGAGTGATCAGTGCCCTTTTCCTACAGCCATCCCCCCCAGTCTGCATCAGCAATGGTTGCTGCTCTTGAAAAAGCAGCTCCCCTCATGTTTTATCCTTAATGTGCAGAAACGGGACTTTTTACTGCCTGTTGTTCAAACTGCACTTTGGGCACAAAATTCTTCACTCCCATATGTTTTTCCCACGTTGCTTACCGTAGCACTTTCTTTCCCACTCATTCTGAGAGAATGCTGACCCCAGAGAAAACAAGGCAGGAGGTGATGAATTCAAAAAAGGACTTCATTATGTTGGGTGTAAGTCACCTACAGCCTGAGCACTCCACATGAGAGCGTCCAGAGCTCAGCTCCCAGTGAGCTCAGCTCCAGCTGTAATTGCACAACACAGGGGCTCTGCAGATCTCCCACCTAAACACCCAGATAAGGCAGAACACACAGCCCACAGGGCATTGCTCACCAGGGAGTTCAAGCTGGGAACTTGCTTATTTTTCCGTGCCGGATTTTGCAACCATATTATTCCTATAACTTTATTTTCTGGGTGTAGTTTTCTTCCATTTGAGTTCATTTTTCCAGACTTGAAAATCATAGATTTCATCACTTTGGGTTAGATTCACCAACAGGATGGAGAAACGGTCCCTCAGATACCCATCTGAAAAGGCTCCTTATTAACAAACATACCTAATTGCTTGTTTAGGTGTCTAACCAATTACTGAGCTGTCTAATGGTAATTTCTGCTGCTTAAAATTTGGCTTCTATGGGTATGGGATTTTTTTTGCTATGAGTTCATTGAAGCCAAACATGCCATATAAAACAAGAAGAAATGGTAATAATCGAACTAAGGCTCTCGGGTGTGAAGTACATTGCAAATGACACAACGTTAATGAAAAATTCTGCCATCTTATATCAGATCAGATTCTATTCAGTATTCACAAGCAATTTTGAAAGGGCTACAGCCTAGAAATAGGACCCTTTTTTTTTTTTAAAGACCAGGCTGCCACAATGATCCTTTGGAAATTGTATGTCTTACAGCTCTTTGCTTTTTTTATTAGTTACTCCAACCTTACTTGAGCTGTGCCAAATGCTATGAGAGGAGAAGAGCTATATGCACTGGGTGTGTTTGGGAGTTGAAGCAGCCTTACCCCATAAACTCACCAATCTCCAGTTCTCCTGTCACCTTTCTTGTGCCATCCCAGTTTATGGCATCTGAATAAGAGACTGGTCTTCCATTTCTCTCCATATCCACAAAATCTGCATGTAAATGTGAAGAGAAACAACACAAGGACGTTATTTGGGTAAGCTTGGCAGCCTATTTGTCATCCTAAACATGTCCTCATGGTGCAAAACAAGACTTTAGGGGCTCAGGATGGAAGACAGCACTTTTATACTTTGCACTCTAATTACTTCATGAAGCAAAATACTCAAATTAATTCTCTTCATGTGTGTCATAGGTATTAAACTGACTGTACACGTGGATTCGCCTTCTCTTTAGTTTTCCTGCCTCCAAAAATAAATTGGAAAA
Organism: Gallus gallus; assembly: GCF_016699485.2. NCBI lineage: Eukaryota > Metazoa > Chordata > Aves > Galliformes > Phasianidae > Gallus > Gallus gallus. The sequence continues at coordinate 17,450,757 of NC_052541.1, read as the reverse complement.
GTTAGTGGCAAGGAAATAACAAACAGCTGAGCGTTTTGAAGCCTTTATATTAAAACAACTTCTATTTCCTTTTGCCATCACTTCTCTCTGCCAGGGCCAATGCTGGAAAACGAGGAGAGTGGGAGCAGGAACAGAAGCAAGTGCACGATAACCCACTAAGATAGCGTCTGTGCTGGGAAGCAGTTCAAGGACCTGTTTCATTACAAAGCATTCAGTGCATCTGGCACCATGAACCACTCCCTGCATTGATCTGGCCATGCAGACCTGAGCATTATTTGCCTACAAACAGCTATTGTTAATGAAAAAAAAAGAAAGAAAGAAAGAAAGAAAGAAAAAGAAAAACCAAATATGTTTGTTTTCTCTCCCAGATCGTGTTGCTTCCTACTTTCTCTTGATAAGAGGCACACAGGGTGGGTGCCCAGGCTTTGTAAGCTGCGGTTGCCTTGTCAAGAACTGAGGAGCCTGAAACGTGCTCTCCTCTTCCTTCCTCTCTGCCTCTTTGCTCTCACTCATCATCACATCTGCTCTGGGCCCAATGCCCACCCACCCTGCATTAACGCCTCAATACACACAGCTCATGCAGCCCAAAGCTTTGCAATGCGACGTACCCAGTGCTGTAACATCTTCCCAATCCAAGCTCCTGCAAACTGTTTTGTTTACAGGAAGAATCATTTGGCTTCGTAATGCTGCTTTAAAGCTGTGCCCGGCCGGCTTAGCCACGTCGGGTCTTCTCAGAGAAATAGCTTCGCAGGGCTCAGTCATGAATCTTGAAAATACAGAGCAGAGCAGGTAAACAAATTTCCTTACAGAAGATACCATCTCAGGCCTTGATCCTGCAAACTCGCCCAGGCTTAATGTTAAGCAGTCCCAGATGACTTCAGCACAGCTCCTCACATGCTTACAGCGCAGAGCCTTTGCCAGATCAGAGCCTTTATGTCTAATTGCAAAATAAAAGGCAACTCTCCCAGTCCTATCAGCTGTAATGAATTGTTATTAACAAAACATTTTAAAATAGCCGCGGGGCAGATCCCAGGCAGACCCACTGGGGATAAAGTGATGTGTGCAGGCTTGTTGCAACAGGACCTAGAATTACTTTTTCTTGGACGAGTCACAGTGCCAGTCATACAAAACGCTAAGAGCACAGCGAGGTTGTTTTCCTAGGCTCCGACCTGTGCAAGGCTTTTGTGGTTCTTTGCACAGCCCCTCCGTTTGCCACCTTTGGGGCTGAATCCTCATTTTTGCTTGAACTGTGGATTAGGAAACGTTCTCCTCCTCACCCAGGGCACGCTGTCAAGAATAATGTATTGGTTTCACAACGTCCCGACCTACCTTGGCGAGAGACAGCATACCAAACCAAACGCGCACACTTGTCTTGCACACCGGGTCCGTGCACACGACCCGACCACGGGGGTCCCGTCCGTGTTTCGAGGTGGCAAAAAGGAGCACAATGAGCCGCATTGTCCCTCGGCACCGCTTCCACCAACGGCGAAGCTGGGGCAGAATCTGGGGGCACAACAAGAGAGAGGAACCCACCCAGGTCTGCTGCTCGCCCCGCTGCCCGCTAATGAAGAGCCAGCCCAGGGCCCTCATTAAGGGTCCCGGGGAGCGCACCCAGCCCTCCGCGCAGCGCCGAAGGTTGAGCGGCAGTTCGGGGCTGGCGTTTGCACCTGGGGCTGCCGCTTTTTCATGGATTTTAACACATGCAAACAAGATCTTTTGTTGGAAGGGACAAAAGCTGTCCCGGCGCGGGGCTCTCCCCAACACTGCCCGCATTGTTTCCCCTCCGCTGCTTCTTGTCACCCTCCTTGTCGGAGTTTAATGAGGACAACGAGATTTCGCAGGCTCATTTCGCACTTCAGCAACTTTCTAACACTTTCTTAACGAGGGAGAGGGGGCGGGAGGGCCCGGAGAGGAGCCGTCCGGTCCTGCAGAGACCCGCACCCGCACGGCCGGCTTTCCCCACCGCCCCGGCTCAGCCACTTCGCCCCATTAAAACTCCCGAAGAACCGGGAGGGTGGGGGTAACCCGCAGGAGGTGGGCAGCGGCCGGGAACGTCCGCACGGCTCGCAACCAAGCGGTTCCCCGGCGCAGGGAGCGTTTCCCGGAGCAAAAAGCTTTCCCCGAGCTCAGTCTCCGCGCTGGAAACCTTCGGCTCCCCCCGCCGAGCAGCCGCGGGGCGTTAAGGACAGATGCTGGGGGGGGGGGGGGGGGGGGGGGAAGGATGATGGGGCCCCAGTCCCGCTCCGCACAGGGCAGCTTCCCTTTAGCATCGTCTGCACTGCGGAGACGCCGCCAGGATTGCGGAAAGCTGCGCTAAGGCGGTGCTTTGCCCTCCTTTGGGTTTCGGGGAGCGACCCCTGAGCGCCCCCCACCCCGTTTCTCTCCTTTGCTGGCGGCTCTGGGGCTCCCGGCGCAGTTTGCGGGCACGGTTTGCCCGCAGCCTTCGCAAATCCCCGCCTCGCAGCCCCGTTCCCACGGCCGACATCTCCCGTCTGCCGTTTTTCCTTCCTTCCCTTCGGTGAGACGTGCGGAGAACTCGAGAAGTCGTTTAATGCGAAGGGATTTTAAAACACAAAAGTATGCGGCGAAAGAAAAAACATAATCACACCCCGACCGCTTAATTAGGTATTTACCCAAGGAGTCATTACGGCCTGCTGGGTATAACAGAGAATTTATAGGCTCTCGGACCACAAAGAAATTCGGTAATTACTTTTTTCTCCCTTACAATGGGATGGGTTGAGGGTGGAGAGTGATAAACTTAACTCCGTTCCGGGACTTTTGCATATCAGCCCTTGGCATTCGTCGGTAAACTGCGAGTGAATAGAGACCGTGTGACCATAGTCCCTTGAATTAGGGACAAACATTTCCTCTGTGCATTTTAAATAACGCTGCTGCCAAATATTTTGTTACCAGAGATCATTATCCTTTGAATGAAAACTCGAGGAGTAAAGGCATTGGTTTTGTCTTTGCTGGTGTGGAACGGACTATATGATATCTAGAACAGCAACAAGCTCTCACAAATTGCTATATGATTTCTACTGCCAGGTTCTGTGATATTGGATACGACATAAAAATAAAAAAGCCGGGCAGATAGACACAGAAAGTCACAGAAACCACCTGTATATTCTGTTTCAAAGGGAAATCTCAGCTATTGTCTTACTGGCTCTGGTTCTGTTAGGCCTTGGATCTGCTTAATCTTTAAAGCTATTCAAACAAATTGAATGATACAAGGCGAGTCTACTATAATTAATCTGGATTCTTGAATTTTGATACAAACTTTTATGTAACTGAGAAGTTTCTCCCTTTTCCTTGCAAAGACACTCAATAGGCACTATGTCCTTCTGTTGAGGCCGCTACCACAAAGTCAAAAAGAACAAACCTGGACGTTTTCCCTCAGCGGGGAAGAAAGGGAGGAATGTTAGAAAGAGACCTAAACCCAAAGTCATGGGAGAGCTGGTGGTGGTGCCTGGACAGGGACCAAGGCTGGAAGTGGTGTGAAAGCTACGAGCTGCATGAACAGGCTAACAGCTCTCACGTGGATCAGCTTCAGTACAGCCTGTCCCAAAGAAATGGCAACGGTGCCGTTGCGCATGGGAGAACCAGTGACCGCCACTGCAGATGATGAAGCTCAAGCTGTGGTCTGTCCTTTCTCAAACTTTGCAGTTTGCTCTCAATATTCATCAGATCAATATTTCACAGAGCTGCACATCCTGTGATGAGGCATTGCTGAAATCCCCCAACATGACTCTCTTGTAGGGGTTGGTATGTTGTCTGGGTGATCAAGGAGCAAAGAATGATGTCTCTTACTTTTAGTTTCTTGCTTTTTTCTTTTCTTTTTCTGATGTGGGCTGTCCAGTCTGTGACTTTAGTGGAAAATCAGCATGCAGAGGAAGGTCAGCAGACTTGGACCAGCTTAATAACTCACAGCTCACAGGTCCCATTCCCCCTGAGGCCACTGGTTATACAGTCACAGAAGCAGCACACAGTTGGATGGTGGCAACTCTCCACATCACCCCACATCAGGTCTGTCTCTGCGTTTTCTCTGTGCAGATTTCTTCTCATCGAGATTCTTCTTTGAGTCACAGAAGGTGCAGGGAAAGAATGTAAACCTTTTGGCTTTTGAAGCTGGTTTGCCTGGTGATGATGGTTTACGTGGGGATGGTCTATGACCAGGGAACACACATGGAGATGGACCTCAGACAGTTGCCACTGGTTAGGATGATGCCACTGAGCAGTGTCACCTCCAGCCCTTCCAGGTGTAGCACCAAACCATGTGCGCAGGGCTCTTTGTCTGCCTATCCCTGCTCACATTACCCCTTTCTCCAGAAAGGCCCAAGGCTTGTTCTCCATTCTCTGCAGAGGTGTCACCCCCTCAATGCTGTCTAAAGACAATTCGGACTGCAGCGGTTCATTTTAGGATGGGAAAAGAAAGAAAACACAAGCCAGGCCAGCATCCTGGCCCCCATGGAAGAGACAACCAAAAGCTGCCCATGCCATAGCCCAGCTGGGATGGTTTTTGGGTGCCAGCAGCACCTGGCTTGCCACCAACTCCAGTGCCACTGGGTCCTGTCACAGCTCCTCAGTGCTGGCCCCAGAGGCCACGGCAGATAAACCTCTCCAGGTGTTCCACTGAGAACAAAGGGCCTTTTCAGCGGCTGCTGGGAAGGAAGAAGCCTCCTTGCTGGTTGCAAAATGGCTTTCCTGGATGGCAATATTTGGTTACAGTAAGATCTGTTATTTCAGAAGAAGCCCTGCAGAAGGGAGGGTAATTCGACTCAGGCACATTAAAAAAAAGAAAATGGTGTGGGGATTCATCTCCCTCCTTCCCCACAAGGTAATGAAACAACATCGAGTTGCAATGTTTTGCAGCAGAAGCAGAGTTTGGGACCATCTCACCTTGTTACATCCTCTTAAAGCCGTTGCGACTCAGTTTCCCCTCATGCCTTCCCCACACTCCATAGGCTGCTCTTGTCGGCGCTCTCTGATAAATGGAAGATCATTGAACCATCAGAGATGGAAAAGAGCTCTAAGATCATCCAGTCCAACTGCCACATCTCCACAGTTCTGGAACACCTCCAGGGCAGGTGACTCCACCACCTCTCTGTGCAGCCCATGCCGGTGCCCCACCACTCTTTTGGAGAATAGCTTTTTCCTAACACGAGATATTTACAATTATTTTCCTCACTTCTTCCAGTTAGAAGTGGGAAGGACAACAAAAGGAACTTCTCCACACTGAGATGGCATTGCCTGTCTATGAAAGAACAGCAGAGAGAGGCTGCATGAGCACAGATGTGTGTGCTCAGATGGAACAGCAAGGACATGTAACATTTTTTAATGTCTTCTAAAGTCACCATGACAATTCTTGCATACTCATTTATAAAGCTGTACTTCTTTTAAGTAAATGACTGAACAGTAGCTCAGAAATCGTACTTTCCAATAAAGCACTGTTATTCCTTAATAAGGACAACTCTACCCTAATTCTTCAAATGCTCTGACTAACATCTATACAAATAATGGGATTTGGCTGAGTACAGTTAAATATATTTGATTACTTCCCTTTTATCTAGCTCTAGGCTTACTGTACTTTTCCTTGGATGGCAAATAAGAAGCCCTTTTCTTCTAAGTGACAGCAGGGGAAAGAATCAGGTTGCTAATTTACCTGAGACCCAGGAGTGTGTAATGATAGATGCGTGCTGGAAACAACCAAGTGGGCTTTCTGATTTTGGGGGGGAGGGGAGGAGAGAGGTAAAGCGTGAGATTCGTTAATCTTTCACATTGATTGCACTTTTGCTGGTGGACTCTCGCAGCAGTAATTAAATGCACAGCAGGAAATGAATGCTTCAAGGAGATCAGCTAGCAAGGAGCTGGGACCTGACAAAATGTGTCAGAAAGGAAGCAATTAGAGTCAAAACAGGAAAAAAAAAATATCACAGTTTTCTACATAAATATGGGCACATCCTGCTTGTGAGTACCTGCAGAATCCCTTAAAGTGAAGGCTGGGTTTACCTGTGTTGTTGATGGAAGCAGTCCAAAGGCCAGCGCACACAGTCCTGACCATTTTGGTTGATCATTGTTTGGATGCTTGGTGTTGGTCTTCAGCCCAGAGCTTTCTCAATGGCCAGCGCTGGGTCCAGGAGCCAGAGAGCACTACGGGGACCACTTGGTTGTTTGCACACTGGTGAACTGAGCCCTTCATCAAAGCCTTCTTGGACACACATGAGGTAGGAGGGGGAGGAGGTTGCAGGCAAGCACTGGCGGGCCGTGAGCAACTGTATGGTTCGGGTTTGCTTCGAAGCCTCCCTAAGGGAAAGCAAAGAGTGACACACGCCCATGGTTCCACCCAAGGCAGAGCCAAGGGCAGAACATGCCCACAGTTCCACGGTGATCAGCCCAAATGGGTTTGATGCACAAGCAGCATTGGGTAGAAAGTCATGGAGCTGGCGGCCATGTGCAGCTCCACTGGGAGCAGCTCCTGCAATTCTGAGCTCCATGGAACTGGAAATTATGCAGTTCATGAAAGCCACTCATAATAATGTTTGAGAGAAAGTGTTTGTTCTGATGTAAGGTTGTATTATTTCAGAAAAGTTCTTAATATTGCCTAATAAATGATGCTGCCTTCTTGTTCCTTCAAAAGCTCTGCATGTGAGCTCTTCCCCTGGCTCTATTTAGGTTGGTTCAGATATAATATCAACCACACAGAAATCCACAAAGATGCCATAATTTCCTCCAGGCATATTTGTATATGACTGCACTTATGGCAAACCCCAGCTCCCTCAAAAGTCTACAGGAAAGCAGCATTTGTCTTCCTTCGTTACTCCACAGAAAGAAATCACATTGTGACTTTCAAGTAGAAAAAAAAAGTTAGAGAAATAATAACATGACCCAACTGCAAAAATATTTTTTTTCATGAACTATAGCAATGAATTGGAAATGCAAGTAGTAAAATGAATTGCCAAAAGTATCAAATATATGTGTTTTCAATAACTTTTTTTTGTTACCTAGTAAAATATTCTCCTGGAGAAGGGTTGTTAAAGCCCTCTGTGCAACATAAAGGTGCAGTGATGTATTGTCTCAGAAGTGGTTTAATGGAGTTTTGGGGTCCTATTTTTGTATATATTTTCAACACGCAGGGTGCACGATCAATTTGGACTTATTAAAAGCCATAGATTTCTTTCTAAACAACGATCTGAAGTTTTAAAGAATGCTGCTTAGTTCGGATTGCCTGCGTGTGTTTGCATTTTGGCAAGGCAGCAAATAACATACAATATTTACATCATTTGAGGAAAGTATTCTGCGGGTTTGCCAAAAGCAGCCCTTTCTAAGGACCAAAAGGTGCCTGATCCATGCTCCCTGAGCTGCAGCACGGGAGGAAGACAAGGCACAGCAGGCAGAGGAATCTCAGTGCTGCCTTTGCAGCATGGAAGGCAGATTTTTAACCAGCAAAACAGATCTTCCTCCAGCTCAACCTCTTTGCCTCAGTGAAATGGTTTCAAACCTACCTGTGCACAGAGGGCTGGTGTGGCCAGCAGGCTGGGGGTCACGCCAGCACCTCCTCCAGGCTCTATCCATCTTGCCACTGAAACCAGCCATCAGCACATCCAGAGCTGGAGAAGAGCAGGACCAGCTGCCATCAGCAGGAGTTCATCCTTGTCACCTCATCACCCCTGGCACGATGTGGGAGCAGAGCCATGTCTCCATTAACCAGACACCAGCCTCCTCAGCAGGAACAAAGCTCATTGCCTTCCACCTGCTTCTTCCTCAGTGCTTCCTTGACCTCCTAACATTGCATCCTGCCTAATTATTGCCAGGATCTCACCTGGGGACAGCTGCAAGGTGCTAATTGCAATGTGCCAGCCAATACTCACTAAGAACAGCTCTTTCCCCCCAGGTCACGCTCCCTAGAACTAACCTCACGTGGTAGAAAGATGCATGTGATCTGTGATCGTGATTTAGCCTTATTCCAATCCCTGTTCCCCTGTTTGCTTTATCAACAACCAAGACCAGGGCTGTGACATGGCTGCTCAGTACCAGCTGCTGCCCATTCATTCATTCTGAAAGGCAAAGCCCTGTGCCTCTCTCACACCTCTCCTAGCCCCACAGGTCCCTTGTGCTGAAGCCTCCGTGCCAAGTCACGATATAACATTTCATTTGGAGATTTTTCTCCATTTTCTTTTCTCCTTTTTGCTTTATCTCTTCCTTCCATCTCCAGCCTGTCAGGACTGTCACATACCTGCAGCTGACAGGTAAAAGATCAGCAACTTTGATGTTGTAAGGGATATTTTATCTCAGGTAATTCTCACCAATTCATACGTTATTGTGTAGGATATCCAAGGACTCAGAGTGTGAGCAACGCCTTTGTCTGGTAAGATGAGAGCAATTTGCAAGCTTTTCTGGGAACAAGGTCCAATAAAGGGACTTTAGAGATATAATCTGTCAGTCCCATTGAGCAGCGCTGTGACAGCAACCTGATGATTACTGACAGTTTAAGCATCAGGAAAGGACAAGGCTGAGGGCACGCGGTTGTTTGTAGCAAGACATTGTTTGCTGAGGAAGCAGAGGAAACCCTTTATACCCAAACTCACTGTGGTTTTGCTGTGTCTCCTCACACAGTTGACCCAAGCTTCTCTTTACCAAGAGTTTGGGGGAAAAAAAGCAACACCTTCTACGCTGTAACGTCTGGTTTAGAAAGGTGACCTGGCTCATCATTAAATGTATTTCTGAGTTAATTTGTCACTAGACAAACGTTTGAGTAATTCATTTGCAAAGGCATCGGTGTCTTTGTTTTCAGTAAACACACTGAAGTCTTTATGAAGTTATTGAGCCCCCTCCCATGGCTGCAGCTTGGTCTCTCACAGAAGTTATTTTGAGGTAAGACCTTTCTGCAGAGGCAGGTAGCAGGTCCATCCATCCATCCCAACCTGTTGCCATGCCCTTAGTCATTAAGCTGTGTTAATATGTGCTCCCAGGAGGTGTTAATTGATCCCTTTCTGATCAGCTAAGCACAGCATCGCTGATGTTCAATTCAGCGTGCAGCAATGTCCTGTTCCCCATGCCAACTTCCCTTTGCCAATCTCTCAAACCCATGGTGATCATTTGCATTCTCTGTCCTCACCAGCCATCTTGCTGTTCCCATCTGCATTTTGAAGCCAAACCCCCTGTGACCTGGGGCAGAAGATCATGACTGATCAGTGGTGGCTTCCCAGGATGAGGCACATCCCTAAGGTCAACATCTGCACACAAGCAGCAACATGGCGGTTCCCTCAACCACCAGCAATGCCTTGTCCCAGGTTTTTATGAACACAAATTTCATAATTTCAGTGTTTCTCTGCCCTGGGGTTCACTTTTCCTTGTAGTTTCAGGAAAGCAGTTGGGGGATGGATGGGAGTGGTGTAGGACAAGCCCAGCAGACCACGGCCCTCAGCTCTGGCTGTGGATGGAGGGGCTGAGAGAGCAGGGATTGCCAGCCATACCTTGCCTGACCAGAAGCATTCACTTACCTATGGATTCTGATTAATGGTCCCAAATCTTCCCATCAGGACTCAGTTCAAGTGTAATGGTGCAATCCCAGAGGGAATCATCACCTCCCAGCACAGAGGGCCGTGGGACTGGACTCAGTGAGGGCTCTGCCAACACCTCTGCTGCTGCTGTTACTCACACAGCCAGAAAATCTGCCCAAATACATGCCAAAAACACACAGGAAATGCCCAACCTGTCGCTGACATTGTGCCTACATTGGGACACGTACAGCAGGTTCATTCCCACGGAGGATACAGCCCTGAATTAGAACACCCCAATGGCAGTCTGTCACACAGCACTGCCACAAACTGTGTGTGGGTGCTGAAATGACACCAGCTTATACCTACCAACTCATGGTGTGAGCCAGGCTTCAAATATCCTGCTGAGGTGGAAGCCTGGCAGTGGCTGCTGCCCCGAGCATTGCTTCTTGATGTCACCTGCACGTTTGTTCACTGGAGTTTGATTTTCCAGATTGTCCTGCAATGCTGGCACCAGCTGTTAAATGATTTATCACAGGGAGGCCATGGCAAGGCCAAGAAGAAAACCTACGTATCACTGGTCTCAAGATACTGTGACAACTGACCTGTGTCAGCAAACACTCCCTGCTGCTGCCATCCACCTTTCTTTATCAGCAAAAGACGTGGGCTTTTTTGTGGGTTTTAGTTGTTTGCTTGTTTTATCCTTACCAAGATGCTGTTTCACTGGAGACCACTTAAAATGAGATTTATCTTCCTTGGAACAACTACAGACTCTTGCATTTGTAATTCATTCCCCTCCCATTTCTAATCTCATTTCTATTGAATGTATTGTTTTTCTTTCCATTATTTATAAAATGAGATCATTAAAATGAATATTGGCACTTGACAGGTTCGAGGCAGAAGGAAATTTTGCTGCAGATGAATCCTGAATAGAACACTTTGAATTACCGCAGAGCCTTTCCTGGTGAAATGGCAAAATGAGCTCTTTTTTTTTGTGCCATCTATTTGTGCCTCCAATTTGACATTTTGGGGACAAAAGAGAGAAAGAAATGCTGAATTCCAGAGTGTTTGACACTTGCTGCAAGAGACAACCCAGGACAGCAGTGCGTGGGCCACTTTGGAAGATGGGGACATGCATGGGGACCTGGGGCTGCACTGCAGAACCACAAAGGCACCATCCAGTCCTGCTCTGTCCCACCAGCTCCATGTTCTGTTCCCAACAAACCAGTGACCAAACCCAGCAGCCACTTTTCACACCATACTCATCAGGGTGGGTGCTGTGACTTTTGCTGGGGGTCCTTGAGGATGCTGTGTTAAAGCAGGATGTATCTGACCGTGGAAATAGAGCAATACGTTCCCGATGCAGCAGAGATCTGGGGAGGCAGCTCTTGGGAAATGCTTTGCTTCCTTAAACTTCTGTTTGGAGAAAAAAAAAAAAAAAAAAAAAGAGCAAATTCTGATCTAACAGCATAAAACTGGAGTCATTCTACTGCAAACCACAGCTTGACTTTGAATTAATATTGGTGTAAATTGGAGTAAGATTTGGCTACAAGACTCAGCTCTCCCCTCATTCCTGAAAGACACAAACACAAAGCTCTAAACATTGACAGTTATGTATTGCATAAAATATTTCCTGGCTTGGAAAACCTCATAGGACAGCGATCAGGAACAAGATGGTGCAAATAATCAGCTTAATTGAAAGTAAAGGCACATTACTGAAAATAAAGAGATGAAAGTGATTTTTTCTTTGCCAGTTTTAAGACGAGCAATATTAATAGCAGCTGCATCTCAACCCATTTTGCAGATAACCCTGAGAGGGGCATTCTGAAAGCTAAACAGTTTAATTGCATGAGCTACCCTTTAATTTAGGGTGGTGAGAATGATATGAAGGGTTCATTAAATTGGGGCATTAACCATGGCAGAAAGTAGAGTAGTTTCTTTGTTGCAAAAGATTCTTGCTACTGAGCCATCACTGCAGTAGTTGGTTCATGGGAATCACAGTGAGGTAGGGTGGGTAGATGGAGACACACTGAGATAGAGGGATGCAAACAAAAAATAATTGGTACAGTGCACTGCAGATTGTATGTTGCTGCAGACAGTTATTTAATAATGATCCAATTATTGCTGCCAGCTGGGGCATATTAAGATGCTTTGAGAAGTCAGGCTGAAGTCCCCAGGGCAGGGCTGCTTGCCATGAGGTGGTACGAGGCTGCTTGGGTTCTCCATCCCCTGCAGCTCAACACAACAACAAACAAAATGTTGGTCAAGCTATGGCTTCCATGCTGGACAAAACACCGGTTGCTTTGCTTTTATATTGGGGTTGCAGTGGCATGGGATGGCACACAGTTCATGGAGGATCTCATCTGTTATCTTTGTGTGTTGAAGATTTGGGGTTTTGCTGTATAAGCCCCTTGTATCTGATCTGTAGTTTTACTGGAGGATGCCACATCCATGGCTGGCATTGATGTACAGCCATCAGCAGACCAGGAGCCACGGCTGCTATGATCGGCCCCAAAGGGCTGGCTGCATGTGGGGCAGGAGCCTCTTGGTCATCATTATGAGTAGGAGATGAGGATCAAACACAGGCAATGGGATTTACCCCCTTGTCCTGATTATAACAGCAGCTCAGCCTCTCACTTCCCTTTCTCCAACACTCATAGATCAATTCTGCATTTTGAGAGCAGCCATCAGGAAGGAGCGGAGCTCTGAGTTGTGTGGCCATCCTACAGCCCTTGGCACCATGATCCCAGTGGGGGAGGGAGGAGCAGGGAGCCCAGCAGATGCTCCGTGGGCACAGGGAGCCTCACGCCTGCCGGGTACAGCCTTTGGGCTCTGGAGACCCAGATCGTGTGATGGCACGGTCTTCCCATCCTTTAAGCACAACCTCAGATCCAACAACAACAAACATTTTTCTCAGAAGGGTGGAAGAAAGCTTCATGGTGTCAACCCCAAAGGCTCAGAAGCCTCACTCAAAGGGGAAAGTCCCTGCTGCTGCCCAAATGCTGGGTGTCACAACCACCACGTCTCCTCGCACTGCAGGTGATGGGTGGGGACCAGGGGTGGCACAGTCTGTGCTGGAAGCGGCTGGTCCTGGTGCGTAGAGCCCAGCCCCGAGGTGGGGTGAAGACAGGGTAACGTTGCCCTCACTCCCCTGCAAAACAAAGCCTTTTTAATGACTCTTTCCCCAAGCTCAGGATTGGATCCATAAAATAGAAACTATGCTTCGATACCAAATGAAAAACATTACTCACAGACTGTAATTCCTTTCTGCAAATACCGGAGGAGAATATTTCATTTGGCAAACAATTGAGCCTTACAGTTTAGAGCTCTTAATGTGATTAGGGACAGGTTCTGCAACACATTTGTAACTCCAGGTGATTTTGCTATATCTTTTTGGACTGTGACCAGACGTAAAATGCCCTTTTGCTGGATTTGGATCCAACTAAAATTGAGGAGAATCAGATGTCGGCGAGTCCTTTCCAGTTTGATCTTTACCCAGGGGTATCACAACATGCTTCAGCTACAGGCTGTGCAGAGCAGCTCCACAATCCTGGGCTCTTTTTTGCATTAAGCACATATCTTCTCTGATGAATGATAGTTCTTCTGTAGCAAATACTCTGCAAATGAGCTGCTCTACATCACCGTTATGTACTTATGGGGCTAGGAGAGTGAGTGGATACTTCCAGCAGCCCCATGGACACATCTTCACTTCCCCTCAATCTTCCAAAGTTGCAAATCTGGCTTTAAGCAAGCTGAGACAAGATGCCTCCAACACTCGATCCTGAAAGCACAGACTTTTGCAGGATTGGACCCCTGTGGGATATTTGCAGTCACAGTTTTCCATTTCATGCCCTGTCTCTGCTGGTGTTGCTACCAGAAGTGAGGCTTCAAAGAGGTTAAATTAAGAACAAAACCTCCATAGGAAGGAGAGCAGCAGAGAAAAAATAAATTGTTGTGTGCGCAGCTGGGAAACAAAACCAAGCTTGACTTTTAAGCCACCAATAAGAAAAAAAATCCCTTATTTCTTGTTGGTGAGAACTCCATGGCATCACGGACATGGGTCAACTGGAACCATCAGCCCCTCAGCCACAAGCACAGTACTACTGAATATTTATGGCGAGCTATAAAGCAGAGAAAAAATACTCACCAGCCCTAACAGATTTATCACTTTCCAAGAAAAGGAAAACTGAACTAAGGACAGAACCCCATCACTCTCCCAAGCAGGTAGGTCAAAGAAGAGTCCGCAATGGAAAAAACAGATCACAGCTGCGTGCATGAAGGCCTCACGCCCACTAAATGGCCATCCCAGCCAAGGCACCACGCGAAGGAATACGCTTGAAGTGTTTTACGATGTCGTTGATCTTTCCGACCCCAATAGCTCTGCTTTATGCACGCTGAGGGAGGGCAAGCAGCTTGAGGACAGTGCTTCACTGGGGGGCAGATGGGAGGAAGAGATCTGATATTTTTAGGCTCTTTACCTCCCTCTGTAAAGGGTCTGAGGGCTGGGAGGGGAGGTGAGCACCACTCAAATTGAAAGGAGACTTCTGGTTTTCAGCCAGGGGAGCCAAGCACCGGAATACACCAGGAATGCTGCAGACACCTCAGAACTCTCTGTCTTCTAAATGAAGAATGAGCTTTTCTTCCGGAAAGCCCTGATCCTGCGTGGCACGACTTTGTCACAGAATCACAGAAAGGTTGGGGTTGGAAGGGTCCATCCTGCCCAACCCCTCTCAAGCAGTGACACCCAGAGCAGCTTACCCAGGGCCGTGTCCAGGCGGCTTTTGAAGCTCTCCAAGAAGAAACCCCGTCCCTGCATTCTGTTCCTTATTTTTTATTTTTATGCTGTGGGACAAACATGAAGGCCAAGTAAATGTCATTTAAGTCCTTCTTTCCTCTCTCTCTTTTCTTTTTAGTGTCATCCTTTGGTACCATTCACAGTCCTCAGGGCTCTCAGCTGGGATGCAAGGGAGGCAGGTGCCAGCCGTCCCTCCAACCCAAGGGCAAAGTTTAAGATAAATTTTACACCTTAGCTGTGCGTAACCCAAAGAGTTACACCTTAGCTTAGGTGTAACTCACTGACCTCTACATACGCCAACAGAAATCAATTTAGGATTATACAAGTGAGGGTGCTAAATCAATTCTAATTAGAAGAGTATCATCTGTTCATTTAATGCCATAGAAATAGTTTTTATGACTTGCCCAAAATTATCAGCTTTAATATTTATCCATCTGCTTTCAGATTGCAGTGGGCAAGAAGTTGGGCTGTTTTCAGTGGTGAGGATGAAAAATTCCCATTTTTTTCAAGTATTTGCAAAGCCAAAGGCCTCAGCAAAAGTGTGAAGCCTGTCTAAAAAACAAAACCAAACCAAACATTTCTTCAAAAAATATTTTCCATGGTAAATACAACAGATGGGACAAATATTTGAGTTCGTATGTAGGTACAGCACACTCTCCAGCTCAGGACACCCAATGCTTTGGGGACAGATATATGTGGGATTGAGGTGACCAACGACTTGGGTGAGATGTGCCTGGAGCACATCCTGACGGGTGCTCAACACCATCAGCTTGCCTAATGATGAATGTCAGGGGACTTTGTCCCAGTGGGAGCGAGACATATTTGTACAACCTGATGCTTCTCTGTGCCTTGCCTACATTGAGATATATACCCCAGCTGCCACGTGGTTAATCACCCTTGACATTTTTTATGGCCCTGGCAGTTGGTTGTTGCCGAGAGCCTGCAGAGGAAGATAAAAATGACACAGTGTCAGAGCTTTGTCACATCCGTGGCCCTCTGCTTTTAACCTCTCCTGGCTTCTTTTGAAGGGATTTGCTTCCTGAGGACAAAAACATGCAAGGCAAATGGTTTAGATTTGGAAGGAGAATGAAACTGAATATCCCTAAAAGTGAAAGCCCATGTCTTTGTGTCAAAACAATACAACAGCCCCAAGTGCAATTGCTTTGAAATCAGCCAAGTCGTTAATTGTGGTGCACGTGTGCGTCTCGGTGGGCGCACACCCCGGGTGGGAGCACGGAAGGAAGGGCCACATGGGCAGTTTCTTAACCTTAAATCGTGGTGCACTGACCTGAGCAATGTTAATTTCAATTAACAGAAAATACTGCAGAAGGTGAAAGGCAAAACAGCAATTCCTCCTCTGACACCATCCTTCACCCCAAAACACTGCCTGAAGGCAGCAGGGGAGCCCTGGGCACTGCAGACTACAGCACAGCAGAGAGCAGCAGGCAGCCAAAACCGACCTGAAGGTTACAGCCTCTCCAATTCACTGCAAGCTTCTGCCATGCAGGACCCCTAATTAATAAGTTTCTCAGCAATACATGGCATTTATAGGGACACCATCATGTAATAATCTGTTTTCAATCACAAGGTTTGGAAGAAGAAGGCTTTGCATACCTTAAGACCCCCAGAGGAATGCACTGGTGATGATGCTGTTCCTTTAAATAGCAGCAGATGTCAAGACCTGGAGGAACAATTTTTCTTCTAGAGCTGAAAATGGTGACAAAAAACAAGACCTTCACTGAGGAAAAGCTGCATCTGTGCCCATCTTGATGGCTGTGTGGAGGGAAGAGCTTCGGGCACGCCTTGCAGTGTGAAGCACCATGTTGAAATATTGAGATCTCCATGCACAAAGCATCATGAAACAGCTTCGTACCCTCACTGGAAGGTAGGTGCTTCACATCTGGGCCATGGCTTAGGGCAATTGATTGTTTATTGGCCAGTGCTGTGGGTTTGGTTTCTGTTTGCTTTAAGGTGAGGACCAGCCTTAAGTGCTGACCCCTTCGTAGTGCTGGAGCTGGGGTGCCCTTGGCTGGAACCAACGAGAAACCAACATCCAGATCACAGTCTTGGCTATTATCTTCTTCCATCCCAAGTAAAAACCGCAGGGGCTGAATTTTCAGTCCAGAGCCACCCTTCTGGATTGGACTTTGAATCCAGTTCTGTACTGAAACCACTGATTTTCTTACTGCCATCTTAACAGTGATAAATCTCACTGCTTTTGGAAGACCTGGGCACAGGAAAACTGCTCTTTTCCATCATTTTTAATAAAAAATAATACATAAAGAGCAACGCAACAGATTTCATCCCCAGTGGCTCTCAACCCCAGATCTAGTTTCGACTCAGTACAAGCCCAAACCTGACCCTATATTCTGCCTCAAACCCCAAACTTTCCATGGGCTCCGGGTGGAAAGTTACCGACCCTGTATCCAAGCCAATTCTCAAACACACAAATAACTCTCCTGATGAAATTTTTGTAGGGAAAAAAAAAAAAATATATATATATATATATATATATAAATACACACACACACAGCCGCGCCGTATATAGCAGAAGGGATTAAATCCTCATGTTGCAAGAATTTAATTTAAAAAAGCTAAGACATGGCAGGAATGCAGAGCTATCACCTCGGCTGGGTAACCTCTGGCTGAGGCAGGCCCTTCCCGCATGCAGGAGGAGCGGTGCCACGCCGGAATGCCTGGCTGCAGCCCAGCCTGCAGGCCCTGCTGCAATTCCCACCTAACACCTCCCAAAGGCACCACGATTCCCAGTTGGCAGAATGAAGACGATAGGTGGGTGTATACAAAAGGATGCCATGCATTTTCCCATTGCAAATTTTGTTCTTGGTGCTGTGCCCACATGCTCTGGGCATTAAGAGGAGCTGGTCACCATAATGTCCTCAGGAAATATTTAATGCCTAAACAGGGGCAAGGGTAAGCTTGTTTCACACCGAGGTTAAGCGTTTAATAGGACCCCGTGTGTTAGCAGAATTCCTGGCAAGTGAGAATTGTGTTTAAATGGTGGACAGGAAACTCCGTGCTGATCCTGTGCTAATCACAACAGCCAGGGGAGCGACCTACAGGAAACAATCCTCCAGGTACTGACGTGACCAAATAAAGCCAGCCGCTGCTGCAGTTTATGGGCTGTGCTTTTCCCCCCAGCAGGCTTAATTTATGGTAATTACTAGGAACTGTGGATTAAATTAATAACAAGGAAATTATTAAGGTTTCCTGACCTGAAAGCCAAAGGTAAGGAAAGAGAAGCAAAGCACTGAGGATGGAAATGTTTCCCTGCTGCAGCGTGGAAAGGGGACAGTGGGTTGTGGGGAAGGAGCTGTCTCTCCTTGGACATACACAGCCCCAGCTGCCCCAGTCTCAGACCGCACAGGAGAGGAGATTCAGGTTGGATATTAGAATGAGTTTCTTCTCTGAAAGAGCAGTAATGCATTGGCACAGGCTGCCCAGGGGTGTGCTGGGGTCTCCATCCCTGGGGGTGTTCAAGAACCGTGGAGATGTGGCACTGAGGACATGGTCAGTGGGCACAGTGAGGATGGGTTGATGTTGGTCTCACCCAGCCTTAATGATTCTATGCACAGGGTATGCAGCCCACATTCATGCTTTCAGTTACCAAAGAAATAGAGATCTCTGTTGGAGAAGACACTATAAAAATAATGCAGTGCAGAAATCCAGCCCCATTCAGGCTATAGCGAAGTCCAGAGTCCTGTTCTACATCCCACTCCGCCTGCTGATCACAAGTAATTCTGCCCTGCCTGGGTCTGAGCACGTTCATTGCTGCTTATAATTCATGTGTGTCTCATACTTTCAGTTATCACGCTGAATGCTCTGATGCTGCTGCTATTTGCTCGCCAGACCTGGCCTCCCACCCCTGCTGGCCTGTTAGGAATATGAATCATTTGCATCAAAGCAGGACAGAGCATGAACCATCAGGTGGGTTAGGCTTGTTTGCTAGAATCGTAGAATCAGAGAATCATTTGAGTTGGATGGGACTCGTAAAGGCCATCTGGTCCAACTGCCCTGCAATGAGCAGGGGTATCTACAGCTCAACCAGGTGCTCAGAGCCCATCCATCCTGACCTTGGGCACCTCCAAGGATGGGGCATCCAGCACCTCTCCAGGCAGCCTGTCCCAGTGCCTCATCACCCTTTTAGTAAGGAACTTTTTCCCTATATTCAATCTAATGAGAGCATCATCACTTCTCTCATCTGTACATCCATGGCTACTCTCAGATTTCAGTTATCTGTTTCATGTCCAGCACTAAACCCGCTGCTGGCACAAAGTGAAATGTGTTGTATCTCTTCCGCAGCCACTTTGTGCCTTGCAAACGGACTCATCCAGCACATTCTGAGCCATACCAGCAAATGTCACAATGCTGAATAACACACAAATCTTTCTTAGTGAAACCAAGCAAAAAAAAAAAAAAAAAAAAAAAAAAAAAAAAAAGCCTCCACCAAACGAAACCTGGACAGGCTTTTGAAACCAAGTTCAAAAGAGCACCTGAAATCACCTCTCTCTGTATACGAATTAACTAGAAGTGCACAGACCCGAACGTATATTTAGATACACCTGAACTGTTTTAATAAGAAACGCTTTTCATAAAAGCACTCTTTAATAAGAAGTACTGAGAAAGGCAGTGTGGAGCTCCCAGCAGGGCTGGCAGTGAGCGGCACGGCCGGTGCGTACAGTGGGCAATTGTTGTGCTGCTGGATTGCATGTCAGCAGGAGGGATATCAGCGTCCAATCTCGGCAAGGATGGGGCACGGGGGTACCCGGAGCCTTGTCAGGCTCAATGCTCTTATGTAGTAGGTTGAATAACAGCACAATGTTTACATTTCCCCTCCTGCCCTGAGTAGTTCGGGAGCTGGACACCTGAAAAGCATGAATGGTTTCTAAAGCAGAGCTAGCGTCAGCTCTTGTTCACTTGACTGTTCCCTACCAGCATTCCTCAAGGGAACAAATGAAAAAGGAAATCCAAACCCAAGGCTTTGCTGCTTCTGAACCTGGATATGCAGTAAAGACAGCTCAACCAATGGAAAACGCAAGAGCTGCCTCTGTGTAATTCCAACAACCTGAAATGTGACCATTCAGCTGAGGACCTGATCAATTCCAACCAAGAAATAGTTTCTTTCCAGTTTATTCCATGTTAACACATTGAAACTTAATACTGAAAGTTCTCTAAGTGTGCAAACAAAAGAGTATCTACAGTTAATGGCAAAAATATAAATCGAAGTTTGCAGGAAGCAAACATTCTGTGAGCTCTGGAGAGCAATAAATGGGATTGCAGGAAGCTATATAGCAAATGCACAAGAAATATTGGGTGGGGGACAGCAGAAATTAAATTCAGCTTTTACCAAGAGGATCAGAGGTCATGGCTGGAGTTGTTCAATGAAAGAAGAGATGATTTGTCTAATATGTTTAGCATTTCTCCTTACTGTTGCCCTCTCTACAAAGCATGCCACGCTCTCCCATAGCTTTCAGTTCTCAGCTGGCTGTGGTCCTCGCAGAGCAGGTACCTTGGAAGCATATATCCCGTGTTGAGAGCAATGCCCCGTGTCACTCAGTAGGCATTAGTCCTTTATAGAAGGATTATCAATAGCTATTGTACAGTCACAGTCTTCCACCGTTGTCAAATAGGGATGACCACTGTATGGTGTAAAACTCTATTTTGCTATAGCCAGTCTGGATCCCAACACATTTTAAAAACCAGATTGATAGTTTTGAAATTGAGCTTCATCAGCCTCTTCAAAACTCACTTGATTTCCAGAACAGCAAGTCCTAATCTGCTTTGAATCGGAGCATTTCATCTTGTCCCCGGCTCCAGTGGGTGTCAGTCCGTCAAATGCTTCTTTGAAAACTGATTCCTTGCAGATGACCATGATTGCTATAAAACAGCATTTAAAAACATTTTAATATTTGAAAAGAACTTTCCTTTCCTCTTATATCAACCACATGCTTGAGAATGGGCCTGGGGTTTACCACCACTCGGTGAGAAAAATAGCAAGAAACAGAAAGGATAATGGGGTGAAAATGACTGGAGATGTATGGATTGAATTTGGGACCTATTTAAATACAATTTGTGACTCAGTGGTATACGCAAACACGGAGAAATGCTTGTGGCTCAAGTGTGTATTTGAATATAGAAAAATGTTTTGTAGCAAACTGTTTCTCTTTAAAGTGCAGACAAACTCTGACCAAGTTGCCAGCTGTTAAAACTGTGGTCCCCACAGCAGCCCAAGCAGATGGGCTGTGCCTGCTAGGGAATTTCTGCATATATTTTCTGCTTCAGCGTGATTACCATTGGATGGGAACTGCCACCAAGCATCCTTCCATCACACTGCACGCCATTGCCAGGAACAGACCTCTCTCCTTTGCTTGGTGCCAAACTGCTCCTGCTGCTTGATATCTTCCTAGTAGACTTAACCTAGCAGTAATTTGCAAACTTGAATCTTCTGTGTGAAAACTGAGTAACGTAAAACTAAAAAAAATATGAAAAAACTATTTCTGAAGAACGCGTGAAAACATAGAAGATGCTCACTACACAAAATCCCAAAGGCTCTTGCAACAGTTCCTTGATTCACTTGCTCGTTTTCCCTTGAAGTGTCCCATCTTTCCAAAACCCGCTGCAGAGCAGGAAACAGGCCAAGCACGAGAGCACAAAGAGCCTTATAAAAACATTCTTCCTTACTAAGCAACTGGGCTGATTTTCTCTGTATAAGAGGCAAAGCAGATTGAACAAAATGCTTACCTATACATCTCCATTTCTGATACAAACCCTAGATTGCCTTTGTCACTTTAGCACATGAGCACGAGGCCAAATGAAACACATGTTTACAACTATAATGAGGATTAAGTTTGCACTAAAAAAGTTGAACTATAGTCAAAATTAGATGGTGACATGGGTATTTGCCAACAGCATTAAAAGAGAAATAACGGAGTATGAGGTTTCTGGAATGAAAAGAAAATGTATTGTTTAGAGACCTTTTTGGCCACGTATCAACATATGCCAATACTTAAGACTTCTTGTTCTTATTTACTTACTCTGACAATAAAACAATTGTTGTTGTGTGCCAACAGCCTGACAGACTGGTCCTGTACCTTAAGAAATACAGATTGGATATTATTTCTCATGTATCTGCTTCGACCTACTTTTCCAAAAACAGAAACACAAGATAATTGAGTCCAGAGGAAAGGAAATAAATGAAGGAGGTAATGGATTTTAATAACATACAGCATCAACACGCATTAAAGAAATACATCAAGCAGAGAAGAAAGCACTCTCCCACCTCCGAAGACTGGGCAGCGTTTGTAGCTTCACCCAGCCCCGGGCAGAGGTTATCGGCAAAGCCTCAACATCAGCAGTGATAGATCTCTCCCCAGTGCCCTCTGTCAGCACAGAGCCAGAGCAGTGAGGTAACCACAGTTGTTCTTGCTGCAAAAACAAGAGAAACGATGAATTAAAACCCTAGGAAGTTTTCTCAAAACCAGAGAACTTGAAACGTGTTTGCAGATCTAACGTTCAGCTTCTTTCTGGGTCTAACCACTTCTCCATGGTACCCTCCTCTGCCAGGCCACCCCTGTGTTCGGAATGCACTCCCTCCTTGCAATATTTCACACCCAGGAGAGTGCCTCTGTCCTCCAGCCATAATTCTGCAGCTGGAACAGATAGAGACACAAGCCAGAGCTCACTCAATTTAAAAACAGATATTGCTAGTAAAGACATCAGGATAGCCTTCAATTTTGGAATCATTTTCCCGATGTTCTTTACTACAATGCAGTCCAAGGAGAATTGCTCAGGTGGCGTTTGCACGGCCATGACACAGAGTGGGGCTGGAGGGGAGCTGACCCCATCCATGGCCCTGCTATTTACACTGGGAAAACATTTAGCTCTGTTAGCAGCTGGAGGAAAACAGCAAAACTCTCTAGTTGTGTTGTGTCCAGTGAGTTTAATGTTCTGAAAAACTGCTTATGTTACTGAAAAAGTTAAAATGACATATTTCTCTAACTCGCAGACGTGGAGTAAAGCTCAATTCATTCATGTTTTCAGTCAAGTCACCAGCAGTGGGTCTTGTGGGAATGCATGTAACAAAAGCATCACTGATTATTAGTTAATCTTCTCTCAAGATGAGCTTTCAAACTCTCTGATGGAACAATGCTGGCAGAGAACAGTTTGCCAATGATCAAAGTGCTCGATGGAAACATTAATATGCACAAGTCCAAGAAAAAGCAGGCAGGGGCCCAGCATAACCCAGCTTGAACCACCAGACCATCTTCTAGTCTGGGGACAATGGGAAGAAGAGGGCCTACACTTCCAGAGTTCCCAGTTTATCTTGGCTTACCTGGCCCTGGTCTGAATGAGAAAGCGAACTGAAGGCCCAGTACAGTGAGCACAAAGTACCTTCCCTCTCTATGGAAAAAAAGTACTACATGTCTCTCAAACAAAACACCTAGGGTTAGACTCTTTGTGGTCAACTGTTCCGTTGGCCTCATGAATGGAAGAAACCATATCTGACGTCAGGAATACTGGCGGTAACTGGCAACACCTGGGTCCTGAAGGCAGAGAAGATATACAAGGTCCTGAAGCAATAGCTGGAGCCTTGCCAGCTATCTCATCTGTATTTAGATCACAGTCTTCATAAAGCATTTTGCTGTCCTCTGAAAGATGGTGATCTCACACCAGCAGCCCCCCGGCTCCCTCTCAGCAGGTATGGGAAGGCAGGAAATAGGGTTTTGCCTCTATCTGATCACTTACAGCCACGGGAAAGATGAAAGGTTCACGTTTTGTCCCAAAACCACCAAAGGTCACTTCCAGTGAAATCTTTGTGAGATGCAAGTAATTGCCAGTTGGATGTTTTGGATTAAAGAGAGGAAGATTTATCTCTAGGGGCATGTATCCCTGAAGAAAAATCTACAGTCTGTGTAGATCCGTAAAGAGAGATGACATCTCTGGATATCATCATAGTGGTAGTGCATGGTTAGCTACATGAGTTTGCAGCTCTGGGGCCATGCAGTCTAAAAGCTCAGGCCAGGAGTCTATTCCTGACCTAAACATCCTGTATCAATAAGCAGGAGAAAGAAAGCATTTTCATCATTTTCTAGAGATGTGACACTGGAATTGGATGTGATTCATGCTAGATAACAGAAGAAACCTGCTCAGCCAGCAGAAGACACGACCATGATTCAATTTTCCATGGATTCCCCTGTGGCACATGTCCTTCCACCCCATTAGGATCTAGAACTGTGCTTGGTATGGACACCTCCCACTGAACAAAAGCTATAGAGATCCTGGTAGCTGAGTGCCAACTCCTGAAGTCTATGTAATAAAACGCCTACAACACCCGTACATTAATGCCATGTGTCCGTAGGGGTTCTACGCATTCACTGCAACTCCTATAGGTGAGCAGTTCTGCCATCCCTTAAAAACAAATAAGAGTATTGATCGCTTACCACCTGCGCTCCGGGATATTATCCTGCAAATGTTTTTGCTCTGGGAACATGAAGCAACATATGTTAGCATTAACTTTTCTGCCTTTTTATATAGCTATAAACAGATCCATTGACTCCCCCCCTTTTTAATTTTGCAAAAATAAATGCTTTCCTGGACAGTCAGAGTTCATTACTGAGATAGAGTACAGCTTCCCCTCCTCCTGCCCACAAGAGCTGGAGCAAGGAAGCTCACGTGGCATGCAGACCACCCATCTTTGATTGTAGCGGATAGGGAAAAAGTCTCTCCTTTCATATTAATATTTTCTTGAGACTCCTAAGATCATTTTCCTTAGCAGGATTTTTTAAATGCATCTTCCGTATCATAAAACCTGTTTATTGTTATTTCTCTGAGCCATTTTTATTAGAGAGGTCATTTTACTGAGTTTTATATTAAAGATTCTAACAAAGGCAAATAAAATTACCTCTATAACTAAGTGCATACTGTTATAAGCTTGCATCTGTCCTTATGCCAAGGAGAGGCTTTGCATTGTAAGGCTGTCCTTGTGAATGTGGAAAAGAGTCAGGACTTTCAGCAAAGCTCAATACTCTCAACGAGGGCCGCGTTTCTGCAGGAGCTCACCTTCCAGTTCAGCACCATGAGCAGATGGCTTCAACCAGAGCTGTGTGATGTCATCCTCCTCTTCAACATCTAGGGGTTAGCATCACTTTGGGACACACTGTGCCAGGCATGAAGGGAATTCTTCCAGGGAATGCCCACAGGCGTTCATGACTATGAACACAAAGACTTTCTTGAATAATGCATAAAGGAGATGTGAGTTTGGGTAACGGAACACAGGCTGATGGGTTGATGGTTGGACCAGAGGATCTTAGTGGTCTTTTCCGACCTTAATTATTCTATCGTTCTGTGACAGTGCTGAGAGAGGCTGGGTGAAGCGACAGAGCTCTGTGGCACCTCACTCAAGCAGCCAGCTATCAGCTTACAGGAGATCTCCAGGGCATTTCACAAAGAATTTGTCCTTTTGAGGTCCCTGCTCCCTCTCCCGCAGGCATCCCTCAAGGACTGCCCTGGTTCCCAAAGGCAGACTCAAACAGCCCACACACAGCTGTGAAAGCAGCAGGGGCAAGCAACAAAATGCATCGCCCAGAGTGAGCTCGTATTTTTATTTTCTAGTTTTTAACACCTCTTTTCTCCCAAAGCTTCGTGAAGACGACACGGCAATGAAAAGAAGGGGTTGCTGCTCACACCACTACCCTTCCTGGGTGGGAACTGTCCCTCTGAGACTCCACACTTGGGTCATTTTATCCTCCGAAAGCCCTTCTTCTCCCACCGACTTGCACCCTAAGCCTGGCTTTCATCTTGGCAGCCTCCAGAAGACCCCAACTAATTTCATTTTGCTCACATTGGGTCAGAGCACAAGCTTCCCAAGAATATAATTGCCTGGAAACTCCGATGTTCCTGCAGCTGGACGTGCAGGAGGGGTTTTCACACACCCTCCGGTTTTGGGACAGGGGACAGAGGAGGCGGTTATGCAGCATCTCTTCCTACTCAATTCACTCAACGAGCCCGGAGGAAAGCTCACCATCTGCACAGCCCGTGAGTCACCTCGGGACTCAGGCAGTTTACTGTATATATTAGTCAACAGAAACAAACAACACAAATCCCCAGACATTAAAGTCATTCTTTTTTTTCTTTCTTTCTTTCTTTTTTTTTTTAATTTATTTTCCTCCCCCTCTAAATTTGGCCACAGATCCCTAATTATAATTTGCTGGAGATTTAAAAATATTTAATTGTAGTTTCTATAAACAAGAAGATAAATTATTACATCTAAAAATTGGTTCTCAACAGTTACTAATGCCTCTCAAGGGGCTGCTATTATTTTTCTAAGACAGAAAAAATATGTTATAAAAGATTTTCTTTGTCTCTCCCTTGCCATAGCAGGGAGTAGGTTTTGAAAAGATTTCTTGTAATCGCCACTGAATGCTTTCTAGCTGATGACTTTAGACAGCACTATTAAATAAACTGAAAGGGAAGATTGATTTCCGAGCTGATATATTGTAAAGTCAGGAGAAGTAAAAGCTGAAACTTTTATTCCAGAAAATGAAGGCATGGTGAATGCAATGAAGACAGAGAGATAGACATGATAGCACCCATCAGCTCCCCTTTTAGAGATTCCAAGCTGAATGGCAGACAGAGTGGCAACTGAGACATGTTAAAGGTTGGTTGGACTAGGTGATCTTAGAGGGCTTCTCCAACCTTGATGATTCTATGACAAGGAGAGGAAAGCAGTCCTAAGGACATGATGAAAAATAGAGAAAGAAACCAGGGAATACACCAGAACACAGCTAAGCAAGCAAAAAGACCCAAATTCAGAGTCCAGAGTGTGGTGATGTTGAAGAAACCAAAAGCAAAGAGATGATGAAAATCACAAGCATGAACTGGACACTGCAGCCAAAATGAGGCTGTTCCCCATCCCTTTAGCACTCTGACCGGGCAGAATCACCAAAAAAAGCAGAATGAGGAACTGGTGATATTACTAGGAACTGAAAATATTGTAAGCGCCACTGCAGCTGAAATACTGCTGCCAATCCCGTGACAGCCAGATGAATCTGTTCCTGAGCAGCACAGGGTTTCCAGTTGGTTTGGGACCATGTCAGGCACAAGGTTTTTTCCTCTATGAGCATCTCCCTCCTTCCTGGTGCCTCCCTGGGTCACACCAATGCTGCGTCACTGCACTGCCAACCTATCCGAGGAACCCCTTCACTTCAATGCTGGGACCAAGAACCATACACAGACACACAGTGAGGCAAAGCCCAGGGATGGAGCTGAGAGCCTGATTCCAAGCTCCCTTGCCCTCCAGCCAGTCTGTGCTGTGCTAAGTGTTCCCCAAACACGAAGAGATGTGGTTCCCACCCAAACCAGCTTCCAGGCTCCTCTTGGTCAGACTACAAGGAAAGCAGAAACCACGTATGCAGCTGTATTAGCCACGCATTCATAGACACACACTAATAATAGAGCCGAGGAACTGCTCCCAGGTTACTCATCTTGCACGTCAAGCCAGTCCTCATGGTTTCCATAGGCAGAGGGGAGAGGTGGGTGTCTTTCTTAGTTTCATAACAGTGCTCCACGCTGGTGTGCAATAAATAAAGATGAAATGGAAATAATCCAACCCATTCCTCTTTGAGCAGAGTTCAAGGAAAATATTGCAGCTAGAGACTATAAGCAGACCCAATAAATTTGTTCCACTGCCCCGTTCCCCTTTTGTTATTAGGGTGTGACTAAGACTTAGCAGCATCAACTCTAAGTCTTAATTAGAGGTTCTTGCTGCAAGCTCAAGGGATATTTCAAAACCACGTTAAAATACCATAGGAACTTGCAGCACACATGCAAACATGATGCAGAACTGTGAATCAGGTTGGCTGAAACACAGCTGGGGTCCTTGGGTTTCTACTTTATCTCAAGCCTCAGATTCCTCCGCTACTACATTATCTCCCGTGGGTACTGACCCAAGGGAAGGCGGAAGGGGCTTCATAGACTCCATCCATCTGTCCTCCGACGTTCATGCCCAAAGGGCTGCTGAGCTTCTTGAGTCAAAAGTGGAGAAAGTGGGGCTGTATTATTTACAAGGAAAAGCTCATTGCCTGGGCTGCTGCTGCCTAGCTGTGCTTTCCACCCCGCGCTCGCTTCAGACGACTGAACTTGACCTATCCACCCATCATAAATTAAATTCTTTGATCTCATCTGTAACAACACAGGGCCCTAATAACAATAGATCAAACCGTAGCAGGAACAATATGCTTATTCTTTACCAACTAACTTTTAATTAGTAAACAGCACAGGGGAAGAATCCACCTTTACAGAACAAAAAGGAAAAGAAAAAGCATTTTGTACTTGAAAGAAATAGCTGATAAAGAGCAGAGGAATCTTTCAGAGCTCTACATCCTTGTTCTGTTCATCTGAAAAACCACACCATCCCCAAACCATTAAAATGAGGATGAATTTCACATTGTAAGAAATCGCCGTGAAAGCAAACATCAAAAGGAGCCGTGGAGGAGGAGGCAGGTCAGGTGGTGCAGAAATAGCACGACGCCTTTTATCCGCATTCATACAAACATCTCCCCATTATCTGTGTTACCACTTCCCAAGCAAACCTACCCAGACGACCACAGAGCACGAGCAGGAACAAACCCGCAGATGGGGAAACTCCACAAAACATTGCTGAGCATCAAACACTTGGGTTGAACCTCCCCATAGTGATAAGACAAGCTGTAAGTGGATCCGCCTGTCGTGCCAGCCATGCCTTCACCGGGGCTTTGAAAACACAGTGACACTGTACCTCTGATGTTTACCCACATAACTGCTGGGCAGAGGTACTGGGATTTCATCAGTTGTGCCTGTTTGGTTGTACAGAGCTAATAACAACTGTGCACAAATAATAATGCATTTATAAAAAATAATTCAATTTCAAAATGGAAGCTCGCACTGGCACAGGATGCCCATTGATGCTGGGGATGCCCCATCCCTGCAGGTGCAGGGAGTGGGGCTGGGTGATCTTTAAGATCCCTTCCAACCCAACCACTCTACAATTACCTAGAAAAAGCCAACACATTGCATCTACCTCCAAGACAGAGCCACACCTGCAGTGCAAGGGCGCATGAAAAGCAATAAAAAGTTTGGATTTCAATTGAAACGTAGGGAAAAATCTTCAAAATAAAGTGGAATTTCTTATGGACACTGGGACTTTTGTCAAATGAGAAGTGACCCATTGTCTCATGATTTACCACCAGTGCCAATTCCCAGCAGAAGGGATGCAGACACCTCGTGGGTCTCCTCTCTGACTGAGATGGGAGCCAATGCCCAGCCTGACTCCAGGTACATTTCCTGAAGCAGAAACACTTAGATTTCTTCTTTATGTTTTAAACACCCATTCTTGAGAGAGCTTTCATTTTTACAAGACAGATAATACACAGACCAATGGCAGATTACATCAAGAGGACAAAGAAGACTGAGAATTTGACTGTGGTTATTACCTTTGGATGAGTTTTCAGTCATTCCTTCAGAAGTTAAAAAACAAATAAGTAGGGTAAAGTGCTCCCATTTAAGACCGTGAGTACTGACACGGGATGAAGTCCTCCCCACACCGAATCAAATAACTGGCAAACACATCCAAGTTGGCATGGCATGGATATATACATATATACAAGTATGCCTGTGGACACATAAAAAGCACAAAATCGCTTGAGAATTGTGCAGCCACAACACCCAGGAATGAGGAACTCAACCTTCCTCCCCCTCCCCTACCCCAGAGCACTGGCAGCACCCAGCCCTCAGCATGCCTGCAACTGGGAGAACAAAAAGGGGAAATGGACTGCTGTGGGGATTTTGAAACCACAGTCACAACTCTGCCTTGTGAATTTCAAAGCCGCAGCCACCGCTTGCATCCATTAAGCATCGATAGGGTTCTGGCTGTAGGGTCTGAGCAGCAGAGGTGGTTGTCTGGAGGGGACAGAGCGGCATTCCCTCCCATGGCTGTGCAGATGCTGAGGTCACAGAGTGGAGCTGGCTGTGCTCAATCCTATAACAGCTCTGCCACCCCGTCATAGCCCTGAGAGTTGTGTGTGGTCTGCAGTTGGGTCTTGCAACCAGCCAGAGCCCTCTCACTCCATTTCCAGTTCACATCACTCTAATAGGCCCTCAGCTGGCCCAAGAAATTCCCAAACATCTCTTTCTACAAACAAGGAGTTGGATTTCTTTTGTCTTGCAATCAGGGGAGACAAATTCTCCCCTCAACCACAGTTTAATTTATTCCTTTTGGTAGTTATTGCCTCCACCTACTGAAGTTGTCTAGACTGTTGGGATTTTTTTCCACCTTTTTTCCTTTTTTCCCCCTTTTTTCTTTTCAGTTCAAGATTTTTGGAAGCTGCCTTTGCCTCTTTCCGAAACAAGTTTATTTTTAGTGTCACTTTTTCCATTGGCAAGATATCATGGCTGAGTGAGCTTCTCTTGGAGGAACTTCTTTGCTTTCAATAGGAAAATGAGAAACCCGCCCAGTTGCAGGGATGGTGCAGCAGAAGGCACTTGAGGTAACATCATACTGTCCAAGCGGGAAGCAGGTTTGCCTGGAGCAGGCCCCGCTCACGCCAACAAAATGGAGGCCACGCAATGCAGGCCCCGCTCACACCAACAAAATGGAGGCCACGCAATGCAGGCCCCACTCACACCAACAAAATGGAGGCCACGCAATGCAGGCCCCGCTCACGCCAACAAAATGGAGGCCACGCAATGCAGGCCCCGCTCACGCCAACAAAATGGAGGCCACGCAATGCAGGCCCCGCTCTCACGCCAACAAAATGGAGGCCACGCAATGCAGGCCCCGCTCACACCAACAGGAAGATTGGCTGCTGGGTTTGTTGGCACTGAGAGAAATTCCCTTTCAAACCCAAGCCCACCTAATTGAAGAGGGTTATGGAATCTGCTGATGTGCTCTTGGTCTGCTTTACCCTTTGGGTGGAGCTCTGTTAAGGAGGAAGCCAACAGGACTTGCACCTGCCTAGGGAATGGCTCACTGCCACTGACTTCTTGGAACAACCACACACCATCAGTGGACCAACAGAACTTCAAATTGTGAGTAACTTGACCACACACACCCTCACACAGCACTAAACAGTTCTGAGGTGACTTCTTAGAGAGAGGGGTCAGGAACACAACATACTTTAGCTGCTCTGCTGTTTGTCCCCCTACAATCTCCACATCGCTTCCTGGCTACAGTTCCAGCATGTCTCACCACAGCTCCTACTATTTCAGATAAATATTTTCCTGCTTTTTCTCTGAAATATGGAGACTCTCCCAATCATCTCGTGATTTTGCTAGTACATGCTGTTAGAAAATTTCTGCTGAGAAAGAGATGGCAGAGCTGAGTCCAGAGTGCCCATCCATAGAGTTGAATTGCACTAGAATGGTTACCTTGCAAAGAATAAGGGCATAAAAATCCAACAGTATTACCTTTGGAAAGGAAGAAGCAGGCTCTAAACAATGGACTGTACCTGCATTTTTCTAGTGGTGTTTTTCAGAATCCACACCCTCAGAGGAAAGGCTCTTCATCAACCAACAGCAGCCCAGCTTTGCTGCTGAGCTCCATTCTAAAGAACAGCAACAGAGCTCAGGTATAGCAACACTGACAGCTAAGAAGGAAAGAAAGCAGTATATTTTAAAGCAAATATTTCAGGCTTTTAGATTGGGAGCGAATCGGTGGGGGAGGGCATTAAAAACACACATGCACACAAAACCCCTGAATTAAGCAAGCGAGACCATTCCAGTTGAGCTGTTTCAGACATTGTCTTATTCCAACTTTAAACCCAATTGCTTCTTTTTAATGAGGTATTTTCTTCCTCTTAGCCACCCAAATTTAATCCATGATGTTAGTCCAACTTAGTGAACTTAAAATCAGAACATTGGGGACTTTCTTAATCCTCTTAACTTGCCAAAGGTTTTCTGATCACACACCTCTTCCTTCCTACTTAAGACTGCTTTTTTTCACCACCCTGTCCTCTATTTACAGCTGTGAAAAATTAGGATTTAAGCAGTAAAATCTCTACATAACAAATGAGCATTTAGAGATAGCTTGCATGTTTCGTTGAAGGAAACCAGGCACATTTTCTTAATTATTTCATCAAATAATGTATCTAACAGTTCCCTGGGCTTAGATACTCAGCATTTCTTGAGGGACATTTCTTAATCCGCAGCCTTCAGTTCTACTGAGTAATTGCCTTCAAAAGATAAACCCTATCTCATGCTATGGCCACTTTGCACCTTTCACGTGATGTGTTATGCCAATACAACTGCTGTGGTGGAACAAGATCTTGTGCAGAATGCAGGAATCCTTGTCCTTCACTTCCTGCAGCCCTCCTCCCTCCTCAAGCCTAAGGCTTGGCCACTGCTGTGGTTTGGTCATTCCAGAAGGGCTAAGGGCTGACTGGGCTCCTCGTGTGAAGGAGCTATAAAAGCTCTGATCAAGTGCTAGTTGACTTCAGGGCTCACAAAGGTGTACAGATATATCTGAGATCTATCATCCTCTTGAACTGGGATCTCAGGATCACAACTGGATGGGCATGAAAAATTATACCTACTGGGTATCAAAAGGATACCCTGTTATAATTACATGGGAGCTATAGAGGATTGGAGATTGCACATTTTGCTCAAAGAGAAACCAGTATCCTTCATGAAGTTTAGTGACAAGAGAAAGCAGCAGGTGACTTCTGTGATGTTCCAAACATAAGCCCCGTCAGATTTCCTTTACAACTTGTGAAGTGCTGGCTGGGCACTTCCTTCTGACATCATTTCTTGCTGTTGGACTGCGCTGAAGAAATCAATACATGAGAAACCTTTCCTAGCCTGCCAGCAATATGTGTAAGCAGCACTAGTTGCCCTCAAGATAAACTGCGAGGCAGAGTAGGAAAGGTGCAGAGCAACACAGGAGCCACTAGTAAACAGCTGTCAGGCAATCCCTGTCATGTTCTGGTCCAAATTATATTTGAAAACAAAAACAAAGAAACTTCCTCCCTGTCCCTCACTGCATAGGTCCTCTTGGAGGGATGGGCTTTACCGAACAGGCCACTAACTTGCGATGAAGTAGGAGCCAAGTGGAGGGCTTGAACCAGAACATGACTTGGCACCTATCCCAAGTTCTTTTCGAGTTTGGTTAACGTTCCCCACCCATCATTTTTCAAGTGCATGTGCCACATCACTTCCTGGTTCTGATTTGCCTGCTATTTGCCCCACGGGTAGGGTGTTACCCATCAAGAGTCAAAAACCAGCGAGTAACCCCTCCTCCCCCTCCTCATAAACCCCACACCCATCTCTGAGGGATGCAAGCATCCCTGGCAGGAAGGAGGCCAAGAATTCTTCATGCACATAAGAATGTCCCCTTGCCACATCATAATCCTGCTTGCTACCAGTGCCACACACTGATGGTCTGGGTCAATCACCAGATGTTAATAAACCTCACTAACAACTGCTCAGAGAAAATGCAGATAATTGGTCTCATACCTTCTATTAAGGAAAAGAAAAATCAGGACAAAAGAAAACACGTCATAAAAAAAAAAAGCATCTTGGTTGCTTTTAACATTCTTTTCTAAAAGCTAACTTCAGCTCTATGGCTGGAGCTTAATGGCAGATGCACATCTGGTGAAATCTGCCTACTGCCACGGGTCTGGACATAGCACTTCTTCCCTCTTTTGCTCAAAGACGCTTCTTCATGTGGCTTCAAATTGGGAAGTGGAAGGGGTTAATTAATGGGAGGTTGAAGATGTTTTCCTGCACGCTCCCAGCTTCAGACACACTCAGGTGGCGATGGCCTCCCTGTGATCAGGTGCTGACTGTAAAACAACTTCCTTCTGTTTCTCCCAGCATTCTGAAAGTGTTACGCCGTTATAAAAGCATTAATATCTGGCTTGTAGTCACCATCCTTTTTACTGCCCTCTGTACTACCATGGTGCACATACATTTGCTATAGTGTGAAGATATGGGTCTGAGATGCCGTCTGTGCTATCTGTAGGTATGTCTCTTCTGTCTTAGAACCATTATTACCATATATGCCCTTCAAAAATGGTTTCCAGGCAGATGTTTATATTTTTCATTGGATTGGCTGGGGTTCAGGATATGGTCAAATTCTGCTGCTACTGCAGATAATGCAAATCCTCCAAAGATAAGTGAGGTCAATTAGCTGCAATAAGTCACTGGAATTACATGCCAAGCAAAGAGTTTTGTGTTAATTTGGAATCAGAGTTGCATGGTCTCCATTCCTCATCAGCTCCAGCAGTTGGCAACATTATTGATCAGTGCTATTTTCAGGGTATTTCAGTCCACATTCTGCTTCCTGCCTAGTCATGAATGGTTCCCATAACTGGCTTGCAGAAGCAAGTTGCTCACTGAACCTGCTGCTTCACTGCACATCCCATATTAATAGAAAGAGCAAGGGTTCTGCTTAGCTGCTCCAGAGAGGATAGGGGCTGCTGTCTATGAATTAAACGTGATGGATGCATGTTTCTACTTGGAATATTATATGTTTAAATACCTGAAACCACCTCTCCACAGCTCATTTATGAGCTTCTTCTGTGCTGGGGGAGCTTCATCAAGCACCTGAAGGTGAAGGGAGTGGCTCTCAGCAGCTACCAGCTTCCACCAGCATAAGCACACCCACACAGGGACCTAGAATTGCCATTAGCACCCTACAGACCACACCATGGCCAATGCCACTTGGCTTCAACAATTTGGCTTTCCCTTGATCTCCCATACACTAGAACACATCACGGATGCCCACACTGTGCCCTTCCATCTGACCTTCCTCATTATGGGTCGATTTTTAGCAGAGGAAGCTGTAAGCAGCACTTATTTATTGTGCTATTTACGGGGAGAAAATGTATAAAACATGTTAAAAACTTTATGAGGAGATCAAGCCTTTCCTAAAAATTGTAGAAGCACCAACAGGGTTTTGCTGGAGTTGGGTTGCTTCATGCAGCAACACAACCATTGCAGGGTTTTGCACCAATGAGGAGAGAATAGCTTGAAGATGAGGAGTGGTGCTTCTGCCCAGTGTACTTAATTTGGCAATTAGGATGTGCTCCAAATTTGCTTTTTAATTCAGTGTTTGCACACAGCCTGGTTAGATGAACAGGCTAACTCTGAAGAGGACGGAGTCAGATGCTGGGTCTTGCAATAACCTCATTTTATAAAGAGAAAGGAGACAAGATGGAAAAGAGGGGGAGAGAATGGACAGAATTCTGAATCGTTTGGTTGTTACCCCAACATTCTTCAAGCAATTGCTGTGGTCTGTATAATGTGGGTAGCGTGGAGCAGTCAAGCCGTAAATACTTTTCCCCCAGCACTTTTCATGCTCAAGTTTTAGGTTTTCAGAGGGGTTTTTTTTATTTAAAAAAAAGTTTTGGGTTTTTTTTTTTTTTTTTTTTTTGAAGGAAGATCAACGACTTAATGAAAAAAGTCTGAGATACAAGAGCAAGGCTATCGCTTCAAGAGTGCTTCCAGATTTACATAAATAACATTCCTGCTGCATAAACATCTTGGCAAAGGCAGAGCCTCTAACCCCCTCCTACTCCATTGGCCTCCACTAAATTCTGCAGAATATTAAAACCCCTTGATGGTAACATGTTCTCGGCCAGAAACAAATCATTAGTTTGGATGAGGGCATCAAACTGCATCTGCTCCGTTCACTGAAGTTCCAAGTGCAAGAGATTTAGTAGGGAGGGGAGAGGATTTATTTGATAGAAGGATTTAGAAGAACGGCAATTGATATAATTTTAAAGCAGACACAGGGGATGTGTCTTTTGCAGACATAGACACATGGGAATGGTCTTGTATAATTAAAAGGGGAGATGGGCTCAAGCTGTGGAACTTGGAGGTGGATCTGAATGTTCAGTACTTTTGGGTCAGAGCTTTTATTCTGTCCATTATGCATGGCTAATGTGCTCGGTCCGTAGATCAACTTGAACAGAAGTTAGAAAGGGGGAGAAAAGAGCAAAAAAGAAAAAGAATGACCCAAAGCAGGAAGCCACCAGTGGGAAGAAAATTGCAATGGGGGAACTGCCATGGGCATAGCTCTTATGGGCCAGACTGCACACTTCTCATTGCCAAAACTCCCTGCAGTCTGGCAGGGAAGAAGAGAAGCATGAATGAAGCAGTTACCAGTCATTAATTCTCCTCTAGGTCTCCCCTTTGGGGCAAAGCCTTCTCTTTCCAGAAAGCATCACACGACCAAAGCCACCGAGAGCAACTCCACCCCACCGCAGAACTACATGGTTGATTCTAGGAGGGGAGAAAATCACTTACCAGGAACATTAATGAACATTAGGGATGGTTGATGGTCGCTATTTTATACCCAGCCTCTCTCTTCTCTTTTTTCCCCCTCAAACTTATAGCTTTCTGCTTCGTCAGAGGTTCTTCTTTAAGCCCACAAGAACATTCTGCGTGGATCTGCAGGGACAAATGATTTCTTGAAAAACACTGGTCTTAATCAGCCTAATCTTTCATGACAGGACAGAGCAGCCTGGACAGCTATTAGATTTAGCACAGCTACTCGAAGCAGCAATGTTATGTCAAAATTATGCAACCTAGACTTTGATAGGCTTTGGGGATTTTCTCAGTGGTTCCTTATGAGCCTGTTGGTGCCCCTCACATTTCAATGACCACAATATGAACATTAGATGTATTTCCTTTCTTACAGCTGGATACTGTCCCATCTGTTCTGAGACAGCCAAAGTGTCAAGTAAGCCAGACGAGGCAGACAATATTTCATGCAAATCTGTTGACTTTAGGATTTTTAAAATATATGTCTTTTTAATAACCCACAGATTATCTCACACAAAAATAGGTCATTTGCAAGAGTTCCTCCAGCAGTCCTTGACATCGTTAGCTAACATAGCAATGTACATATATTATTCTCAGAAGACAACCTGGCAGAAGGACAGAAAGAAATGCCATGTACAGTCAGACTAATGGTTGAGGTTGGGATGTTGTATCTGACAGCGCTCAGCCTGAGGGATGCACACAGCCCCTGACCAACTGCAGACCCACAGCACTCTCCAGCTGCATAGCACAGGTGGGAAGGAGAACAGCTCATTCAGTACATTGCTACAGGCAGGGGATCAGGGTCATGTCATTCCCTGGCACCTTTGGCATCCCCAAGTCCTCCAGTGCTGGGGTTTTCCAAGTTTTCATCACGGTGTTGCACTCAAGAAAACTATTGCAATGCAGTACAGCATAGGAAGCAGTAGCACCCACAGCCAGGTCTCAAAGTGATTTATGTAAATCTGAGAAAACAACCCATTAAATAAATGAATGTGCTACAAGTAGCCAACTCAGTATGTGCATAGTGCTCACAATTAACTTCATTCCAAAAAGCAGCTGATGCCTTCCCAGGACAGGCTGCAACTCATTGACTCAGATCTCTTGGAACAAAGAAGGGAGCTGAACAAGAGAAGTGCCTTGTGACTATGGAACACTGCACCGCAGTGAAGCAGAAGAGCCTTCCCCGCTTCTTGATTTTCAAACCACCATTTAAATCCATTTCCCTCTTAAATACTCCACAATAAAACACTCTGGAAGGACAAGCCAGCAAACCATCCCAAAATGGAAGCCAAAGATTAGTCACTTTCCTGCCACACTTGATATAATAAATGTGCTGCCAGTCAGGGATGCAAGATCCCTCACCCAGCAGAAGATACTACCAACAGGAGGTGGCCCACAGCACCTTCCAGCCTCTGGATTTCATGCTCCTTTTTCCCAGCAGAGCTCTTGTGAGCACTACTCAGCACACCTCGTCTTACCCACACCAACAGGACAGCCACCTACCTCTCATTCCTTATAAATCCATGCAGACATTTGACTAATCCAGTGCAATTCACTTCTTTGTATTGTATGTGATGAGTTAATGAAGACTGGAATAGTGCTGGAAGCTCTTGTAGCCAGATCAGCAGGGCTCCCCAGCTCTGGAGTAACAGAAAGAGGAAGGAATTGAATCATAGAATCGTTAAGGTTGGAAAGACCATGAAGATCAGCTAGTCCAACCCACGTCTGTGACCACTCAAGACCATGCCACTCAGTGCAACATCTGCCCCCTTCTTGGAAACACCCAGGGATGGTGACTCCACTGCCTCTCTGTACAACCTGTTCTAATGCATCACCAATTGGTGGTCACATTGAAGGTCACGAAAAGGGTGCCTGCCCTTCTGGCACCAAAAATTACCAAGCAGGAGGCAGTTATAGGCTGTACATGGGGCAAGCAAAGATCATGTAGACCCAAGGCACTGGTTTAGAAAGTAGGCCATCCCCTCTTCCATACTACAGATTTTTCCTGGGAATAGGGGGATCATCTGTCTTCAGATAGCATGGGAACTTTGTCACTTTCACCAATCTCTCTATAAAAAAAAAGGAAACAAAACAACCAACTTCATTTTCTGAAACTCTGCTTTACAGAGCTAAGTTTCTAAACTCAAAATGCATGATGCAGAACAGCTGACTTTATGTAAGAGTTGTTATTAGAAACAGTTTGCTGCTGAACTGCAATTTCATGAGATGCACCTCGCTCAGCACACCCATCCATCCACGCAGAACAACCTGGCCAAGAAGGGCTTCATTTGCTGCCTTTAGTGCCTGGGGCAGATCCTGACTCAGAGATTCCTCCACGTTATTTTCCATGGGAGGAAGCAAGAGTTATTTTGCAGAGGGTCTGAATGGACTAGATGCCAGTTCCTTACTGGTAAATACCATTTCCAACCTCACTTAGTCTCCAACAGATGTTTCTGCTTTTCATCATGACAGACATTTTATGGACCGTTTTCTCCACCTCCCGTTCCCTAGGAGAGAGTATCAGACCCAAAATGCCCTCCTAAGATGCCCTTCAGAGAACAGCCCCAGCAGGTGAGGGAGGCAGTGAAACACCCAGCAGTGGCTAAGACTCAGCTGGGGGATCAGAGCTCTTGGGAACAGTTGGATAAAGGTTTTGCTCATCCAACAGCTGTAGTTCAAAAATCTCCTGCTGCCTCCTAAAAGGTGAGCAGGTGGGTAAAAAGGATTTGGCAACTGCTGTGTTATCTCTATGCCCTTCTACCTTTTGGTGAGTATTCATTGCAGTTGGAGAAACTGAGGCATGCAGAGTTGTTTGCTGGAGTCAGAGCAGGGCTAGGGCTGAGCCCACGTGTACAACGTATGGGCGCACCCACTGTGGGACAGCACTTCCTTGGGGAAAAGAGCCAAAAAAAAAAAAATTATGTGGGACAGAGATGGGGAAAATCTTTGCCAATGTAGACAAAGCATGGAATAAAAGCGGCTGATGAGCATCCCGAGAACCCACATGTTCCCTCTCCAGGCTCTCATGGCTGTGGGTTCACTGCGTGCAAACACTGACATTTCTCCAGACTGCTCAAATGAACTGGGCATGCCACAATGTTCCTTAAGCAAAAGCCGAACAAAAGTTGGGGAATCCCATTGACTCACACCTGTTTTAATTATCATTTTTTTTAAGGGCCCAGGACTTAGTGAATGAGAATATTATCCCATGGGGATTGAGAACACAATGGAAACAGGAAACTTTTAAAAAGCGTTTCTGTGGAGATATTATCTCACTGCTGTAGGACACAAGATTTACTTAATTGCAGCCAAGGAAGTTTTAGATTACGCTTTGCAGAGTCTGCACGAAAGTCTCAGCTATCATGGGGAAGGCTCCTTGCATGGCTATTTCTTTTAAGATACGTGCCTTTCCCTGAACATGTTAACTGGAAGGGATTTGGTGATAATGTAAGTAGGTTCAGAATACTTCAAAGCCTTAAATTAGATTCAGGGCATCACATCCCATGATAAAGAACATAAAATTGCTTTTCTAGCAGATGACATCCTGCTTTCTCTCAGTGAAACACAAGCCTCTATTCAATGCCTTAGAGAAGTTTTAGAGGCCAACAATCCTGTTTCTGGTTCTTTTTGTGTGCATAAATATGGCCAAGACAGAGGCAATGCCTTCAGGCAGCTCCCCAGAAAAATCCCTCTTAATTTTCCATGCCAATAGTCTCTAGAAGGATTCAAATCCACAAGAAGCTAAATCTCACTTCACTTAAATAAACTCATAACAGTAAGTCTCCAATCCTTTTATGTGACACACATCATGGTTTTCAAAGATGGTCTAACTCCCCATTATCTGTGCTTGATTAAGTCCACTTACAGAAAATGGCTGTTCTTCTGAATACTTGATCTTCTGCAGGGTCCTTTGGCACTTGAACCAATCCTTGAGCCTAATTCCACCACATTCCCCTCAATTTTGAGTTCCCCACTCTGTAAGAATGAAGGAAACTGATTCAATACATGTTTGTATCCTGTGGACCCACATTTTCCTCCTTACACTTCATATTTCTGCTCTCTTGCCCTTTTTAGTCATATCTTTAGGACCTCTATCCCTTTAGTTGTCAAACTGGGTTATTGGGTCCAATCTGTTCCTGTTCCAGCCCAACTTCTTATTACTGAATGTTCCAAAGGAAATAGTATCAGTGATGGGGATACTGGCTGTGCCTCCAGGGAAGCTCTGCTGAACAAAAAAAAGAGGTGTCCAAAGTCATGAACAAAGCCATACATCAAGTTACCCCAGTAGGACTGACTCTAACACCAGAAGATACAAACCTCAGCCCCTAGAGCTGAGAAACTGCACACTCAGCACCACTGAGTGAAACAACCCAACTTCCTTGGATTTCTGCTTAGTTAGGAAGCAGGATGCAATGCTATTGAAACAGCAATGATGTGGGTTGAACAGCACAAGCCCTATGAACACATAGGCTGTGTATTACTATGTGCTCCACATTCCATACCCAGTGGGTCAACAGATCCCAAAATCCCTGTGTTATACCCAACGCAATCACTAAATACAATGATTTAAAATTCAGAACTTAAAAAAGGACAAAGTTACAAGAGAGAAAGTGAAGAGATTTTTGTGTCATTTTGTTTGGGTCTTCCAAAGCTCAGCGTTCGTTTCCAACGAGTGCTTTTGGATATGTTATTATACCTATGGTCTGTGTTACCAGATTTCCCTCTGACAGTTCTTCTTATGCCCCTGAACAACAACAACAACAAAAACCCCATCAACTGCACGTCACACCAAGTGGTGATAGTCCCACAACTTTCTCTAGCTGTTCAGTTTGAAGTTACTGAAAGGCTTCAGCAGTTGCTGTGAAACAATGCAGCCAATCGCTTCCATGTGTTAACTTTCAAGGTATTGAAAGAGGAACCAAATTAAAACTCAAAAAGAACCTCCTTTTATCCTGTTATTCCATGCTAGTTGTTAACATGAGAAGATGGGAACGCCTGCCCTCAATTAGCTTCTGCAGCCACTTTAATAATGACTTATAAATAAATACATGTAAACATTATCAGAAATACCCAGACACTCCCATGGTGACCTGAGCAGCTTTGCTGCCCTGGCTCACAGCATCTATCAGAATTCCCAGTGCCTTCAGACCTGCAGGAAGACAAAGCCATTCTTCCAAGGTTACCAGCTCAGTTAGCAGAAAGAAAGCGAATTCTCATCATTTCAATCCTTTCCAGCTTCTGCATCACCATCACACATTGAGAACTTTCTGTAATACCAACCACTGAAATGCCTCAATACCTGAGCATACAGATCTATTATAAATACAACCTTCATTTAGAGATACAATCACTGTTGGCAGTGAAAATATTTCAGAGTGGTTGTTTGCCTGCGAGGCATATGTATTTTCCTGAAATAAATGAAGCATACTTTGCTCTCCCTCTCCCCCTCCCAACCTCCCCTGCTGCAGCCCCCACCACCAACCCTAAGCAGGGAAGAACAAGCCATAATGCAGAACAAAACCAAAATAAAATTGAAACCTGATAAGGCCACATTCTCAGGGAGAAGCCATGTGTGAGATATTTTTGCTTAATTATTTCAAGAAATGTATGGCCCCCTTGGCTGTCACCAAGGCTGGCCTTGTCAGGCTGATATCACGATGAACCATTGTGCAGGCGATCGCTGGATACTCCTACCCTTTGAGCTAATCAGCTCACGTTTCATGTTCCTTTTCCAACTTTTAAACCAAAATAGAGCCCTTACTGTTTTGCATCATGCCTTTCTCCCACTCCTCTTATAGGTGCTTGAGAGATGCCCAGTTGCAGAGATGTGAGGTTGCATGCACACACTTGTATTTACTGCTATTTGCTTCAGGAGAATGCTTTTCAGCCTCAGCAGACGTATAGAAAAGGCTATCTGCAATCTGACTGCGTATAAATAGTGACTGTAGATGATCTCCAAAGAAATAACTCAGCAGGAGGGAATTCCAGTGCCTGAGTTTCAGTCGGTCATGCCTCAGTGCCTCGTGCATCTGGTTGAGAAGACAGGTACTTTCAGCCCTAAATTATACAGGATATTGGAAAAGCACCCACTGATGATATTAGAAAGGGAGCTGTTTGCTTTCTGAATAGATCATCATCTCTGCACTGAACAAGGGTTTAATATCTAAAGGGAATAAGGGCTCAATTTTTCCCTCCCTTGAACAATGTCTTTATGTATCTCACAAGGTAGGTAACCCATGGCATGACTAATGCTGTATTTGTGACAGCTTCAGTGCTGCCCCTGTGGACAAAGCAAAGGAAGGCCCAGGCCAGTTGCACCTGAACACCTTACTGCATGGAAAGCCTCCAGCCAAACTGCTTCACAAACAGATTAGAAATAACCAAGGAACAAATAAAAGAAAGAAAGCCAAATCTGAGCTCATTAGTGAGCTTTAAGTTTCTATGTAAAGAAAATTAAAAAGGTAAGAGGTAGAGGAAATCACAGCATTACTGAATGAAGCAGCAAAGGAGGCTGTCATTAAATGGGACGTTACCATTCATGCACCTGCATTACGAGCAAAGAGCACAGAGCTCTTGGTGAGTCTGGCAACATATTGCTGGGCTGACACTGGAAATCTGATGCTTGGGATTGAAAAGTCAAGTTAAACCACAGCTTCAGAGCTTTAAAAGTCCATTCAGGAGCAGACTTGCTCTGCAGAGGATGAAAATGCCTGCAGTTACACAGGGCAATGATTGCTAGGAAGGACTGCTGAAAGCCAGCCTAACATAACAAGAACCCTGTAAACAAGACGATTGGTTTCCAGCCACTCTGCAGCTACAGGAATGGATGAAGGGAGCAGAACAGGGCAGCTGGGGCAAAATCCCTTCCACATACAGCTACACATCCATCAGCTGGATTGTAGCATACCAGATCTAGCCTGGTAATGTTGAGTTTTAAGACATTCTTTTTTTTTTTTTTTTTTTTTTTTTCTTTCCTCTCCCCAAAACAGAATTCTTTGAATTAGAAATTTAACCCAGCTTTAGAGCAGAGGGGACGGACAGGATGGCAGAAAGCCATTCGGGAGGCATTTTACCTTCTTTTGCAGATGTCAGACCCCAGCAGAGCCTAGGAAGAGGCTACATAGACTCACGTGTGCGTAGTCCCATGTATATCATTAGTACTTTTTCTGACCCTGTGTCTCCAAGCAGCCACGGTCCAGATGCATTCTCCTGGCTCTCGCAGTTCTCTGTCATGATGACTGCCCAAGCTTTGGGGTAGAGAAGTCCCATACAACCTGGTTTGTGGTACACAAATAGAGAGCAGAAACAAAGGCACGCTCTGATCCTTTCACGACTAGGCAGGAAACATCATGATACTTGTTTAAAACTTACTCCATGACAAAAAGTAATCGCTAGATGACAGCTTGAGTTAGGGAAAATATGCATTAGAACTAGAAATATGGCATCACTGCGCTGCATGTGGTAATAGAATGGATGAAACCCCTCCCCAGACACACACACACACAAAACCCACTAAGAAACTGCAGATGAGGAAAGAAATTTGACAGCTTTTTCAGACCACAAAAGACAAAAGTGGGGAAGAAAGGCAGTGTTGCTCTGAGCAGGCTTTGTGCAGACAGCCCACTCTGGGGAGTGGAAGCAGAGGATGTCGGCAGTGTTTACAAACAGTATGTGAAGAGGTATCTTCTAACTGGGGCTGTGTGGAATGTCCCTTAGGAAGGCGGGGGTGAAAAATGAAGAAATGCTGCAAATGAACTTCCTGGAATAATGCTACTTAAATCTTTCTTTGCAAGGTACAAACAATGCCTTCCAAAATGCAAAACTCTGACACTAAGAGGAATACGAGCACCAAACTCATTCTTGTGAAGTGCTCGTGATGCATAGCTGCACACAGCTGAAGACCAAGTCAAACACAGCTGCCCTGAGTACAAACTGCATCCTGTGTCATATTCTGAAGCCAGAAATTAAAGAGGTTGCAGTTTTGTGGATGCACTTTTTTTTCCCCCTTGGGTCATGGTAGCAACATCAGCGTTCCCAACCAACTTATTGCACAAGCAAGAAATGGTGCAGGTCTTTGTGTTTCGTAGGAACCGGGTCCTTGTTTAATGCAGAGGTGAGCTGTATGGAATTAGCTTTGCTAACTCTACCTGCTGGTGGTGTTCTTCTCACTACTAGGAAATGAAACAGTGATAAGATGATGGTTTACTTTTTCCTTTTGAGACTACGTCATCCCTTAAGTTGGGACTTTCAAATGCCCTAAGTCACAAAGCTATTCCCATCAAAGTGTTTATCCCAGATGAAGATTGATCAGTCATTTCTTCATTTCATCTTTCAGATTTTCTTTGAGCTCTGTAAATTCCCATCTTCCACTACGCCATCAGCTAAAGTGGACATCCAGCAACTGGCCTCAGTGTCCAAACACATCCCAACTCCGCTTCTCATTACGTACACATGTACTTCTCTTGTTTATACCAGAAAAGATGAATTTCTACCCCAAATGTCCATTTAGTTTGTTTATTAGAAAACTGCTTCAGTCTATATGAATTTCCTTGAGGAGATGCAGGAGGGGTCCTGCCTTCCCATACAGCCTGATGAACTAGGAGGGGTTAGAGAAGAAATGACCCCAAGTTATTAAGATAACCAAATGAAAACAAAGCACCCCACTGGAGCAGAGGCAAATAGTGCTCAAAGGACCAAATGGAGGAAGAAAGTCCCCAGATAGCAAGA
This sequence comes from Gallus gallus, assembly GCF_016699485.2. NCBI lineage: Eukaryota > Metazoa > Chordata > Aves > Galliformes > Phasianidae > Gallus > Gallus gallus. The sequence goes on along the minus strand of NC_052541.1, from coordinate 17,406,426 downwards.
GATCTCTTAACCTAGCTACTTCAGTGGCTGGCTGTATTTAATGGAGGAAAAAAAACAAACACGAAGAGCATATCCATCACCAGAAGAGCCTGTCCCCGGTAACTGCTCATGGATGCAGGGAAAGTACCTCTATTTTACTTCTGCACTGTCTGCCCAAACAGCTCATTGGTCATTGCTCCACTGAGCTGCTGCATGGCGTTCCTGGGCCATACTTGGGGTGGTTTGATGAAACTGGCCACGGGAAGGCACAGCCAGCTCCCAGAAGAGCTACTGAAGTCACCTCCAGTGAGCCCACTTCTGCCCCTTTTCCAGGGGTTGTGCCACTTCTACCTGGTTCAGAGCATCTCCTCCGTCCCACTCCTTGTCCAAGGGGTGCAAAGAGTCCGTGCCTCATTCTCATTGTTATTAATTTAGCAGCCCATTCCTTCAGTACCAGAGTGCTCTACCTAGGCCTAACAAACAGCAAGAAAAGCTCACGTCTCAGCCTTTCCGAGCCTCAGCCTTGGAGGCTGAGACACTGGGAGTGGTCAACATTCATAAACGGATTGTGAAAGTGAGCAGAAAGGCAATCAGTCTTACCAACAATGTGCAATTCTTCAGGATAGTCAAAACTAGAACCTTCTGTGAAGCGCTGCAAAAATTTATGATACCATGGAGTTCATCTGCCTTTGTACCACAGTGGTAATAGAGGCAGAGTAACACATATGGAGGAAACAACTGCTAATGCCACCCAGACAGCGGTGGGGACTGAATTAGCTATCACCACTAAGAACAAAAAGTCTTGTCATTATCGTGAGTAATACTTCAGCACAATACTCAGCAGCTGTTAGAAATGCAGAGAGAATCCAGCAAAAGAGGTTATGTTGCTCTGCTATATAAACCCACAGCTCACCAGTGCCCTGAGCATTGCATCCAGCTCTAGAACTGCCCTTCTCTACAGGAGTGTGTAGTAAGACCAGAAATGCAATTAGTGGTAATAAAAAGATTGTGTACAAAGAGAAGAATATGGGAACGATGAGCCGAACTGGAGGTGAAGCATGAAAGCAACTCTACTTATGAGCTGAATGGAAAGATGAATAAGAAATAATTCACTTTTTCTCATAACATGAAAAACTTAGGGGAAAACCAATGAAATAACGGAGCAGAAAAGGAAAGTGTGTTTTCCTACATAGCGGTCATTTGATTGTGGAACTCATTGCCACGAGATGTTTTGGATGCCAAATTATAAGTGGGTACAGAGGAGCAGAGGAAGTAAAGTAGATGACACAGTGAGGGATGGTAGAACACTGGGATGGAGATTCAACAGATGAGCAAGAGCCACAGGGACAGCTCAGAGACATGAATACACATTCTGTTCTTATTTTTCTTTAAGTAACAACCACTAGATACCACCAAAGTGAGATGGCCCCATTAAGAGTGACGAAATGATAATAAGCAATCAAGGAAGGAGCTTCTGAGGTGACAAGGGTGTCCACACCCCCTGCACTTAATCCCAGCTGACTATGGATGGTGCTTGGGAGCACCAACAGTGCTCTGGGGCCTCTTTCTCCTATAAGCTCCCACCCTCCTTCCAGTGGGAAAAACTGAAAACTGCTGATACGATTGTCTGGTTTGCAAAAGAGATTATCTTCTAATGTCTCTGATGTGCTACAGCCATTACTGCTTCTTATCTGGGAGGCTCAGAGCCTGCTCCTTTTCCTTCCTCCTTTGAAGGAACTGAGGTTTCTTCTTTCCATCTTTTGTTTGCTACTTTTTCAATGATGTGTAAGAATTCAAGACAGCTCTATTTTAAAACCCATTAGCCACATAAACATGTAGCATGGTTCTTTGCTATTCAACTACATTTTAACTTCTTTTCAATAAAGAGCTTCAAAAACTAATTTAGACATTTTTCCCCATTACAAGTTCATTAAACTGTGTTAAGTCATTGCCTGACATGAAGGATTACTGTTTTAGAGTTTTACAGAAGGCTGGCTTTAAACTCAAAAATTAAGGTCCATCCTCGGTGCACTTTGGACCTGGCCAGGAGCCACATTGAGCAGCTGGGCTCTGGGAACCCTCTCCTTGCAAGGCCCATCCATCTACAGCTCCAGGAACTTATTTACACATTCAGCTGATGACTCCAGGTCTTTTTTGCTACCAGCTTTAGGTCAAACAACCATTACTCCTTTTGTTTTCTTCAAGGCTTTTACCACATTTCCTTATTCCTTCTCAAAACGTTCTGCTCCCCCCTCACATACCAAGAACATCCCACCATCATTTCCTGCATTAACCCATACAGAGCTCACTGCACGTAACTGCTCAGCCCACAAGAGCTGGAATCCCACTAAACCAACAGAATTTTCCTGTGTGCCATTCCCCCTCCTTTGGGGCTTACAGAGGATGATTTGTCCTTCATCCCAGCCAGCTCTTGATCCTCCCTGTCCCCATCCACCCACGTGAAACGTCTGCTATGGGAGACAATCTGTAAACATGTAGTCAAAACAGCCAGCACAGAGATAATTATATACTTGCTGTTGGCCAACTGATCGTACAAGGGTGTAAAAAGATTAGCTCACGTTTGCCAGATAAGCTAAGTGTAGAATACTATTAGGATGAGACATGAGACCCACTTGGGGTGGTGGGGATGTGTTTATCTTTTCAAGATCCTCCGAGTCACAATAACCAACTGCAGCCCAGCCAGGTGAGTTCTGCCTTAGCATACCTGCACCTTGATTTCAACGATGCATGGAACACGTACAGACCCAGCTTACTTTTATGCTTCTGAGGACAGCGATGGAGAGATGCCAGATGTGTTATTGGGTTCATATGTAGCTGTCTGCATTTATGTTGACGTTCTTTTTACCTTTATATGACTCTCTCATGTCTTTCAGTAGAGGAGGTCAAGAACTTGTCCTTATGGGAGCCCCTTCTCCAGGCAGTGATGCAGGTGTGTGCTCACAGGAAGCCTTAATCTCAGTGCTAGGGCAGTTCCTCTATCCTCCCTTCCCAAGGTACAAAGCCCTCGTGTGTTTATCTGACGTTTACTCCCACTGAAGTAGAGGCACAAATTCCTTGTCCCATTTTTGCTTCATTTTAAATCTGAAACCAAGCAACTCACAAGCAAATCCCTCGTGTTCTATCAGGTTTTTAGCGATATCCAGAAAGTCTCTAATCACTTTCCAATATGAATCCTGGGTGTCTCTCATAAGGACTCTACCCATGTTTTCTGTATGAATACGGGCATTAAATTTTGTAGAAGGCAACTGATAGGAGTAACCAAAAATCTTCCTTCCCGTTACGGGGAATGCAGGACTCGTCATTTCCAAAGCTGAACTTTGCAATCTCCTTCCAGCCCACCTGCCAGACACGCATGCCCTGCCCAGTTTCCTAATCTCCCCGTTCCTCACTGAATTTTTGGCTGCTTTAACCTTTCCAATTCTTGAGTTCTCCTATAGAGGCAAATAAATAAATAAAAGTCTAACTTGAAGCATTCTTGTATTGGATGGTAAAACAGCTCAGACAACACTCTCCACTCCCAAAGCAACAAATGTTAAGCCACTTACTGATCACACAAAGCTTTTTCTTAAGTCTTCACACCATAACTCTCATTCCCTGCCTGCAATTCTTAATTCTAGACCTTAACTTTCACTTCTCCTCGCCTACAGTTCTTACTGTCGCCTACTGGAAAGTTCCCAGAAATCTTGGCCTTGAATCATATCTTGCCATGAAGTTACTCATCCTTAATCATGTCACACCTGGACTACTGAAACTTCTGTTTAAAATATTCCAAGAACTCTCCAGCTCATTTGAGCACGCAGGGTCTGAAATGCTCTGGCCAGAATCCTCTCATTTTCCAAGAAATGGATGATATCATCCTATTATCTGTCAGCTGTGCTGTACTGCCCATCGGCCCAAGCTCCACAGCTCTCTGCTGATTTACTCTCATCCACCCACTTGACTCCAACATTAGCAAGAAGTTATGATAGTTCGGATAAAAATCTGTCATGTTCATGCATTTAGCTGAAGCCATCAACATGTACTGCTATGGATTATCTTCACCCTCTTTGGAGGAAAGGAAGGACAAGTGTTGTTCTCCTTTGGGACGCTGGGAAGTTCCATCCATTGGGCAACTCTATTCACTTCAGAACTTCAAGAGATTAGTTGCAACATGAGCTTGGTTGCATTGACATCTGTTAATTACAGCTCTGCTGAGCCAACTTCAGGCATGGTTGGGGAAGAAAAGTAATAATTTCGGCTTCTTCTTCCCCTCCAAACTCTTTAAGTCAAACTGATAGGAGGAGTCTGACAGAAATGACTGGTTGGACTCGATCCTTATGGGCCTCTTCCAACATGGGATACAACTTCTGCAACAAGAGACCAAGGCAAGCAGCAACCATCACATAACACATTCAGAAGTCTTTGTGACTGCATTCTGCAAAGTTTGCTTTTTCCTCTCCTGGCCCGGAGAGTGAGTAGCTGACAAGACATAGGCATTTTCCAGCGTGTAAATTTTCTACATCTGAGAAGTTTTGGCCAAAAAGTGCTTCACGAAGGCACAACTCTGTTCTGGGAATCCAGTCGTGAGAAAGACAAGGACACGAAGGACATGGGAACAGATCAGAGAGAACAGGGGATGGGTTTCTAAATTGTCCCACAGGATTATAGTGCTTTGGGAGGGGAGAAAATGACTTTAGGCATACTGAATTCAGGACAATTAAAATGCATTATTACTCACAAGGAAGCAAAATGTTCTGGGCTTTCATTACCTAGTAAAAGCAGCAGCATCTGGATTCTTGCAAAATGACCAGAAATAGTGGGGAAGCAGAGCGTGCCCTCGGATGACAGCAAGAAAGCTTGACATGCTCAGGCAACAGATGAGGTCCTGAGCTCTGGTTTTTAGCAGAATCAGAGATTAAATTAAAACACAGCAAAACCTCAGCAGAGCAGAGAGAAAAATGGAAACATCACCAGGCAAAGCAAGTGGGTCAGCTGCACAGAAAGCAGTTTCAGCCCTAAAGCACCTCCACCTCTTATAGAGTAGTGCTCAGAGCAGGAAGAAGGTCTTGGGAATGCCTTCGGGGAAAGACTGGATTGGGATAATTCATTCCAAACCATATGTTCTGAGCACACAGCGATCAAGCATACCGAGTTAGATCAGTCAGTAACGCAGCTCTGAAAGCTAACCGCATGGATTGGGAAGATCTCAAGCGCACGACTGCATATGGCAACACGATTACAAGGGTGTTTCTCCAGACGTCCTGTTTAGGATTACTGCACAACAACTATCAACACACAGCAGGCTATCACCATATTTCACACCGCACCTCAGGCTCGCGTTAGGACAGTTTACCCAGCAGCTGTTCCAAGGAGAGCTCGTTTAAATAATTATTTATGGGTGTACTGCGTCCTCCAGGTTTTTTTTATTTCACCCTTTTGGAACAAATTCCTTATTTACGCTCCTACTGTCCGCAGCTTATCTGGAAGGCTCCTCTGCCACTTGCAGCCAGCTGGTGGCTGAGCAAAACACAATGACTCCTATTCTGGACCAGCTTTTACAGTCCCACCCTGGAGGTCCTCTCCTTTATCTCCAGCTCTCTTCCTTACTTCTTTTCCACATCTGGGCAGCTCTCTTGAGGCTCCAGAAATAAGCGCTCACTATACATCCTGTTTCCCCACCCCCATGACATATTGTAATGAATACAGAAAACACATGCTCATGTATAATTTGTTATCTCATGCAGAGCCATTAGCATCAGCTTCCTCCCCTGGATGGAGTCAGGTCCAGCTCGTAGACAAGCTTTCCAGGTTGCTCTGCCACATGTCTCCTTGCTCCTCCTCTGCTCCCATTAGGGACTGTCCTTCCTGCTTGTCTAGCTCAAGGAAAAGAGCCAAACATTGGCCATCTCTGGGGATATGCATCTGCCTACCCTATAATGCAAAGCAGTGTTTTAGAGCCAGCACAACAACTCAGAAGCCTTAAAGCCAACACAGATCTCACTCATCCCTCCCAGCACTACAGCACCTTGCAAATCCTCACCATGAAAAGGTAACAGCACTGATTGGACACGACAGCGATACTCTCCAGCCCAACCCAGGGCTCTCAGCTTCCACCAGGCACCGCAGGCACAAGGGATGCCCCTATGTATGTGTGTGTCCCTGTTCATCACAGGCCAGTTGGAACAGATGACCTTTAAAAGGTCCCTTCCAACTCAAACAATTCTGTGATTCTCTGCAGGACAGGGATGGGAGCCACCTCCTTACAGTCTCCAGGGATAATTCACTGTGAGCCCAATAGACTCATATTCCCCCAGAGAAACAGCTTTGGCACACTGGCCAACAATCTTCCTGTCCTATTCTTTTGCCAGAAGCTACACAAGCTGTTAATCTCTTCCAGCTCCAGCTAGAGAGGCTGGCTTCATCAGGTTCAGTGCTTGCAGTATGGAGGTCACTAGATCAAGCCAGTGGCAGACAGAAAACAATGAAGAGATGTTTAAGATTGGGCTACGCTTCAGCTCTTGTTATTAGGCTTTATTAGTAGAAGAGAAAAATCCTTCTAATATAGGGGAGTTCTTGGTGGGGTCGTATCACCGTACATGTCTCTGCTCTCTCATACAAGCCCAGTGTGACAATGGGGAAGACCCAGGGACTACACCAGGCTTTGGCACAGAGCCTCATTACAGGGGATGGATCAGGCTGCAGCTTTGGAAGCATGGAGAGAGCTGATAGATCCCAGACCATGACAAAGCACTTCCAGCATTTGCATACAAACATGATTTCTTTGCTCGTTGCTTCATTTGCTGCTCGTAAGTCTTTTTAACACGCCCTTTAATTCTGTTATTACAAAAAGAGAGGATGCAAATAACTGCCTGCAGCCAAGTCAGGCAGGGAGCAATGCATGAAGCACTGCGCCTCTATTCAAAAGAAGTGCCAGAAACTCTCAATAAGAAATAGTGGTTTGAGGGGAAAACCCTTAGGATTCACTGAACCGCTGTAAATACACGGCCCTAAGTTAAAAGAGCTGGAAGGCAGAGCTGCAAATGCAAACGTTCAAATTATAGAGTGCTGAGAGCATGCTTCATTATGGAATTATACATATTGAAGTACCAGGCATGCACACTCACAGCCTCGCACAGCAACTTGCAAATAAGGTACTCTCAGACAGACCCCCATTCAGATCTCGCCCTTCTTGCCTCTAATGGCCACGACCCATCTCCTGGGTTTAGCTCAGAGGAGGCACTATTGGCCCTCATGGGGTGCCACAAAGAAGGGACACCCACACCAGGACCAAGCAATGCCTCACCCAGAAGTCATCTACAGCATCTCCCCCACCCTATGTGTCCTCCTATTCCCACCTGCTGTTCTGAGAACTGATAAAACATAAACACACAAGCAGACATACCATCTATGGGATTACCTCTTGACTCCTAAAAGCAACTTTCTAAAAACCTCCAACTGCTTTGGGCACAGCTATAGCAGAAACGTGACTTACTAAAATGACAGCTTAACCCCTGGGAGACATTTGGAACACCGGAGCATTACCTCGTTGTTGACAGTTGGGTCTCAGATGCCCATAGCTCACATCCAAAACCAGGTAGACATCTTTTACGGCTGCAGTTCAAAACTGCCCTTTCAAGACAAGGCAATCAATCGAAACGGACAGAAACAGACTGTCTGGCCAAGGCCACACCACCCCGAGCCATAACATCTGAACAGAACCTGCTGGCATCTGCGATGGGACAGCAGAATGACTTCAGATCAGACTTCGAACTCTTTGTACAAGCCATGAAATGCACATTTGACAGACCGCAGCCAGGCAGCACACGAGGCAGCACTGAAAGCAGCAGCTCAGTGTCACAGCCACCCAGAGGAAGCCTATTTATGTAAGGGTAACACCTCGCCCAACCAATGCCACAACGCGCCAATTGTTTTTCCTGCACTGAACCACTCCTCCAGGGTAAGCAGGGCCCAAGCCTGCTCCTAATCTCACCTCTGTCATCTACTGCTGCTTAACAAGCAGGATACAGTCTGATGTCCTTTACTGTTAACCACCTAGAGGCTTTGATGACCCTAAAGAAGATGAAAAAAGCAGGAGTTTTAATTTCTGGGCCTTCAGCAGAAGGGTTTACTTTTGCATGGGAAGGGTAAGGAAGAAAGCAGAGCTCAGACACCAGCAAGGTGCTCCTCATGCATCTTCCTGAGCAACTGGGGAAGAAATGCAGCTGGTTGTTGAGTCCTACTGTAGGGAAGAGAAAGACATTTCAGCTGAAGGAACCTGTAGCTTTGCCTTACAACTTCTCTGCTCTCACAGGGAGAAGCAGTGTCTGGTAAGTGTGAGCAGACCACACAGCCTCTATAGAGCAAGAGAACAGCTGTGATGTACACTGAACTCAGAACAATGCCTGCAATCCTGGTGAGAATGTAAATGTTAACATGTGACAAGGGCAGCCATGGCTTCCTTTGGTATAAAAAGCCCAGTGTTGCAGTTGGTGACAGTTCTGTTCACGCACACACATCTATTCTACATTCTTAATGCAGCTCTAGGACTGCTGCTCTCCTTTTCAGCAGATAGTGCAGCAAATGCTGAAGCACCACACTGCTCCTGAAGCACACACAGCACAGGGTTCTGAACACACATCTCATCTGTTGGAGACTTCTGTTCCTCTGAGCAGAAAACAAGAAACAAGAGCTGGTGGTACACATTCAGAACACCATTCAGAACACCACTCAACTTGCTTTCAAGAATGAAGGCTGGGTAGACAAATTTTTTACTTAGAACAACAGAAACTTGTAAAGGACAGGAAAGCAAGGAGCTGCATTCAGCCTATTTGTTTTCCTCTCACCACCAGGCACCATAAAGCTGTTGGCATTTTTTTTTTCCAATAAGCTAACAGTAATGGTAGATTCTTACTATTACAACTGCTGAGGAGTCAGATCCCACGTCATAGCCCCAGGAACGAGCAATGCTCTCATTTGCCATCTGCAACAGGGGGGCAAGAGCCAAGGGCAAACCGCTGACACCCGAGTACTGGGACCAGGAGCCTTGGTTTTGTCTTCTCCTCCTGCCAAAGGAAGGCTGTTGAAAGCCTCCAGAAAGAACTCCATCAAAGCGGCTTTTCAAGGTTCAATAGAAATTCAAATGAATTTGTTTCCTTTGTAATGGATCTCTGAGTCAAACTTTCCAAGAGAGGGGAGAGGAAATATAATCAGAAAAGGGGGTTACACCTCTTCCAAAAGAGGGAGGAAATTTAAACTAGTCATCCTTTATCTTGTCATCTTCCTGACCGCAGCGTTGTGAAAAGCCCACAAGCAGAGACAACAACACACATCAACGAAGTGCTGTGCTCTTCCTATAGGTAAATCCTGCAGGGAGGAGGCATTACAGGGCATTAAGCAGTGGGGACTTGCTGAAGTTGCTAAGTTTAAACAAGCAGGTAAAGGCAGTTGTTGCAGGAGAACGTCAATGAGTACAAACAAGTTGAAAGCAAAGCGTCACTTAAACACATCTCCAGCTGCTTTTGTACAAGGAGAACAAGACCACTGCCTCCAGGCCTCGTCCAGACCTCCAAAGCCCACTGGCGTTGCTCTGCAACAGGTGATGGAGCAGGGCTGGATTGAAGGCTGATCTGAATTTCTAGTCTGCACTTCTCCCTTACCTCCCATCTAAAAGAAAGAGCATTTGGATGCCAGGGTGTCAAGCAATATGAATCATCTTTAAAGTATTTGGTTTAATTAGACAAGGATAAAGAGGTTTAAATAATGTCACTGAAATCTAATTCTCCGTATTAACCTCTGTCATAAATCAGAAGAGAGAAATCAGTAAAAGTGAAAAAGTGATGGTTTAGCTAAGCTTATTTGTTACAGCCACTGCTCTCGAACAAAGTGATTTTTATGGCCATGAGCCTCTGTTAGAGCAGAAGGCAAGGTCACGATAGCAATACATCATTCTGGGGAGAATTGTACTGCAACTCACATCTGGGTCTGCAGGAATGGGAGGCAGCTGGGACTGGCTACTTGGAGAATAAATGCTACTTAAAATACGATGCATCTAAGGTGCAGCATGGTCTGGTGTGACAAATGAGTCGAAGCAATCCAACTAAGTGGCAGCTTATCTCCTGTCTTTGCAAGAGATCACTCTGTGTAGAGACCAACAGAAGGCTGCGGGGCCATATATGGGCTTCATTTACACTCTGTAGTACAAACCCAGCCTTCCGAAAGTATACAAAGGTATGCAAGATTTCAATTCAAAGCTGCTTCTTTTTTGGTTTTGTTTCAGAAGTTGACTTTGCTGCTTACTATATCTTGGAAACAGAGACGGGAGAAGTGGATGAAGACAGGAAACTAAGAAGAGAAGTGAAGCTTCAAAAGCAAGCTGTGCATTTTCTTCATCACACAGAGAAACGTAACTCTTAAATGCTATTTAAATTCAAGATCAGTCTACCTTTATGCTTCAGTAAGAGCACTTCTTCAAGCACCAGCTCTGAGTGCGGCTCTTATGTAAGGAAATACTTCAGGAGCAAGCAATTAGAGTGACTTCCAAGGTTTCTGTGCACAGAGGTACTTTTGCTTAGAGCACTTGATGTTCTCTTGACCTAGAAGATAGGTTGGAGGAAAAAAAAAAACCCAACATCTGAACCCCACAGTCTCACTAGATTTAGCTTTCTTCTTCAGGCAACCAAACTGCATTGCTTCTTCATTACTTCACCAACAAGAGAATCCTCCAAAGATTTGTTTTTAAAAGGCCTTGTCAGAATGTCAGAATCCAATGGCTTCACTACAGAACTGGTGGGTCCATACATACAAACATTGAGTGAATAGCATAGAGGGTGACAGCAACAAAAACACCATGGGGAATAAAAGAGAAACTCCTTAAGGCTCATTCTAAAGAGGACATCTGAACAGTAATCATTTACTACCCCAACGATTATACAAGAAAATGATATCATCAGCAAGATGAAAGACTTCACAGACAAGAACATTTGTTACTTCCCAGCCAAAAGACTCAACCTGAAAACAAAAGCTTCAGCTCCTCTGCAGTGGGATAATTAAACACAGGAGTAGCAGAACAGCAAAGGGTTTTGATTTGCCATCACACGGACTTTTAAGGTGCATTCAAACCTTGTCCTGAAGATAAGTTTGCATCCAGGTATTGAGTCATTATGTGGTTCAAGCAGACAGAAGCCTGAGGCCAGGCAGTTTGGTGGCATCTTAGAGCTCCATGGCCATCCATGTGACAGCTCTGTCTGCAGCAGAAAGGACAAGCATGACACTGCCCACAGAAGGAGTTATTCTGAGATGCTGACGAGGTATGGTTCCCAACTCCAAGCCACAGGCAAAGAGTCTCTGTAGTACAAAGTACAAAGAGTTATCCAGTCCAGATGTAGCTCGTAACAATGACAACCAAATTCTCACTGGAGGGATACGGTGTTGCATGGCATAATTCATTACAAGTGAAAACTCTACGAGCCAAGAGAGAGATATAATCTAATTATTTCTGGTTTCTCAAGATTGAGGGAAAGAGGGAAATTTAAAAGCAAACAATGCTGCGTTGCTCAATGTGGAATGCTGCAATATAAAGAAGGGAAAATTAAAGCACTGCAAAAAACATGTCAATTTTCAGGAGATATAGCACTAACATATATTAATATTTCTGACAAGCCAAGAATGTCAAATTTCTAAGCACGATATGAATCACATCAGAATTAAGAACAGCTGAGCCTGCATAACAGATTATATAAGTATTCACGAAGCACAGGAAATGCTCAAAGCCAGCAAGCTCAGCTGTATATATGTTTATAACTAATAACCGTTATGCTACATTGCATCTGATAAAAAGCTGCTTTATTGACAAGACAACTACAAATTAACAAAGTTTAGTTAAGACACTAAACATCTGGCCAAAATGTAGTGGCAATCAAGAACACCCTTTAAAACATGGGGTCTGCTCTCATTAAAACCTGTTCTGTTGCTAAGACAGAAGGTGGGCAAGAGAATTGTGAGAGCAACTCACATTTACTGAAGGGTTTTTCACCCCTCAAAATGGCAGATTTCAGAAAATTCTGGCAAAATGGCTTGTGGGGAAAAATAATCAGCGTTATACCCAAGCCTGGGGAGAAGACGACACAAAATGTAAGACTCAATTAGCAGCAGAGGTCATCTGAAGCCATTTATCAGATCAAATTGAAATTGCCCTGATCTGGATCATCTTTCAAGGAATGTCTTATTTGAAATTGATTAAAGTGTTTGATAATACTGGTTGCAAACAACCAACGAAACTGAAGGAAAACCAACCCATCTCGTGCACTTGGATAAGAACCAACTAGAAGCAGAACACAGAGCATAGTACTAATAATGCAGATATGTCACTACAAGTTTGTTGGGGCAGCCTTGGAGACCATGCGGGGGTTTTGTTGGGTGTTCTCTTACGTTGTCACAGTTTTACAACCCTGTAATCACAGCACTAAGAAAAGAAGTTGAATCCTTCACTGCCATGCCCAGTTTGGAGCAGGAAATCCAAGCCTCCCACTCCTCAGGACTGGTGACTGAACCATCCAAAAACAGAACCATTTCTTTTCTGGCTCACTAATCATTAGATAGCTTACCCAACCAGAAATGGAACAGACTCAAACACTGAGGCAGATTATTTTATACTAAGGGGCTCAAATTCCCAAGCCCAACAAACCCCATACCAGACATTTCTTTCTTTCTCACACACAGTTCACATCCCAACCTCATCCTCCTACCAAACAGCCCAGTCACTGTTCTCAGACTGATTGCTCTCTAAAAATTTGGTTTTGCTTCCCAGCAGCAATATTAAACCCATGACAAGGCAAGCAGTATCCAGACAGGTAGGAGATGGAGCTCAGGCTGAGCTGCTGGAGAGATGCACGGCTTGGGAGTCACATTTCAATAGCCCATACTCCCCAGCTGGGCACTCTGAGGTTTAAAATCAAGTACTGGAAGAAATCTGTTATGCCATGCAAATGCTGTAGTCAGGTAATAACAGATGGGAGCCTAAAAATCACAAAGAACGGGCTCATAGCTGAACAGGACACAGACATGTCCTGTTAACAGCCACGCTTCAGGCTTAGATGCGTTAGTGACAAGGCAGCTTTGACTGTTCCAGCCAACAAGATGCTACTCAATTTGCATCCCAGTATTTTGAACATGTTGTGAATGTAGGCTGAATTAACAGCTTTGGAAATGCTTTTCAAAAATATTCTCCTCGTTAGGACATAAGTCAAGAAGCAGGGCTAAAGCTGGCTATTTAAGTCAAATATTTGGTCTCATTCAAGATGGAAGGGACCTTTAAATGTCACCTGGTCCAACTGCCCTGCAATGAGCAGGGACATCAACAGCCCAGTCTGGTGCTTTGAGCCCAACCAGCCTGACCTTGGGTGTCTCCAGGATCAGGGCACAAACCACCTCTAAGAGCAAAATAACAGCTTTAAACCAGATTAACTGAGAAGTAACAATCGGCTTCATACAAGTTACAGTGGTGTAAGTAAAAAATGAGGACAGAATTTAATACAAGGAACAAGTCAATGGAAGTGAGATTTGGAGAGTACTAAGAGTGCAAATAAACCCATTTCTGCATGTCAGAATGGAAGCGTTGTGACCAACGTTGTGTTCTTGAACAAAGAGTAGACTCTATTTGCTGTACATCAGCTGTTTTCAGACTTACATTTCCTCTTTGCAGCATCTCCCTTCTAGAATGCTTTTCATTCCCCTTTCCCAGCCCTTTAGGGAATATCTCACAGATGCTGAGAGGTCTGAAAAACACTGCAGCAGTTGGGGAAAAAAGTATTCTCAGTAGCACTTGTAGCTCTCAAGCATGTTAGCTGTAAGACTACATAAACGTGATTATAAAGAAAAACGGAGTGAGCTTCAAGAAGGCATAGAGGTGCTTTCAGACCCTTTAGAATGCATCTACCCCCAGTAGATGCATCACACGATCCTCTTGCAAACATGAAGATAAGCCTTCGGTGTTCAAAACTTACCTGGGACCTCACAAACAGCAGTCAGCAGCACTGGAGAGCCCAGATGTGGAGGAAACAGCTGGAGTTCCCATTTCTTTGCTAGACAGCTGGAGACTTCCCAATAAAAGACAACATAGCTTTCGATCCCAAGCTTTTGCTGCTCCAGCTGCACGTTGTGGATCCCTGGGGAACGCACTGGCTGAGGGATTCCTGGTAGCATGGTTTCATAAAGCAACGCACATATCTGGCTTGTTTCTTATGAGATTAAATCACATCTTGAGCTTTCTTTCGGTTAATAACACGAGCCAAGAAGTTCAACTATACAGAAGAGGCTCAATATGCTAGCGATACGGAACAAACTTCCACCTTTCAATACTTTCCTAGTTTCAAAGAGTTGTATAAAGCCTTTGAGGCCGTGGTAGCCTCAACCCATGCAGAAGCAAAGAAGTTAAATGCTTCAGTGCGGGTGGTTGGGGGAACACATGGCAGAGGCAGCACGGACCTCAGCTCCCTCAATTTCATCAGCTCCATCATTTCTGCTCTCAAAGAAGCAAAAGCTTTAAACTATGGTAAATTAAAAAGCTATGGACTATTGTAAGAAGAAAAAAGGTGTTTTGCTATATAAGTACACTTCCTTATCACCCACTTACACCAGTATAGACCGCATATTCTAAACAATGTCATTTGTCAACAGCTTGTAAATATTTTCTTTTTTATAAAGTAGGAACATTAGCCACTGTTTTAAACTTAACAAATGAACACTTAAATGGGAAATGTGATACATAAACAGGAACACAGTCTTTAACAGCATTTAGTAAACACACCAGTGGCCGGTCTGTTAGGAACCATCACCAACAGTTCTAAACACAACTGCTGACGGTACAGCTTATGTACTCCACTGATGTGTGTGCAGTGTGCTACCGGGCAATGGAAAACATCTCCCCTCAGCCCTTTAGCTTATGTTTTCAAAGCTACTCTGCTGCTTCTCCAGGTTTTTTTTTGTAACAGTTCAAAACCTCGCTGCAACTTTGGCTTGTATGAATGAATGAAGCCAATTGCTTCCAGTTCCCATTTGTGTGCCAGGAATATTCACATACATCCCCTTACTCAACTTTTATTGGTAAATGGACACAAAACAGATTCATTCCTAAAATATGACCTCTGTATGGGCAATTTCATTTTCGCCAGCACATGAACTCAGGGAGAAAAGGCAAAACTTTTGGAAAGCCCTGAAGTGGTTACACAGGAATCAGAGCAGGGAAAACCCAAACCATTCACAGTGAGAGCACATCGTTCTCCCCTCTGAAGCCCAGCTCTAATGTGTAGTGAGTTTTATGCTCTTACTTCCTGGTAGAATGCACATTCTAGTGCATGAGACATCTGAGCTGCTACTCAGGGGAGCCAAACTGCAATACCCAAAGCATTGGCACAATCACATGCACAGGAGACGGTAAAAGGAGTAGAAGAGACGGACAAACATTGAGAGGAGATGTGTAAAGTGGTATCATGTTATTAAAACATTACATTGGAAACCAATAGAACATAAATGAAAAAAAAAAAGGTTTTAAACCAGATTTAAACTTTTTTTTCTTTTAAATCTGAGTTGATCCAAAAGCAAAAGCTTACATTGCAAAGGAAGAACAAAATACATCATGGCATTGGTAACACAGAGTTGCATGGAAGCCAGACTTGTGGGCAGGGTGCAAGTTGCTCATCACAACATCACTGTGGGCCCTGGACAGATTTAACTGAGAAAGCTGAGATCCCCAATTTTTCACCTATCCAGGTCTTCCTTAGTAAACATGCTACATATTCTCTTTTGCCTCAGGGTGTTTCCCTGATGAGTTTGTCCAGATGTGTTCTCCTACTATAGCCAACTAGAGCCAAAAAAAGAATTTTCCACGCTATCCCAAGGAAGCCAAAGTTATTCCAAGCATGAGTGATAATGAATTTAAAAAACAAAAACCCAGAGAGCCAGAAACAAATCCACAAGGAAAAGAAAAACCAACCAAAAAAACACACTCAAGAGCTTTTCAAACTAACAAGTATTGTCTATAATGTAAATAGTTTAGAAATATGGTAATTAAATAATCTAAAAAACACTCTTACTCTGCTGTACATTTATAAACAAATATTTACAAAAACTTTCCACTTTGTTTTAAAGGATGAGGTTTGCAGTTTGTTAACGATCAGAGTCTTTTACTCATATTGATTCTTTGGTGTACTTGCCAATTTTTTAAGGTTTATTAGAAGTGTTCAACTGTGAATTTTACGGTAATGGATCTAGGCTACATAACAAATCTGAATTATGCACTTCTCTTCCCACATTCTAGTCCAAATGAAAAACAAAGTCCGTTTACTTCTTCAAAGTATTTGTGCATGATAATTTAAATAATAAAAAAGACCAGATTCCACATGAAATTTGGGTAGGATTAACAAGTAACCCTACTTCACTGAGCACACGTATAACTTAAGATAGCAACAAGGACTATCAGCAGGCTCAGAGATATATGTGCTGCAGCACTTTGCTGAATCGAGGTCAGAGAAACCAGCTGCAAGAGGTGGCTTGACATATAAGAAATGATGAGGGCTTCCCTCCACCTTGGGGAAGGGAAAGAGGAGAGGATGAAAATGAATTTAAAAGAAAGGCTTTTTACTGGCCTGAAATGTATGTGTTCCCTTTAGACGTCAGTTACTTAAATAACCAAAAAACAAACCTCAAACAATAAATAATGGAATTACACATTTCTTCATTAAATAGCATCCTTGTTACCAACAAGTCTTCCATAATTTTCTTCAGTCACAGCAACAGACAGAACAAATAATTTGCCTTAATATAGATTGCAACTAAAATATATTCTAGATTACCTTAGAAAATATTACTGTAAAAATTCAGTGGGAAAAGATATTGGTTTAGACCAACTTACAAGTGTAGTGTACAATACTAAGTATTTAAAAAAAAACAAGAAGCAGTTTTAAGGTTCTGATCTTGTGTTACAAAAGAGAAGATTCATGCTTCAAACCCGCCAGTTCTTAGTTTTCATCATGTCTCAGTTCTGCAGAGCTTTTAGACCATAAGGGCTGACCTTTCCTGCTTCCACCACACCTACGGGCACTATCACACACTCACAAGCACACCTCAGCCACACGCTCAGTCTGCCCCCACACATCACCTGGCTGGAGCCCCACCAAGCTCTACTGGTGGCCAAGGCTCGGATGGTGCAGTTTTGGGATCAGCCATGAGTACTGCCAATGCTCATATTAACCTGGAGTTCATGTCCTGCTGAGTGGGCTGCACTGGAACCGGTGCAAGCTGGAGATCAAGAGGTTCCACATCCCATCACCAATGCTCTGAGCCACCAATCTCCAAAATCACTTCTGGTTTGGAAGCCTAGCGCAGCATTGGGCACAGCAGGGAGGGAGAAGCCTTCTTGCTGCCATAGCTCTGCTGCATCCATTATCAGTGAAAAGGTTCATGCTTCAGGAACCGGAACCCAGGGTATTAAAATGAACTAACAGAGATAAGCAATGTGAGTAAACCTGCTTCTGCCCTTTTTTTTTTTTTTTTTAGTATTTTTAATACTAAATATTTTGAAAGTGACAGTGTTAAAATTAAAAGCCACCATCGGTCCCTTTCATCACCCCGTTTCCATTGGTATAATGGGTACAAAACACTCTTGACATTAGAAGGGCTCTTCTGGAGTCAGTGGGATGGCAAAAGAAAAGGAGAAGACACTGGCAAGAACCAGGTGATGACTCCATAATCTCTTGGAAATAAAGAGAGTGAAACAACTTCAAATTTTGGCCCAATCTTTCTTTGATAGCAAGAACTTCATTTGTTGTGATCAGAAACAAAACTCTTCAACAGATCTTTTTAATACCTAGCATGAAGAACACATCCAGTAGCCAAATTTCAGTACTCCTTTCAGTTGCTGCTTTTAGATTACTAGGAAATCACTTGATGTTTGCAGAATTTAAACTTCCAATATGAAGAGGGTGCTTTCTTGTTTGTGCGCATATGAGGTGCAGCTGAACACCACTTACGTGCACTTCCCACTCTCTAAACTGAAATAAATTGAATTTCAGAGCAGTAACAAAACTCATCTTTAAAATAAAGGGCTTGGCCAATTTCTTTTCTTTTTTTTTTTTTTTTTAAATGGATGTAATTTGGCTGAGAACCCATAGATAGAATTCCAACTGAAAGTGAAATAAAGCAGGTTATACATTCATGAAATTCGGGGATTAATAACGAACAGCAACTGCCACCATCATCTCAGTAATGTCCTGTTAACACTGCAGCGAGGCAGCAGTTCCTATTCTCACAAATAATGCACTGAGACTAAATGAGGAATAGAGGGGGGGGGAAGGAATAAAAAAAAAAATCACACATAAAGGGAAAATACATCAGAAAGATTATTGCACAGGAGGCACTGTATGAGAAACAATACATTGGCTTCAAAAGTCTAGTTTTTGTTTTTTTTTTAATCTTAAGTTAATGTGAAAAATACAGAGGCTATGCCTCTTCGTAGTGTTCCAGCACTGTTAGGATGAGACAAAAAGAGCCGCCTGCTGTACAGGGAACGTCAGCAAAGAGGGCTGAATTTGATGGGCATCTGAACTACAGGAAAGAGGAAGAGGGCAAAATAAAAAGACCCTTGAATTGAATAAGAGTGATATTATTACTTTTTAAATGTCCGAATTATCCTCATACAGTACCCAATTACATTTTGATTATCAACTCTTCCCTATCCTGCAAAAACATCCACCCTGGTAGAGACAAAAAGCCCCAGGAGACCACCAGGCTCCAGAGGTCTATCGGTATCTTTTTGCAGGACTGGCACCTTGATTTCCAGATTTTTATCAAACCTCTGCTCAGCATGCCAATTCAAAGCAACCCCCTCCATCGTTAGGCCACATTCCACCTCCACTGCAAGTCTGCACACCGGATGTGAAAACAAACAACTGAAAACCCAACAGCAAATTCTAAAATGTAACATCGTATAGAAAGCTTGGACCTTGTAAACTTGGACCAAGAAACCAAAAATTAAGACCTTCTAGCATGTGGTATAAAAAACCCAAGGAAGTGTATACCTGCCTTCTGACTTCACAGAAAAATCAGAATTTGCATAGGATATACTTTGTGCAAGGCAACAAGCCTCTTCAGTATCTGGAATATAACTAATCTTGCTCAGAGTTCTTCTCTTCATGGATATCAGATATCATCGAATTTGTGTTTTAAGTAGTCTTTCATAACCTTGGCAATGGGTAGTTCATCAAGTAGTTTTAGGTTTTGAAGGCCTATACACTGTCGGATTTTAATTCGGCATAGATCTTGCAAGTTTCTGGGCTGTCCTGAAAAGAGAAAAGGAACACAAAAGTAAAATGATCACATTTTAAACATGCTTTAAGAAATCATTTAGTCAGTAAAATAACAGAACTGCTGTCTTCTGAGAGGAAGAAGGAAACAGCATGGGCAGAGGGAAGGGAAAAGTTAAAACAAAAGGTGGAAATTAGTACCTTTCTAACGGATAATAATTCAGTGAAATCAAGGGATGAATCCTAAAAGCACTGCCATTTACACACACACAATTTTACTGATGTCAATGTAAAGAGACATTATCCATGCGAGGATTCCCCCGAGGCGGCAGCATACAGTCAAGGGTCTGCAGAGCAGCAGAACTAATCTGTGCATTTTTTTCTATCCTTGTGTCACCTGGGAAAAAATAAAACGCAGTCTTGCTTCTTCTCAAACATTCAGACAAGAACTAGTATGCTCGTCTGCAGTGGGAAGAGGCAGTCCCCTAGGAGAGCAAGGCTTACCAAAGTTATTTGAGGATCGCGTGGCAGAGTTGAAGACTGCTTTTTCCCTTCTAATGAAAAGACAAAGCCCTTAGGCTTCATGCAGCCACAGCCCCATCAAGCAGAAAGGGATGAAAATATGAGTTAACCACTGTCCACAGCAGACGAGCTTCACCGACATCACGCTGATTTCTAGCAAGGGTCTTCCAAAACGACTGGTTCCCACCTTGAGAAACAGTCCTCCATGCACTATAACATAGGAGAAGTTAATCTAGCCTTGCATCACAAAGTACCCAGCAATGGACCCAAGAAAGGAAAGAAAAAATAAGAGCAGAACAACAGCCATTGAGAAACCCTGTCCCAATACACCCCTGCAGCTTTCAGCACACAGCCTTCCTGCAGCAGGGCCCCCGCTGATGTGGGCCTGCAGTTGCTGTGCCCCCTGTAAATCTGTCTAATGTTTTTTGAACCCATTCACATTTCCAGTATCCAAAACATCCTGTGGCAACACATTTCACAATGTAACGAGGCGTCGGCTGGAAAACTACAAAGCACTTTTATTTATTTTAGATCTACTTCCTGATTGCTTTGCTGAGTGCCTCGCATTCTTCCAGTTGCAAAAAAAAGTGATGAATAATAGTTCTTGTGGCAGTCGTGGCTTTATATACCTCCCTATCACCCCGTCCTCCACTCATGCTTGGTGTCTCTTTCAAAGCTGAAGACATTGACTCTAATTAAACATTTACACTAATTAAAAATTTCCCCACCAGGAGCCAATCCAACCCCCTGCCCACACTCCCTGCCTGCCTTCTTCATTCTACTCTATTTATTTTAAACAAATAATTTTGATTATTGGCTGCGTTATGGCCTGCAAAAGGAGTTATGCAGCCACGGCACCCCGTGATGGTCCGATGCAAAGTGCTTGGCAGAATGGTGTCGATAGCAAGATAACCCATCATCAACCCAACAGTAACCCAGTATTGCCTTTACAAAGAACACACCAATTGCATTGAGCTGGGATGGCACAGCAATTGCACTGAGCTGTTTGAACACCGGCTTCTTTGAGAGACACCAGAAGTGCATTAACAAAGCAACTTAGCCACATACTCTCCAGCCTCAGCCTCATGCAATAGGAGGGCTGCAGGGCAGAGCTGCCTTCCACCAGGACAGTGCTGGCAGTCAGCTCCAATGCAGCCCTGGCTCCATAGACCTTGACTTTACGAGTTTACTAGATGCTCTTGCTAAGCACAGAGTAAAGAGATTATGAAACTATTTCCTGTTTTCTACTTTGGGCATTTGGGACTTGGTTTCAGTTGCCTCTTATAGCCAGTTCCCCCCCTTTTTTTTCCCCACTCCTCTGTGTGGGTTTTTCTATAGAAATGGGTTGATGGACAGGTGTACACTTGGATTTATCCTAAGCACTAAAATTATCTGAGGTAAGCTAGCAGAAGTAATGCAGGAAAATAGTCCTGGCCCATTTTTAAAGTAATCAGATTTGAAATTACAGAGCATGAAAATTGGAGTTTTCCTTCATATCAGTTTGTAATACTTTCACCACATTTATGAGCACAGTATCTAAATATAAGTGTATTTTTAATCATATACCTCGGCCATGGTTTCAAATACAAGCAATACAGCAATTACTTTGTTCCCCTGGTGTTTTTTTCTTAGCAAACTCTCTTCCCACTGCAAGGAATGGATTTGGACTATCTGGACAACTGAATGCTCAAGGTTCAGGGAAAGAAATGTTACTTGCTATAAGAAACAAAGCAGAGGGATCCTAATTATGATAAAGAAATAGTTCTAATGCTTTAAATGTGAATGCAAGCAGGACTCAAAAAGGATGCACCTCCTCACAAGTTAACTGCAAGCAGCAGGGCCAGAGGCTAAGAAGGACTACAAAACCCTGTTTTTTGTATGAGGATACACAATAACACAGCTATGAGACAATGATTTCTGCTTTCAGAAATTAATGCCTTTTAATTAACATCCTGTGGGTTACTTGAGAGGAAAATAGAACAGACAACTTAAAACACCCAGGAGGAATTGGTCATCAGCTAACTCAAAAAGACCCGATTATCAAACCTATGACATTTTCCCCCAGTAAGCCTAAAATATTTCCTGGGAATGCGTTAACAATGGACATTTCCAGTGTTAAGCACCAGTTGCTGCATCCAGTGGCTGTTGGTGTCTTAGGTCACGCCTTGCAAATTCCAGGGTTATTAATGCATTTGTGATTTATTAGAAACGGTGTCTAGAACACTTACTCATTCTTGGTTGCATCTGAATGAAAACGAGGAAAAAAATAAAGGATTACCAACCAATGTCAGTGAACCTTAGTTTGGCAAATGAAAAATGTTATTAGTAATTTGGCAAAGTAAGGCAAGTTAAGTGATGAATAAAGCCTGTTTAAAAGTGATTAGAAAGCAGCAATTCTGATTATATCCTGCATCGTAAGTTTGGAAAGCTGTTGAGGCTAAAAAAAGAATTAAAGGAAGAAACAGAAAACTGCAAAAGGTAAGATTGACCTAATTACCACCGTCAAGCAGAACAGTTACATAAAAGCAGTTCCGTTTCCCATCACCTTAAAAAAAAAGAAATTAAAAAAATCCTGATCCAGTGTCAAAAGGACACGCTGAGCCCAGCGGCGCTGCTGGCCCATAGCGGGCAGGGCTGTGCTGGGCTGTTACACAAGCCAACACCTGCAGCTGCTGGGAGCTGGAAGTTCGCTTGGGTATTCACAGAAACAAGTTTGATACTTCAGAGGATTTATTTTGCGAGCTTCGTGGTGATAAGCAAATAAATTAAGAGTATTAGTTACGTAAGGAGAGATGTATAGTTCGTCTTTGTTCCACTGCCCATCCCATGTACTGCGATGGGAAGCAGAAATCCCCACCACTGCACTTGCATAGTTTCCTAAATATTAAAGAAGTTTCTTCCAAGCAGAAGAAACACAGAATTTAGGATTATAAAATAAAGAGGACTTGATTTTTAATTTTACTCTCTACAAACAGAAGGCTTCAGGATGTAAGAAACTGCCCTAACTCAGGTGCCCACTCAGGTGCTCACAAAGTTACAGCTTCTTGTTGTTGTTTTCTTTTTCCCTTAAATAATTATTTCCTTAAAAAAACAGATTTCAAAGCTGATGTCATTAATAGATTGGCCTTGCCTGGTAAAAAACAAGAGGAAAAAGAAAAAGCACACGTTACAGTTAGTTGTGAATTCCCACTCTGTGCTTTATCCCCCTCCTCCCACAGTCCCAAGGCGTTCTGCAGACAATCTGTTCCCAACAGAGCTGGACTCCAGGCAAGCCCCAGCTCTGCTCATGGCTGTGTCCATTACACCCTCAAGTAATTTCACAGCGAGCTCCATTTCAATACAGCTAAACTTGGGCCTCTTGCTTTACTGAGCACAAACAGTTTCTCTAACATCTGCGTGCATTACTTCCAAGAGTTGGAAGGGACAAGGTAAACAGTGAGCCTTACTGCTCTCAACAAAAAATAAAAATCAAGTTCCCAGTTTTTCTTTTCTGCAGTGTTTTCTTTTTCCATGCATCCTACACGGTAAATCAGCCAAGCTTTTTTTTTTTTTTAGGACATGCACTGTAAATAGAGGAACACTGACAGCTCTGCAATGAGGACATGCAGTAGCAGGGAAAGCACAGCGCTGTCCCTTCTATAGCAGGACCTGGCTCACCTGCTCCGACTCTGTGCACAACCACAAATATCACTTGGTACATCAAACTTAAGGGGAAGATTTTATTTTTGTGAATGCTGTCCCATTAACTTCTATCTTATGTCAGTCCCCACCATATTAATTAGAAGTATGCAACCAGAACCTAACTTACTACTTATCCATCAGTAGCCAACAGCCTGTAGCAGAAGTTTTGCTGGCAGCAGTGATCTGAAGAAGTTGCATCTGTGGGTTCAGGTGTAAGAGAAAAAGAACCACAAGAACCAGGAAATGTTAGGCTTCTCCAATAAACACCAACAATCCTTTGTCATGTATGTGTGTAACCACATACCTCTTGGATACAGTCCTCCATCCTTCTGTATAGTACACACCACTGACCACAGCCACACACAGTACAGGAATATTCACCCAACACATTCTGCAGAAGTTCAGGATGGGATTTGCTCCCTATACCAAAGTTCTGTTTAGGATTTGCTCCCTATACAAAGAACCTATGTCATCATAACAGCAGCTCCACCGCTTACCACTGAGAACTGTGCCAGTCCATCCCTCCTAGGCAGATGTGTCCCCCAGGAACAAAGACTAACTCACCTAACGGGTACTGTGTCTTACCAGTCCTTGAATACAGACCAATTCCTCCAACAACACTGATTATTGCAGACTGCCACAAGGCTTTAAGCAAAAGTAGTGTGAGAGTGGAGAAAGGATTCCTGCCGTACTCCACCAAAGATCCTGCACCTGCACAAAGCAAAGCCACAGGCAGAGCCAAGAGAGTGCTCAGGAGTAACTGCAATTACACACATAGAGGTTGTTGGAAATCCTTCCCGATCTTTTGTTCCACCTACTGAGAAAAAAAAAAGAGAGAAGTGCTTTGAAAAGCAAATGGTGTCACTGGTTTGCAGTGTGTAAGCAGTTTCTGAAGAAGTTCAGAAGTGAACAGGAACATCACTTTTGTATTTTGGAAGCTGCCCACGGTTTTGTCTGCAATATTAAATACACGTCCCCAGAAAGCTTGCAGTGGTATTTCTCAAACAGAGCCTCTGCCTCGCCTGGGAACTGTGAAAGGCTGCAAGCAGCAGCAAGAAGCCATTTGGCAGTTTCTTTTTAGCTACAAATGAAGCTTAAAGATTTGTGAAACACTATAGAAAACTGAAAGGTGATGTATATACATAGCGGGTGGCAGCTGAGTTCCTTAAGACCTTGATGGTAAGTATTTATACCTGCAGCTAACTGCTGGGTCCATCTCTTAGCAATGACATCAGGTTGAGCTTGGGGGGCTGCCAGAGTTGGAGGTGTAAAGGGAGGTAGGAAAGATATTAACAACTTAAAAAAAATCGATCTTATCTCCTGGAAATGCACACCCCAAGAGGTAGCAGCACAGTCTAACACACCATCACTCAGGGAACGCAGAGATGAGGACACATAAACCAACAGGGTCGTACTGCAGGGATGCAATCACCCAGCAACTGGCCGCTGAACTGAGCAGGAATTCAGGCAGTCCTTGCAATGGGAGATTTGTAACAGCACAGGAGATGCACTTTCCTATACTCAAGCAATAAAAAACACCCCCTTCCTCCCCCCCCCAAACACACACACAAATCTACAAACCAACAGCTATATAACTACAGAGGAGAATGCCAGAAAAAAAAACAAACAAATATCACAAATCTACAGGCCTGAAATATATCAATATAACACGCAGGACTGTATTTATGGAGAGATTGGAAGACAAAGTCTTCAGTGAGAAAGTGAACATGCTCTTCGCCTAGTAGCGACAACGTGACAGACAGCTTCTAATTTGCTATTTTAACTGGATATCAGAGGGGCTTTCTGAGAAGCTCCACTTCAGTTCTGTGGTCTGTACATCCCTGTTAGAGTAACAGGGCTTTAATTAGATACCCAGTGCTCTTTGAAAAAATTACACTTTACAATAATTCTTAGATGTGTATTAAATTTCAGTGTTTCTGGCACAGAAAATACGTACCAAGGAGGAGTGTTTTTTGGACTGAAAATATATATTTGGAAGAGCAGAATGGCAGAAAACTCAACACTGAGCATAACAGGTGTATTAAAAATCTTATTACTAAACACAATAAACTATAGGCTTGCATCATTTTGTTTTAATATTTCATAATTAACCCTTAAATTCAGTCTTAAATGAATTTCCACAGCAGTCTCGGTAAGAATGTTGACTGTGTTCATCTACTTTTGGAGACACGGTGGTCTGAAAAGTAAAGGCTGGCTTCAACTGCAGCCTGAGTTAGCAACTACGTTCTGAAATATCACACTAGGAAATTCAAACTTGAGAGTTAAATGATGACTGGAAATTTACCTCCCTTTCCTCTAGACAGGGACGTGGGCCATGTTTTTATAGTTATCAAGAACTATACTGGTTTTTAAGAAACAGTTACCTGCAATGTGTGAAAAGTAATTGTGTTTCAAACAGTATTTGTTATAGATCCAACTCAAGTGATGATTATATTTATTTAGCAAAGGGAGTAAAGACAAAGAGTATGAGGATATCCTTAGCAGGACTTTGGTCTAAAGTTTTCTGTGTGCTCACAGTGCTACACAGATCTTCTAGACAGGAAAACGATGCTCCCTATTCAAAGCCAGTATAATTCACCCTTTGGAAAATAAAACGGAATGCAGATGAAGTATCTGTAATTCCCTTCATTTGGTGACCCTTAGATCCCGATCCAGGCCTGCAATCAGCTCCCTGATCGTGTTACCACACTTGCCATGCTGCACTGTTGAGGCTGATGCAGACGAGCAGCCGCTCCTCTGCCACCTTATCCCAGCGGCCATTACCTTAAATGAGCACTATGGGAACTGGGGAAGGCTTCAAGCTTTTTCCCTTCCTTTTCGAGATCAGAATTGAATTTCTAGCACCTAAAACTCAGTCTGTAAGATTTATCTCCCCTAACACTGATGGCTTTTCCCCCCCCCCCCTGCCTCCAGCATCCTCTTCTTAAGTTTTAATACTCGCAAATCCCCTTCAACATCGATATCCCATCTTGGCCCATACATGCACATACACAAAGCTAATGCATACACACCTCCAGAAAAATAATAATAAATAAATGGATTTCTATTCACTATATACAGATGCATTCCTTTAAGTTTTCCATTTGGTATTATATAAATGCATCTCTTAATTTTGCATTAGAGCATTCCAAGCTTAACACTCCTAACAAGGCAGGGACCGCTCTGGTACAACTGAAATATATCCAAAAAACACTCTATCAGATGATCTCAGATACCATGGTGGGCAGTGAGAAATCCTTTTGGAGTTTAATACAGAAAACAGAAAATAAAAGGAAAAAAATAAAAGGAAAAGAAAGGTGATAAAAACATTCAGCAGTTTTTATCTTCAGTATTTGGTTTTTTCCCCCAAAAAGAGACTTACTTTTTTAAACAAAAGAGTAAGAAAAAAAGGAGATACGAGCGACTGTTTATACATCAAACCAACAGCAGACTCACTTTTAAAAACACCACTGTTCACAACTTCGACATTCATGCTTAAACATTGAGATACAACTGCAGAGTGACTTTGTTCCACTTGGAATTACTCTAAGAGTAAAGGAATCTCTGCCTACAGCCAGGAAGAATATCAGACCTCCAGCATCAAAAAACAAAACCCAAAGGTGCCCAATCCTCCTACAGGCTATTAAGAACCAATATAGGGGTGCCTGAGACTGTGCTTTCCTACCTGCTGTGCACGGCTAGCGAGCCAGGCTACAGGATGCCATTATTAACCATTAGAGGATCTACCAAAACAAAACAACAATCACACTTTTGGTAGACCCAACTGTAAAAATGTTTTCCGAGGATAAAAAATTAAAAACACAGCAACTTACACTGCATATGTAGACTGCTAAACAGTATTCCTTTTCCCTGAAGCACGCAACTGCTTTCATTAGAAGGCACGCATCAGTTTGATGCTTTCAGAATTTGAATGTGTTATCTGTAAACTTAAGAAATCTTGAATAATTAGACCTAATGCAACTAGGAACTAGCTCCTGTTTTACTGTCAGAGACACTCCTCAGAGCTCTGGGCACGCACACAAAACATACAGCTGTGTGTTTCTACATCAGCATGTACAACTCTCTGCAGTACGATGGCCAAGTAAACAACCTACACATTCCTGTTAAGAGCCAGGCACTGCTACCAGCTGCAAGAAAGTTACAGTACAAACTCTACCCAAATGCTATAGAATCTGTAACCTTTTTCCCTGAGTAAATCCATATTGCGATGGATGGAGAAACAAGATTCTCCCCGAAGTGCTGCAGGGCCGGAGCTCAGCAATTCCCTGCGTGAGGGCTGATCTAATTGGGACCGTCGCTCCCAAAGCCCCAGCTCCTTTCTACTTATTTTCTCTCTCCTACACCGTCTCCTTGCAGTGATTATTCATGAAAACAGTGGAAGACAGTGTTTGGAGATTTATAATAAGGGCAGCACAGTCTGTTTATAGCTGTTTGTAAACACATATTCATAATCATTTTGCTCAGAAGCACAAAGCTGAAGTGTTTTTTGTCAGCACTCGTCCTCCCTGCTTTCCCAGATCTCCCTCCATAAGCACAAAATTGGAAGAGTTCCAGGGCTGTTACACTGGCCACAAAATTAAGCTGCTTTTTTTTTTTTTATAGCACAACTTAGTCTCACTTCAATGACATGAGAACGTAGACCCTTAAGGTACAGAGTCTGCAACCTCAGCTGAAGTTGCCGAAGTGATTTCCAGCTTTGGGAGCAACAGGGAAAAACTGAAGCAGATCTAAAATTCTGTGCTTATGGATACCTTCTAAGAGTTATTATTCTCGTTGTTGGTTGTTTTGTTTTGTTTTGTGCTTTTTTAAGCAAGAAAAGCAAATTTGTATATTCTATCATCTACTAACAACCTTGACTGTGCTCCTATATAGTGAGAGGCTCCCAGAAGTAAAAGCAAGAAGAAACATGTACAAAAAGAGGTCAAGTAAAGTAATAAGAAATAGAAGCGACTATTTGACTTTTTTAAACTTCCACCTTTCCAAAAAAATTCTCTTTGTATTTCAAGATAGATGCAAAAATAGCAGCACGTCGGGAAGACTAAAATGAAACTCCAAACGCTTCTGTGTCAGTTACTGGGAACAGATCTCAGCTGATTCACCCCAACCCACACTGACCTTCAGAAAACATGGGGTGCTCAGTTCTGAACCAAAACCACCACATAAAGAAAGAAATAAGAGGAACCATAGGGGGGGCGGGGGGGAAAGGATATATGAAACACCCCACACTTCCCAGTGATGTAAAGATCATCCTAGCCAGATGATCATTTATCAAGCCACCGTGTTTGAGTTAGTAAACTGCTAATTGCTAAACTACAAGCAATTCCTAAGTGCTTTTAGGTAATACTATAGTTATAAAACACACCATTACAACATTACAGGCTGAATGGAAGAGTAAGAAAGGTTGCAGATATCTAGCACCAAAACCCAATAAGCAAGACTGATGCGAACACTCTCAGCTTAAGCATCAGAAGTAACGACAAGTTCAAATCTTCCATCTTTTGGAGACAGCAACAAAATCAAAGCCACGCATAGCACGTGAATCCCCCTCAGCGTGCAGGAATAAGCTGCAGCATTTTGTTGTTTGCTGGAGGTGAGAAGGAGAGGGAATGTGGGAGAGCAAACCGCAGCAAAGCTCTTCCCTGCCCGCGCTGTGCTGCCAGAGGACAAAGCCAGCGACTGCCGAGCATTTGCGGCGTGCTAACCCAGCAGAAGACCCCCATAAAAGCCAAAAAGCAGGAAACATCCTACGCTAAGGTCATAAATAAAACTAGTTCTTACAGTTCACTTTGGTTTTTTGGTTTTTGTTTTTAACTTAGTGCTTCCTGCTGATACTTAGACAAAACTAGTTCAAATGAAATATACTTCACATCAGCACCTTTGCCAAGTACGAGATTCCCAGTATCAGAATCCCTTCACCTTCCCAGAAACGTTATAGTGCGTTTCAATAGCGTCAAGGGGCAGAGAGAAAGCATTTTTCTCCTGGGCTAAATTCAGAGAAGGCTTTTAGAGGACACCGTGCCCAGTGATTAACTTTTCTTACATACATACTTGTCACTTCTTGTAAGAAATCCAGACAGGGTCGGCTACTTCCAGAAATACTTATTGAAACAGCCAGTGGGGTCTGTCCTTCATAGTTCCTTGTGTTAGTGTCCGCTCCGTAATTATACAACATTTGTGCACAAAGCACATCATCTCTAAGAGCAGACAAGTGTAAGGGTGTCTGTCCGTCCTCCAAGCGCCCCAAGTTTGTGTCCGCCCCTCGCTGAAGGAACATTCGGCAGTACGAGTGATTGCTTTTGATCACAGCGTAGCGTAACAGGAAACCATTCTGAATGTCGATGTTGGCATTGTGATCCAGCAGGATTTTCACGCAGCTTGACCTCTCGCGGATAATGGCCAGCTGAAGCGGGGTAGTACCTTTATCACTGAGCGGATCAACCTCAGCCTTGAACTCCAACAGGAGCCGGACAAACGAGTCTCTGCCGTAGTGGGCTGCTACATGGAGGGGAGTCCAACCGTCGTTGCTTTTTGCATTAATAATGTCACTCCTATATTCCGATTCCAACATCAAGCGCGCGATCCTCGCTCGCCCATGCATGGCCGCGTAATGCAGAGCAGTGAAGCCTCCAATTAAGTCCTTAACCGTGGGATCAGCTGAAGTTAAAATAAAATTAAGAAACAATTAGAAGGCAATGGGGTAATCCAGTGCTGCAAACAAATAATCGAATGATTGAATGTTATTCTTCTCAAGCACAGCAAGACAGGATTTTCTGAATTTCAAATCAATTCTTGCAGCAAATGCTATTGTAAAGAAAAAGCTAATTTATGAAAGAATTACACAAACAAAAAAAGAACTTCTCTTTCATATACATATGTTTCCATTTGACAAATAGTTTTCAACATCTTCCTAGCACTCTCAGGCCAATTACCCAAACCTCTCTGTCCATCCAGTTTTCCTCCAGCTCTGTAATATTACATTTCTTTCTCAATGTTCAACTTTTTTTCTTTTTCTTTTTTTTTTTTTTGTTTTTTAAAGTTTCCCTTGTGTTGCTTCTTGGTCTTAAAAAGAAGCATGTGTAGAAACATCTGCTGTCCCAAATTGCGGATGTTTTGTGGTCTGGCAGGACTGTATTGTTTTTAGGGTGTAATACTGTATTAGGTAAAATGTTTCTCTGTGGTCTGCAGGATTTCCAAAGCATGTAGGATATATGTTATTTTAGATTATCTTGATAAAGTTTGTTTTTATAAATGATGAATCTGTTCTGAATTTATAGTTTTTACAAAAATTTTAGATGTTACAAGAATGTAAGCAACCACGTATGGAAGGAGTCAAGAGAAAAGTTAGTGCAGAATACAAGTCATCAGACAGATACACCCCCAGACCTGACACAGGACAAAAACTTCATCTAATTTACGACTTTAGAAGCATAAAATAACTAAATCAATTTACTGAATTCCCCCAGACTTCTAAATCAACTGACTTTTCCCACGTAGCAACTAATTGCTGAAGGAAAGGTGCCTGCCATGTTACCACTTCTCTCACATCTGCAGATGCTGCCTGGTGGATGGTAAAGAGTACAAACTGCAGCGTGCAAGCTTGAAGCACATTCCTAACCTAAGTTTCCCAGCTGGTAAAAAGAGATGCTGCTTGCACAATAGACCTGCATTAAACCGACATATTTTCAATATGCCCATGGATCTATTGAAATGGCTGCAACAGCTCTGGTATTGAATTCTTTGCCAATTCCTCATCCATAGAAGCAAGCTAAGTTCACAATATCAACTTTAAGCAGTTTAGTTTAATGACGGTCTGAAAATGCAAAGGTGCCATCACAAAACAGGGATGAGCTTTCCAACATAGACCTCCTGCGACCACATTCAGATAACACAATGAGATAGACAGCCCACCAAAAGGGCAGGGAAGACAGAGTTGAGAATACGGCTGCAAAGGTAACCCAGTAAATCCAGAGAACTTAAGATTTAAAGAAAGGACTGAGGAAAGGGAAAAAAACAGAACCAAACGTACAGACTAATGGAGCCACAATTCAAACCACACATGGCAAAATAAAGTGTGAGAACCACCTCTAGTAAATAGAAGAAGAACCCAGAAATAGTGAAAGATTAAGGAAAGTTTAGTGCCTTGGTAGACAGCCTTCCTTTTGTGAAATGCAGAAACGGTTTCAGCATTCCACAGAGTTGCACTAACCTGAGTTAAAGTAATTGCTGAAGTATCCACAGGTTGGCAGGAAAATGCAGACCTGGGCTCAGTAAGCAATTCCTAACCTGCTCTGTGATGGTGCCTGATATTTTAGCACAATCAGCATGACCCACACAGTCAAAGACTGTGACACTACTTCCCTGTAACGTTAGCTGCTCACAGGTTCTCTCTCTGCGCTGCTCAGACTACTCCAGATTATCTCCTGAGTGGTGATAGGCACAGTGAGTAGCACAGGCACAAGGATGCAGCAGGATGACACATCCTGAGAGGCAGATTTAGGGAGAAAGCTGGACATAACGGAGACAGCAGAAGCCACAGCCATTTCCCACAAAATAGAGTTACAAACAGAACTGACAAGCACTTCCATATCGTGCCTTCTCTTCCATGCTGAGCATGCAGGTCAATCATTTCCACCCCCCAGCTGAGGCACATGATTCCAGCCTGGCTGGTCTGTGCCACCTCCAAATCCCCTCAGATCAGCCCCAACTTTTGAGTATGTGTGTGTATAAGCATTTAGCAGGCAAGTTGTTGCAACACGAAAGCAAGAGTTTAGCTCACAAAATAAGGATATCTTTTCCCTATGGTTTTAAGTATCTTTCAGTGCCTTCTCTCCTCCCACAGTTTCATTACTTCTGTATCATTAAGCTCAACAAAAAGTTACAAGCACAGTAAGACATGTATCTCAACAAGAATAGAACAACAACAAATAAGTCTTACCTGGGCAACACAACAACTACACAAACAACTAACCTTCCAAAACCATGCCCAAAAACAAACAAACAAAAAATCACAATAAAAATATTCCAATTCTCATAATGTGCTTTGGGAGAGCTAATTGCACCAACCGCTCCCCCAGTAAAGAAGCAATTTTAACAAGACCAAAACATTACAAGACACTAGCAAGTGTCTTGCTGCCACCTCCTGTAAAACTGTTGAATTGCACAAGGGCTTTTAGAAGTTGGACCCACGTTACGTTGCACACAATTTCTATCCATTCAGTCCCTGTACGAGCAAAAGTACGACTGCGAGGCTGATGTTGCCTTAAAAGCTTTGATTGCTGTGATTAATTTTTTTGTTCTAATTATTTTTCAAAAGCTTCAACATCATTACTATGTTAAGTATCTCTGTCCCCCAGAACACAAGCAAGGCAGAAATGAATTGGGAAAGAATTCACTCAGCTTACCTTTCAGATTCTGCAGAGGGGTAAAAAAGTACTTGGTACAAGCGTATTTAACTAGGAAGGGATGAAGCCAGCACTTGCCAGCATTTCTTTATCTTGCCTCCATCCTGATTTGACAATTATAGTTATTTCTTCTCAAGCTTCCCATTAATTTGGGGATAGCAGAATCTAGAAATATGAACAGCTGCATTTGGTCACTTCTAATGTTCTTAAAATATACGGCACAATACAGTGACATAAACCTTGAGCTGCTTATTAAGGGTACCTTAATTACCGTAATCAATCTCATTTGAGATAGAAAATTGCAACACAATGATGCTCATGATCTTATTTCACGTTAAAGTTGGGCACCTCAGCTAGCTATTAACTCCACTGTTAATGAGACCTGTTTCTAGTACTGTAATCTAGAGAATATATAGGTTATTAGGAAAGAGTCTAAAATCTTTGTTTCAATTTACTGCACAGTGGGGCAGTTTTGCTTCTTTCAGGACACTTTGGCTCTATCAGTCTAATTTGGGAAGCCAAGAACACAGTGCTACTGGCTTCATAAAGTACTTCTATCACTCCCCCACAGCTAGGAATTAATTCAGACCACAAGGTTTAGAAACATGGCTACATTTATCTTCTGTTTTGAATTTTCTAGGACAACACTGATACACAAGACCTCCGCGAAGACTCCGCTGTTCAGACACAAAACCACTGTGAGTTGGTTTAGGAGGATGAGCATTTGGCACTCATTTCTTCTGGATTCTGCATGACCTTACTAAAAATTAGATACCTTCCAGCCAAGACTAAAAATAAATAGCTCTGTTTAGACAATTCCTTTTTTTAGTCTAATTTCTGGGAGCCTTCCCAAATCATTTCCTCACATTAATGCAAGTAACAAGAAACTGTCCTGTTCAATTAGCATTGAGCGAACATCACTCAGAGACAGCTAGCAACTACACACTGTCAAGGCTTCAGTGGATTGTTACTTCAGTGGTGTTGGAAATCCTGTGGAAGGAAAGAGCTAGCTTTGTAGCATCTACATTTCATTAGAATGAAACAAGTGCATTAAGTCAAATTCCCTGTTTCTTAATGAAAACTAAGTTTCTCTGGAGTTCTGATCAGGTTTCTGCATTTCATAAGAGTACTTATATGGTCTATTATCTCTGTACCTCGTTGCTATTTCTGCTGGCTTCATCTCTAAATGCGAGTTGTTAGTTTAGGCATTTCCCCATCTATCTGCCTCTCCTCCTTGTTCAGCAGAAAATAAACGCTTCCTCCTGTTCCACACCACCTCCACTCCCATCAGCCAATCTGCATGTACAGCACTGTCCCCTGGCTCTTTTCTTTGCTGGTAAGCGATGATGAAAAAGAAGAGAGAGAAAAAGCAGGAGGCAGCTAGGTCACGACTCCCATAAGAAGCTACCTCTTATTTCCAGGTCAGCAATCAGAGTCTCTCTCAGCGCTTATTTGCCAAAATCCATCTCAAACCCACTACCACTCAAGCCTACGTCAGTGCTCCTGCAGCAGCCAAGATGTGAGGCATGGCACTCTTCCCTCAGCAACAGTCCTGCGTGTTCTCATTCCTGTACTTGAAAATAGTTCCAGCTCTCCTAAGCTCCATCACCACCAGACAGCCACATCTATCAGTATCCTCCTTTCTTCCCACTAACACTCAGGTACCCTTTTTTCTCCCCACAACTCCACCTACTGCCTCCCCTTTATTACTAATACACACCCAGTCACTTCTGTGCTGTTTGCCATAAGACTCATACCAGAAAATGACTTTTCCTTTCACTGCAATATCTTTTTGGTCCGAAGGGATTAACTTCCAACATCATATTAATCTACTTCAAGAGGGAGGAAAGGGGAGGCTGTTAAGAAAGGTACACACAAACCTCCCTCTAATGAGGCAGGCGTGATTAAGTTTGTTTTTAACAGTCAGCTCATTGGCTCACTTGTGACATTATTATGCTTTAAATGCTCATTATCTTTTATGTGGTTGTTTTTTTTTTTTTTTTTACATTATCTGTTTTGAGGGAAAACAAGGTAAGGCACAAATCAGTGCCAATTTTCTGAACGGAGGTTCAGCTACAGAAAAAGCTGCTGCAGATGACTAACCCTCACACTATTTGTTACTCAACTTTCTAGTCCTGGTGATTAAACTCTTGGCTGCTTGCAGAACAAAGATGTCTCATTACAGGCAGTTTTCACCAGGCATCAGATTCAGCTGGTACTTCATATGGAAAAGAATAACAACAAAAAAATAAAAACAAGACAAAACATTATGCCAGCAGCTATTTAATAGCAAAACCTATACAATTAAAGTAAGTAGGATTTACAAGGTTTTTTTGATCATCTTAAAAACCACATCCTTTGAGACTGAGCCTATAAATTTTGAATTACCAAACTAAAGAAGACTTCAGATTATCTACATATATTTCCTTTAAAAAGCAGAGGTTAAAGTTATTTGTTTACGCAGTTCAGTAGCTTTCCCCTCACCTCCAATAAGGACATGAGAACTTCCCATATTACACTGTTGGAAATTGCAGTAGGTATATGAATGGGGTCTAGATGTTCAGGCCATGTTTCACTACTGCTCTAAAATAACACACCACAAACTGTGCAAACACCACACTTTATTAATGCCATTCAATATTAGCGGTAATGTAGTATATGTCAGATATAGAAATCTGAAACAAGGGGACCAGGACCAAACCTCAGATAAGTAAAGTACCAAAAAGATAATTCGTATCAGTTTTCATAGGACTAGAAGCCATCCTGATTCAGAACTAAGTTGATTAGAACAGTGCTAGAGTAAAGGATGCTGTTCTTAAAGAACACTACTCAGAATGTGGAGATCGTCTGATTTTTGTTTTTTTTCCCTCATCTCACATTAATGGCTTAAACCAAGCAACTTTTAAACCTATAGATGGCCTTAAAAGAAGATACAGAAAAAAATTCTAACTGTACCATTTGTGAGGAATGAACACCACTCACACAGTTACATCACTTAAAACTCAATCAATTCTTTAAAGCTTCAGTACCAGTGAGAACATGAGAAGTGTGAACTCAGCTGGACTAGCTGACACCAAAGTCTTTGCACAAAGTAATGTTTT
Organism: Gallus gallus; assembly: GCF_016699485.2. Classification (NCBI taxonomy): domain Eukaryota; kingdom Metazoa; phylum Chordata; class Aves; order Galliformes; family Phasianidae; genus Gallus; species Gallus gallus. The sequence continues at coordinate 17,370,426 of NC_052541.1, read as the reverse complement.
CATGGAGTTTAGCAGACTGTGTTAAAACCTACATGGAAACTCAAACCTTTAACGTGACTTGTTAACTTCTTGAGAATTATGAAACAATCTTCCCTAAGATTTCAGCCCAAAGGCCTGCCTTCCTCTAGTAACAGCCCCTAACAGTAGAAAGGCCCATAGCGAGTCCTGTGAGTGTGCTTAAGTTTATAATGAGCTCTTTGCCCTGTTTTTATAAGGTGTATTCATTCTTTTAACAATTACTTGGCAATTCTGAAACAATGTCAGGTTTTAACTTATACAGCTAATCTATTACCTCATTCACAGAGCATGCATCGGACAGAAACAGAAAAGAAGCACCAGAGAAAGAGGAAAAAAAAAACAAACAGAAGCAGTCTGGCAATTAAGTGATGCTGGAAAGCCATATGATGGGAACTGGGATAGAGAGCTGTGAGCTGGGTATCAAGATTTTTCTCTCTAGGCAACTCACCTCCATGTTCAAGAAAAACACGGACGCATCTCTCTTTCCCTCTCGCTGCAGAGAAATGAAGCAAGGTCCAGCCATTGGCATCTCGACCATTTGGAGAATATCCCTGCTCCAGCATTTTGCGCACGGTGTGAACATCGCCAGCAGCAACCGCAGCCTGAATCTGCAATTCTTCCTGTAGCTCAGGGTTTCTCCGACAGTGATGGTGTAACATCCTAGCTGAGTCTGGCTTTTACAGAAGCGTCATGAGGTCACACTGGTCACCTTGAATCAATATAAAGCATGAATTAATTAGGACTGCGATCAGGAAAGAGATCTAGAAAAATAATCAGTACTAGTAAAAGCAACGCTAAGATGTACTCCCTATATGCAGAGCAAAGTCATCTTATACGCAGGATAAGATAAAGCACAATCTCACTATTGCTAGCAAAAGTTTGGTATATGATTCACATCACTGAGCAGTAACTGAAGAGGACACTTGCATATAATAAATAGTAAATATTTTCTTCAGAAGTGACAGCAAGCCACAGTTAAAGTACCTGAACAAGGAAGAGAATGAGGAATCTCCAGAACACAATATTCATTTCAGATCACAACCTGGTTAATAATGATGACTCAAGAGATACCGTTGAATACATTCTCTAAACTGTTGCATGAAACAGTACTGAATTGCTAGAGCAACTCAACTACGACTTTTTCCCCTGCCTAGAAACAAATAATCCCTAAGATTAATTGAAAAAATACGTTCAGATTACTAATACAATGTTTTCTTGTGACCTGCTGCACAGGAATACTAGCAGGATCAGTGTTTTAACTGAGAACTTTAACTCCCTTTCCCCATGTACATTTTTTTGTTTGTTTTAATTAGAATCTTCCACCCATATTTTGGCTTTTGGGCTTCCTTATTAGTACATAAGCAATGTAAAGCATCTTCATATTCCAGAGATCTGACAAAGATGGTACTACATGAAACATGAAACCACATCAGAAAAATTCAATTTATAATTACCTTGATAAAGTATATGAGAATGCTGGGCTGAAAGGTTCTCTAAAACAGCCATTGCAAAAGAGCCTAGATACCAGCATATATTGGGAAAGAAATAAGTATAATATTCTGTGCTCTGTTTGAAAAGCACTCATCTGCAGTTCTACTTGCTACCCAGCTGGGGACAAGAAAAAAACACAGGTATTTAAGGATTCTTTCACAGTACAAAGTCTGTGAAGTGTTTGCATTTTCACATGCACTGTGTATCATATCCCATTAACGGCTACCCCTAGAATGGAAAAGAATATTAGAAGAAAGAATAAAAGCAGGGAAATGAAGAAAGGGAATGCTGAGCAATAGAAGTCACAGCAATTATCCAGAAACAACTGCAGTGGGTATTAACAATGAATTAGAAGATTTTAAAAGGGGGAAAAAAGAAAGAATTTAGATTGCTATAAAGTTAAGAGTAAAGTGTAATGAGAAATTCTGAAGACGAAAATGAATTCTTAAAAAATTGTTAAAATTTACAGCAACCCTGTTTTATAAGGATAGCAATCCACATCATCACCTAAACCTTCATTTACGTAAATATCATAAGGATTTCACATCCTCATGATTCATAGGTCATTCAAAAGACATTGCAATCAGCTCCTCATATGCCACTGGGCGCTTGTTTTGCTGTGATCCAGATATGCACACAGACAATAGAAAAGTGAAAACATCAATCACTGCCATCCTTCTGGATTAAGGCTTCAAGGGCTATTCACTCTACTTATAACCTGCTTGTGCCCGTTGCAAAAAAGTTATTATGTACTGCTTGAAGAGATAGAAACTAATAATGAACAGGTAGCTACAATCACTCTACTTACACAGCAAAAGTAGAGATTCCATACAGCCAATGCCTGCCATTGACATTTATTGATGCTTCAAGATAGCACGTATGCCAACAGTCACAAACTCAGCATAGAGCTATAGAAGACAACTTTTTAGCTCAATAGGTTATACATGGCTTAGATACAGATTTGGTTTTGTTTTATAGCACAAACTCCACTATCTGGCTCTGGAAGAAAAGGGGATTTACAAACTAGCACCTGCTAACTGAATGGTTCAGCTTTTGCACCATATTAAAAAAAAAAAATCAAACTTGACTAATCTGATGACAATGGAAGTGTTTCTATTGACTGTAATGTTTTTGCTAAGCTCTTTTCTAAATTCCAATTAGCACTTCAGAATGCTCTCACCTGTAAGACAGTGAGCTTGACTTCATTAACAGTGCTGTTTGTGAGATCTAGAATGAAATTCCAACTATAGAGCAAGGTCTTTCTTTAGATTTATAAGCGAAAGCTGACAGTAGAACTTGATCGATAAAAGATGTGAGCTGGGGGGAAATCCTTCAAAACAAAACAAAAGCAACAATAAAAAATAAAAACCAGAGCACACTCTTCCAGCCCTACTTTCTGAATATGTAAAAAAAAAAAATGAAAACTTCTTTCAAACTGAGAATGTGATGGAAAGAAAATATAATTCTCCCACATTTTTTATAAGCCCTTCTGGTAAAGGAGTAGTACTTGTAAGATCTCCTACTATCCTGGAAACAGAAGTCAAACCAGTTGTTCAAAATGCCACAGAGAGAAAGGGAGACCACACAAATAAGAAGAAATGGATTTCTCATTTAAGTGGCCAGCAGCATACCCTAAAAAGTACCTACAAAGACAGTTGGTTAAGAAAAAGCAAAGCTCTTTATATCACACTTCTCAGCTGGTGGGTACATTTGTAATGCAGCATTATAAAAAGTTGGCACTGGCCCCATATGTTGCATGTGACTAGCAGAGCTTATTCAAATCAGCTAGTACTAAAGTACGTAAGTACTAAAACATACAAAGCAGAAGACAAAGTCAAGCATAAGCAGCTCCTTTTATCGCTTGTGTAGTTTCTGTGAATATCTACTCTTCTATCTCACCCTATGGCAAGCAATAAAATTCAAATTACAAGAATACTTAACTGTAACACTGAAGGTTTCAGGATAGCTCTAGACACATGCCAGCTTGAAAAATATGCTCACTTCTACTCCACAGATCATTCAGACATCCCATTTACAAATCCTCATTTACAGAGTCAATCTTTGGGGAAGGGAAGGGGGTCTACTGGAAGCCTTTCTCCAGTGGGCACTTAATATGTAACGTTTTGCAACTATAACCTATCTCATTTACAACACAGCATGCAATTTGATTGCTGCATACTGACTTCCTACGTGCAAGTAAAAAATTAAGATGGAAAAGTATGGAAAATACATACCTATACATTGTTAGTATTTGTATACTGCCATGACAAAAAATGACAGTAACAAGAACTTAAGTGATTCTGCAAGTACAAAAGCATGAATTCAACATGCCCCTGAATTACCTTATAAGAGGTTGTCAGTCTTTGATGGATGTTCCATTCTTCATTTTCTTCACTATTCATAATCTTGTGTGTCCATGTGTGTCAAACAACCTGCTACCCCTTAAAAAGAATGATATTTCTTGTTAGGTGCAAATAGTAAGAGTCAGAGGTCTACCTGTTTTTACCCTGTACCGGTACTAGAGTGCTACATTTTAATGTAGTTATGCCAAAAAAGGCCACAAATACGTGCTGTTTTTTTTTTTTCCATTATCAGATAAGTCCTTCAGAGGCTGGGGCGAGAAGAGTTTGCTCTTCTTCACCAGCCAGGTGAAGAAAAAGCTACAGAGAATAATCTGGGGAAAACAAGAGAAATCAGATGTGCTTCCTCTGCAGAGTAAACCTTGAAGGAATCACATAACCTCTTCCCTTCCAGTTTCACATATCTGTTCCTGCTATGGAACAAGAATGAATGCAAAGGTTACTGTATGTATTTCTGCCCAACTGCTCAATGTTTCCCTCTGGGAGCCAAATGCCAGGAAAAACCTTTGGGATCCACTTGGCTTCTCCCAGATCATGTTGGTTCTTTACCTCCATCCCACCTGTGTTTCTCTGTCTCAAGAATATAACCTGAGAAGGTAGAGCACTGCCTTTCCCATCCACTGTCCGGTGGTTGTCTGGCACCACCAGGTAAGCCTTCCCTCCCCAACATGACCAACTTGAGCTAACATACACTGTGTTTCAGATAAGTGAACACACCTTCCCAACACAAGCAATACCTTCAGCTCAAAAATCATCACCTCCTTCTTTACACCTAAACCCTTTCCTTTCAATATCCAACCTCACTGAACTCCAGTACCCATCTCTATCCAGTTCCTAGCCTTTCTTATCCTCCCTCCTGGCAAATAACAGCACCAATCCCAACAGCTGACCTCTGCTCAAAGCACTGCCATGAGCCTTTCCTGGCCAATATTATTTCATTAATTCTCTGTACACTTCTGTCCAGCTGGCATTTCGTCCACTTAATCTGAAAGACCCTTGGGAGATGACCCTTCCCATTTTTATGCACTGCAATAATGTAACAAATAATAAAAGCATTAATTACTTCATCGTATAGCAGATCACACAGACTGGGAGTTGTTTCTGTTGCATCAGAACAATTTTAAGAACTGAACCTTCAGCTTAAAATTTGTCACTTCGTGCAACATACGATTGTGCTTTGCTGACGACAGCTCAGAAAAAGAGGATGGAAAAAAGCTCTCTTCATCCCTTGTATGCACGCTTTCTAAGAGCTTTGCTTCCCAAGATAAAACACACGAGGTCTGCAGATACGCTCACAGCCCTGCACAAAACTGCACTGCCATGACCTAATTTGATCACATTTCCAGCCCTGTTTTTGCATAGTTGATCAGTTGTTAGTTCACCTTCTCTTTTTTCTTTTTCTTTTTAATTTTTGCATGATTTCCACTTAAAAACCCACACATTTTTTATTAGCTGATGCAAATTAGAATTGCACTGACTTCACAGACTACAGACAAGGTAACAGATTGCTCCACTAAAAAAGTAACAAGCATTTTTCCCCCCAAAGGAAAATTAGCTGCATATGGCAAGAGTAAGAGCTGTAACTTTAATAAAAAGAAGTTATATTTAGTGAAAGTAAAGCTCACTTACTCAACCTGACAAAGTTTGCTTAAAACACTAATAATTGTAGCAAAGTAGTGCACTAAAAACAAAAGAAACATCTTTCTTATCTATTCACAAAGTACCAAGTTGTCCAAGACACCTTAGACTTTTCTGTATCAGTGCACCATTTCATTAAAGTCACTGCATATATCATGCAGAAAACAAATTCTAACATATGTATACACTTGTTTATAATGCAGTATTTTGTCCACTCAGATGGCCAACAGGCCTGACCCCTGAGCCATAAGGTCACAGCCAACAAGAGGAGGACAATACTTCTTGGTGTCAACCTAACTGTATAAAGCAGGAAAAGCGTACCATGACACAATGTCTAGCATGGAACTAAACACCATAGAGCATAGTTGTCTCTGAAGTATTCTAATACATTTAAACCAAAGAAATAATGTAGAAGGAAGTCCTATGGATTAAGAGTAATCAGCATTCATGATTCTCACAACCCACTTTTCCTATCTCTTTCAGAACTCAAACAAGTTAAATGTGTTCTCATTCAAATGGCATTTTGAAATGGACAGTGTGCGTTTGACAAAGAATTTAAATGCAACTATCATCTTCCTATGTCACTTCGCTTCCTGTTTCAGAAGCTCTACAGACAGAGAAAGGCAAACAACCATGTTATTGTGTTCTTATATTCCAATCAGTATTTGCAAAAAAATGCATGAAATGCCAATATTTCACAGGACCCTTTGATCCTGGGGGGCTGGAACCAGATGATCTTTGAGGTCCCTTCCAACCCAAGCCATTCTATGAATATATCTTATGTTAGCTGCTCTATGCTATATCCTGGACATCAAGCGAGGCATCCAAGTGGCTAAAATGAAAGTCACCAAGCTCCTAGGGTATACTTCTGGCACCAAAAGCAATGAGTTTCTGATGGATGAATCCTCCTAACCATCACAGAAGAACTACTTCAAAGGAAAGAAGCTTCACTCTTTATGAGTGGTCACTGAAAGTTATACATTTCTCAAGAGAGCACCTGTAATGCCATCTTCTGGCTTGGACATATTTAAAGTAACAGAGTTAACCTAAAAGTGCTCCATCAGCTTCAGGTGTGTATAGTACCAATCATGCTGCCATTATAGACTAACGAGCAGCTGTTGTGCTGTTACATTCTGCAGGTGACCAAAACTGAAGTTTAGAGGTATCATTTTACCAACTATTACCCATGTAATGGTGACATGTGAGGTTTGACTTCTGGGCCTGATGAAAAACTAGGGAAATTGCCCAGCTCAAGTAACTGCAGGTCTGCAAACAGGAGAGCAACAGATAAGACATCACCTTCAGTACCCACTGTTAACACATCAGTTCAAACAATCCTCAAAATCCTCATCTGTACACTGGCAACCTTATCCACAAGCGAGACCTCGTGAAGAAAACATCGTAGATCTAGTAAGCTCAGTGTTAGTGCTGAAGGAAGGCCTTACAGATCTTTTGCAGGAGAGAATGTTGCATCAGTTCATACAGCTGCAACGCTCCTTCCCCAGCCTGCATGGAGCACCTGCAGGGAGCCTGCAGCACACTTTGAGATAGAGCATAAAAGGCAGCCCCACTGCTAACTTACCGTTAGCAAGCTTCAAACAGTACAAATATAGAGAAAACTTAGCCTTAAAAGTAAGCAATAATTCAGAGCAAGTGTTAAGGTGTAAGATTTCCCCCATTTTAACATTACTAGCTATCACTAAAGTATCCCAACACCAACTTTTCACTGAATGACAGAAACAGGAAAAAAAAATCCACAAACTAGTTCAAACCTCACTACAGCAATTGTTTCAGGCCTACTACTCATGACACAGCTGATGAGCAAGAAGAGCGCTACTTATGGAGCTCATTTGATTTAACAGTCTCTGCAAGATGTGTATTTGCTCTTCTTTTTTTTTTTTTTTTAATAAGGCCTAGAAGAACCAAACTGGACAGAATTAATTGGATGACTTCAGTGGTTAAAGCAACGGTGTTTCACTGCAATAGTATCATTCTGCAAGCAAATGCTGGAACAGAAAGCAGCCTCTCACTCCACAGATTTCCTTTAAGGGTTTAGAATTCACAATTAGGAAAAACAAAAACAGTGGGTATGTAACCTGAGGCTAAAAATAAGAAAAAAAACTGGATATGCAGCTTAATCTAAGGGGGTAGCTCTACTTGCAATGTGCTGCATTCCTTCCAGAGCCCACGAGGAAGGCTACAGCACATCATTTGTCTCTGTTTCTTGTTTTGACCACGTGTACATTTCTGGCAGAAGCTCATGCCCCAGTGCCTGTGAACCCAGTTCCAACCTCTGCATCTGGATCAAACTTTGTTGCGTTGGCATTTCACATCAAGAAGGAGCCTAGCAAATCACAAATGCTCACATTTCTCAGAAGACCTTATGGCTTATCAGCACCAAGATGTTGTGCTCTTTGAGTAGCAACACTGATGCAAGCTCTCATGTTAGGTGTGGCAGAGGGGTTACAAAGAGATTGTTCTAATAAACCAAGGTTGTATGAAACAAGTGTATCACGGCTGCACTGGAAAGTTAGCATTAATGCACTTGACTTATCTAACAGCATAGAAACCACTCCTGCAATCACACTGGGCCTGTCTACGTGTTCCAGCATCAAACATCTGGTTTTGTGGTACGCTACCAGAATAGAAGAGACTATTTCTTCACTCTGCTTTTAAAGTACATACCTCAGAATTTGTTGTCCTTGTGTAATGGGGGAATTTTCTACTTAATCTTTACAGCACAACAGTGAAAACAATATTTTCACCATATGCTGAAGGTACAACACAATAAAGATCCCACCCTTGACCACAGCAACAGGTACTGCTTATTCCACTGCAACTAACACTAGAAGCAATTCATTTCTGACAACAAAAACCATTCTGGTGCAGTCAGTGCCATCTCTGAAAACAAGACGAAGACCAGTGGGACCCATATTGAGGATACATTTGCCAAAATAACACAAACTCATCTATATTTGAAATGGATTACAATAGAGTCAGCGCAGACTTCACATTAGAACAGGCATGAGTGCCATTACTTGGAGCACATAACAGTGGGATGCAGAATAATGCTGACTGACATTAACCACCTCCCATTCTCTTTCCTTCCACAGCTCATCTCTTCACCTCCCAGCCACGTAAAACAGGAATTCTCCCTACGAGCCACTTTTGCTCTGAAACCAAGCCATCCTCCTCACACAGCAGGACTCAGTTTCTGATGACTCCTTTCATTTTTTCCCTTAAGCATCCAACTGCATTATCTTATTCTGTCATCTCAACCCACAAAGTACTTGTAAACAAACACCATCCAATTAAATCCACTGGAATTCTTGCAGCTCAATAATACAAAAACCCTGACCCACACAGAAGTTTGGTGCAACTAAAACCAACAAAACCTAATCACCATGACCTACTGCAGCAACAGCTGCAGAACCAGAGCAGGAACAAGTCATGTCAGTGGGAGAAAAGGCTGAAGGGACCCTCGCCATTGCCCTGAGTGAAGTCATGTTAAATGACACTCCCCATCCCTGAAGGTACCCAAGGCCAGGGTGGATGGGGCCCCAGGCAGCCCAAGACAGTGGGGGGCAACCACCCCACAGTAGGGGGTGGGGTTCCATGATCTTCGAGGTCCCTTCCAATCCAACCATGCTACGATTCTATGACATACCTCAGCTGAAGAGACACCAACACATGTTAAGGAGTAATCTGTGATAAGAATCACGTCTGCAGATCAGATTCAGACGACAAACTGTTACAAGAAGGAAAGAGCCCTTCAGTTGGGCCTCAGAGCTTCTAAACCCAACGCTCAGAAGCACGCAGGTTCTGAGAGAACAAAGAGACCCAACAATGCCCACGGAATCCACCAAAACCACATTGAGGACTGCAGACCCAAGCAAGCCGTGCAGCAGGGATGACTCTAAGTGGATTATCACCTTGCTGGGCACTTGTGAGCGTTGCTTTCTCTCTTCTGTTTCATTCCACTCTTTACAGTCCCGATTTTAAGGCAGCTTAAACCTGAAAAAATACACAAAAGTAGAATTGAGCCATGTAATGACAGAAGCTGAAAGCAGAACGGCCAATACTAAAGGAACAGCAGCCCGAAGCAGGAAAAGCCCTCTCGGACGGGCCAGGAAGGGCTCGTTCACCTCAGAGAGGGGCTCAGTACGAAGCGCCGAGGCCGAGCCCGCCCACCCTGTCAGCGCAGCCCTGGGGCTGAGGTGAGCGCGGAGGAAGGGACAGGAAGTCCCCGCCGAGCAGAGCTGTGGGAAATCCGGAGCCGTCCCCGCTCCGCAGCTCCGGGCCCCGAGAGGCACCGCCGGGGGCTGAGGGCCGCGCACCGCTGTGGGGTCACCGGCGTTCCCCTCAGCCTCACCACCCCGGGAGTGCATAGAGCGGCCCGGGGCAGCCCCGGGGGCGGGCAGGCGGGGAGGGGCCGGCAGCGCGTCCAGCTCCGTGGGGACAGGCGGTGAGAGGGCAGCTCCGCGGAGTGAGGGGGCTGAAGGGAAGCCAGCGGAGGCCACGGGGTCGCGGCACCGGGAGGAAAGCGGGGGGCGGCCGGGGAGTACCGCTGCCGTTACCTGCGCGCCGGCGGGCTCCGCGCTGCGGCCGCCCCCCGCGCTGCGCTGACTGCCGGCGGCGGGGCCGGGCCGGGCCGGCCGCGGGAAGGGGCCGCGCCGTGCGGGGACACTTTGCACCCAGCCGCCCCCCGCGGCTCGCTGCGGGGTCAGCGGGCAGGGACTGACCTCCGCAGCAGCCAATCAAAGGCCTTCGCGCTGGGCCCGCCCCTAGCCGCTCGCCGCCGGAGCTTCCGATTGGTCTCCGGGCTGACGGCGGCTCCGCCCGCCGCTCGTGGCCCCACCTTTGCCGTAAAGAGAACGGGGAGGGCTTTGCGACAGCGGAGGGGGGAGGCTGTGGTGGTTCCGGGGATCGAACGGAGGAGAATTGGGCCTTCCCGCGCCCTGTCTCACGGGGGCGGGTGAGTCGCGGCGGTCGCCTAGCAGCAGTCGCCTAGCAACGGGGCGGGACGGCGCGGGGTGACTAAGCGGGCCGCGGGCTTCCAGGAGAGGGGGAAGCGAGGGGGCGGGGCTTGGGGGGCGCGAGGGGAAGGCGGGAGCGCTGAGGGAACTCTGAGGGGGTCTGGGCTCGGGGTGGTGTGGGTGGCTACAGGCCAAAGGTGCTGCGGAAGAGCAGAAGCTTTGGGTTAGAGCGAGAGCTGAAGCGGTTATTTACAGCCTCTGAAGGGAAATGACGTTGTGTGAGAGTGGGTTACGGTAACTCAGCACTGAGCAGAAGCTTTTTTAACGAGAGGTGAGCCTACGCAGTCGCTGCAGGTACACAGCTTGGGTGTGAGGCCCTTACAGCTGACAGGCTCACATGCCATCTCGGGTCCGTTATTTCTTTCTCCATCCTGTTCTCATCTCTCATTTCTGTGTTTGCAGCTCCACGTGATTTTATGTCTTTAAAGCCTGACTAAAGCGATGGTAAAAATAATATACAGGAAAACATTTTTTTCCTATATAGCTTTCCTCTCTGTTTGATTCATCTCAATACAAGGTCTTCAGAACTGTTTCCTGTTGTTTATGCAGGAGTCTGACACTATGGGGCCTTACCATAATTGGTTTTTCAATGCTGTCATAAATAACACAAATAAATAACACAAGTGAGGGCTGGGGCTGTCATTTCTTTTGCATGGATGCAATTGCTTTTCTTTACTCTTTGAGCTTTCCACCGTGCTTTCTTATTACAGCTGAGCCAAACAGAGTCTATCTGACATCTTTCCCCTCTTTGAAGTTAAACCTCTTCAAAATAAGCCCCTCACGTATCTCTTTTAATGACTTCCCCTCATGAGATGAGGTTTTGTGTGAGTGAGGCATACCTTACCAGTCCTCTTCAGAGTGTTCTGCAAATTAATGCTATAATACAAATGCATGATGGTGGGATCAGGGAAAGCACAACCAATATCATGTGGTGAAGGTAAGAATTTCGTAGCGTGTCCTCGAGGAGTTCTAAATCTCTTGTGCTCTTAAAGCTGTGCTGTGTTGCATGAATTTGTGCATGACAGATCTGTTCATTTCCCACAAAGAACAACAGCTCAGGTTGGTTTTGAACATAGAAGCAAATGTGTTGAGATAATTTTACATTATTAGATGCTCCTGTAGGAAGAAATAAAACTCAAAGATGGGAACAATAGCTACATAAAATATTCTGAGTGATTTGTGAAGAAATTTTGTGAGGTTTCAGGCCATAAATTTTCACCTCAAGTAGAATCACAGATTCTTCAGATGGAGAGGGAATTTAAAGTATCAGATCTAATCTCTAATATGTGGAATGTGGGAAAGGGTTCATAGGTCTGCCACGGATTAGGTGAGGTACATTTTGAAGTTGCCAGGTCAGCCACTGCTGTCAAAAATATCCCAGCAGAGGGAACTGTAGATTATTCCCTGCAGAGAAGTGCTTATTTTCTAATTTTAGATTCTCTTAAATCTACACCAAGGGAAATACTGCTTGATTGTGGCAGTAGGCAGCAGCCTGGGTGGTGAAACTTGGTCTACCCCCACTACTCTGTGGCTTTGGGAAGCCATTTCATCAATGCATACTTCAGGTATAGTTTAAAGAAAAAAAAATCACATTATAAAAATGAAAGTATAATTCTCAATGCTTGATAGTTTTAAAAAAGTGTGAAGATTATAAGCTTAATAAACCCTTGTAGCCTCACCTCAAAGTCTGGTAATATTCCAGAAGACAATAGAAAACAATTTTAAACATGTTTGGTGTGATGGTAACTGGAATTATGATTAAAAACATAGAAAGGGAATAGCTAGTCTTTACTAATAGAGTTTTCTACCCTTTTTAAGAGATGGGAAACTTAACATTAACCAACAGGCAGCTAGAGACAGATGGCTGCAGGAGCATACCTTGGCTATGCCAGGTTTAAAGAGAGGGGCAATCCCAAGAGCATACATGAAAATTCCCATAAAGAAAATAAATCCCGCTCCTAAATTCACAGTAGATAAAAGGTAATGAGTTTCTTTTATTAAAAGGGTAGTGATTAGATAGTATGTTAAAACTGTATAGAATAGTATCACTGATGAAAAAGAAGCCCTTGTGATCATGAGTAAATCTGTTTTCTGGAGAGATCTGACACCCATTTAGCCATTTGCATAATGAGTAGAAATTTTGGGGTGCTTAGCTGCTCACACTGTAAGGAGAGATTTGAATTATTAATAGGTTTTCTTGTAAAGCTACACTGAATCTTCCAGCAATCAAGAGAAACATTCCATTGGTTTTACGATAAAAGATTATCTTTTAAATTTTTTTCTGAATGTTTAAATGCTTTTAAGGGACTTTTACACTTCAAGTCATTTTTTATTTTAAATTTCTCAGACATTGGACCCTTGAGACCAAGCTTAAAGGCATAGATGACCTTTTGTATTGTATAAAAAAAACTTTTGGATTACAAGATTTACCTGTTCAGAGTGAGAGTTTTGCATGTCCAGAGGTAAATGAATTCTTTCGTCCTCCTTACTAAATTAGCCCAGTTTTCTCCTGTATATTCACAGTACTCACCTTCAGTCTACGTGCAACAAAACATAGGACTTGTCCGTTTGGTTTCTTTGATCTTGTTTTTAACTAGAGTAAGATTGTCCTATTCACCCTTAGTGGAGAAATAAACACTATCAGTTCAGATGAAAATTCCCTCTTGAAACGTCATGCCTGTTCATCAAGCAGTCCCTCACAAAGGAAATGAGGATTTTGTAGATTTAGCAGCATAAAGGTAGAGTAAGATTTGATTGAAATTCTCATATCTTTCAGAAGCAAACCCTGGAAATTGTCTTTTTGTTAGTTCCTGCAAATCAATATTTTCAGTAATATCATATTGGAACTGTATATTTCTTCACTACTTTGTAACTCTTATACTTTATGAATGCTGCACTAGGACAAAGTTTTGTGCAACTGTTAGTTTATCACTCTTGTTGTTTAACTACAGAGTAATTGTGTTTTAAGTTTAGTAACAGTAGTACAAAGTCTAGAAATGTGTGATGTTCTTTAATGTTTTTATGGTTATCTATTAAGTCAGTAATAGTATAATCTTTTTTTCCTAGGTAACTTAGAAGAGGAGTGCCTATTAGCCTGTCTCTTTCTTTTACTGGATAAAAATAACTTCAAAACTGATTTGCAGCAATCAGAAATAATCGGTGAAGACCTACAGCGTTCTGTGATATATTGAAGGTTCTCACAATGAAGATATCTCTGCTACAGCAGATATATAAGGATGTACTGGCAGGCACTCTGTTACCAAAGGAAAGCTATTATTACACCTCTTTTCTTAATCTATGTGTTGGGCAGTCGCAGGAAAGAGATGAATTGTGTGATCTGCCATCTACTGATAGCAGTATTAGGAGTCATCAGGATACTGTTGTCCCTACAGCAGATGATGTATCATCTAATTTAGCAAACATGAACTTCTCATTTTGTCCACGAGAAGTGATGCTGCTTCAATTAACTTTGATCAAAATGCTGGTTGCTAAAGCGGAGTCCCAGGAAATTGAATTCAGTACAAGACAGAAGTACTGTGAAATCCTTCTCCTTCTTTTGAAAGAAACAAAAGTTGACTCAAAATTGGTGAGTTTCTATAACCTTTGGAAAGATTTTTGCAAAAGAAGAGAAATGGAAGGGAGACTACTTGAATACTGTTTCTTTTTACATATCTGCAGGTTTGTCTTCTCAGTAGCTCTGATCAGCTGTTATCTCACATGGCTTCAGAAAGTTTAGCATCTCTTGTATATTTCCAGCTGAAGGAAGAAGTGAGTATCATGTAACTTCTCACAGCTTGAAAAATGACTTTGTGAATATATACTTATAAAAGTTTTTCCATTTGACTTTGTAGCCAACTTTTTATAGCCCTTATATTGCATAAAAGTTGTTTCTATCTGACTACTCCATAATCTAAAGTTACTTATTGAGAGTATCCTTTCATAATTAGACTTCTGGAACAACACCAGTGCTTCTTTTCTACATCTATTGCCTACATGTCTCTGTTGCTCCTTCAGAAAAGCAGAGCTGTAGTCTGGCAATGTTCAACTTATAGACTGTCAGTACCCTCAAAACAGCACACAGTTTTTGAAGTACATTTAGCATCAGGAACAGCAGGAATGCTATTGTAGCAATTAGACAGATCAGTACAATGGGAAAGGTGTGATAATGGAAGGACCAGTATGACAGAAAAGCACTATAAAAGAAGGGAAGATTACTTACCTGTATCAGAAGATTCTATGTTCACAGGGAAAAGCTTCACCAAGGAGGAACCTCCAGAAAAAGAACCTCCCATAGTGGCAGTCAGCCCTTAAATGAGGTCTTTGAGAGGTGCAGCCAGGCTCCACCCCTTCTGGTCACACAGCTGAATTGCCTCCACCTGTGCTCCCAGGGCTGACCGGATCCTTTCCCCAGGTGCTCAATCAGTGGTTCAAACCGTGACTCAACAGTTCCCATACCATTGTACTATGAGGTAGTAATGATAATATAGCATGAGGGTAATACTGTATAGTAGTCTTCTTATAAAGAGTATCTTAAAGGGCTTAGGGTGAGAAGCAGTAAATACGAAGAATATGTAATAAGTATTCTGTGAGAGCGTTTCAAGTCTGGAGGGGCATGAAGAGGAGAAAGAAAGAAGATTGAAATGTGAGATAAAATGTCTTCCAATATAAGCATCTGGAGTTTCATGAAACTACTCTAAGGTAAAATATGTCTCCGTCACAATAAATTTTCTCTTTGAGCTTACAGTACAGAGATTTCCAATATCCAATGACTTACACTATTATTTTACAGTTGCTTGAGATTTGTTGAGTGATGCAAGAGATAACAATGAATAAGCTACTGAAAGTTAATCAAATACATTTCTGTATTTTCTTGTTTAATGTTCCAAGAACTGTTTTTTTTTTCCCACTTGCTGTATATTTGATGAAAAAATACTACAGCTTCCATAGTAGCATCTCTGAGCATATATTTCTTCTTAGAAGCACATCTATAGTATTTCTTACAAAGTTGTCTGTGATGGGAGTTAGGAATTTAGATATGATCCTGTATGGGAACTGTTGAGTTACGGCCTGAACCACTGATTGAGCACCTGGGGAAAGGACCTGGTCAGCCCTGGAAACACAGGTGGAGGCAATTCAGCTGTGTGACCGGAAGGTATGGAGCCTGGCTGCACCTCTCTTAGGCCTCATTTAAGGGCTGACTGCCACTGGGGGAGGTTCTTTTTCTGGAGATTCCTTCCTGGTGGAGCTTTCCCCTGTGAACCTGGAATCTTCTGATAGAGGTAAGTAATTTTCTTTCTTTCCTTTATAGTATATTTCTATTGTGCTGATCTTTCTAGTGTTGTACCTTAGCTGAAACACCTTTTCCTATTGTATTGATCTGTCCAAGTTCTACAGTATTATCTCCCTCTATGGTATTACCTGATTTGGGGCACATTGCGTAACATTAACAAGATTTGTTTTTCTTTTCTGGAAATTACAGCTACTTTTCATTGTATGCCTATGTGATTTGGCTTCGTGTATGTAAATATGGGTCTACATGCTTAAAAAGCACTGAATAGGTACGCTGTTTTTTCCTGTGATTTTTCCATGCTTTAGTTTGTGTTTTATCAATGTCATCAAAATATGGCTGGATCTGAATATCAAAATAATTATCATTGTATTGCTGTTTAATTTATATGGTAACTGTAACTGCTTTTATTTTTTGAACTCATTTAATTAGAATGCAGTAAATGTCACCTGGCTCACCTTCACTTTGAAAAGTCTTCTGGAGTTCCCTATGCATACCCAAGTAGCAGAATGTTTGTGGACTCTAACGGCTGTTATCAAGGATGTAATGAAAGATAAAATGTTACCTAAACCAGGTACTGTAGTAGTTTTGTGGTAGTGTCAATACATTAGTGCCCACTAGGGGGAGGGATGTTACTGGTGATCTCTAGAGTGGCTTGTCTGCACAACACTTATTTTCTTCATTGTTGTAGAGAGAGTTAAAGTGCAATTAAAAATGTCGCTTTGGCATGCTCTTAAACTGGAAATAGTCCCAATCACCAGTTTTCTGCTAATCTGATGATTTAGCTGGTTGTGGTATACCAGAATTCCAACTCTGTAACCTTCTTGTTGCTGTAGGTATTTTGAAGTTCTTGGCTCCTCTTGATGCTGTTCTTGAAGGATTTTACAATTCCATTCTGCAACATCATTTTGACAGTCAGCTCTACAGTTTACCTTATTCTGAAGCTGCAAATAACTTGGTCAGTTTCACAGATGTTCTTGAAGCACTTCTTGCATCTAGAACTCAATTAGAGCTACCTCTGAGATGCCAGAGAGTATTGTTTTTAAAAGTGTCTTATGTCCTGAACCTCATTAACTCATCAACTCACTATTTCATCAAGAAGAAGTTCATTATGCTCCTGAAAAAATGTGTCCTTTATAAGTCTCAAGAAGATGCTGTAAGTGGGTCTCAGTTCTTACAAAACCCATATTTAAAAGAGGATATGCTTGCACTAAGTAATGCTGTCTTGCAAGTTGTGAATTTGACTTGGCTTAATGAAATCCCACTTGGTGAAAAGACCAGCTACTTTGGAAGCAGTGAAGCTCTCTCTGGAGATAATTCTCAGAGTGGTTCTGACCAAACTGTTCTCAGAGCCCTAAGTCTGGCTGTGCTCAAAGCACTGGAGTTCAAGTGTCAGAACTCTGCTACAGAAGCTGAAATCAAAGGTAACATTCTCTTTTTGGTTTTGTTCATTAAGCAGCAAGAGTTGTAAAGCTTTTAAACTTGTAGTCACATCTCATTAAGATTGGAAGTATATTCCACTGAATTAATGGTTGTAGGAAGGTGGAACAAAAAATCCCACCCAGAAAGTTTGCTATCACTATCACTATGTCCTACCTAAATTAGCTTTTTCCTTATGTTTTTCATATTCTTAGCCTTGGAATAAGGAGGGCTTGTGACAGCTGCACTTGAGATGGGAAACTTTTCCTATTAAGAATATATTTTAATAGTTGAAATAGTTGAGCCAACTTGAGAACACCAGGCTTTTCTCCAGCTGGAAGAAAAAGAGCTCATAGCACAAGCTTTTACTCCATTTGGGTGGAGAGGTAAAAGAAAGGACAGGTGATGGTTTTCTGGTTCGTAATGTGGACGTAGACCTTTTAAGTACCACTTAACATGGTTGAAGGCACTGGTGTTACTGCCAGACAAATAATATTATGGGACAGAAAAAGTGGTGGTGGGTGAGAGGTAAACATTATATAATGAGGCTGTAAAGTAAAAGACAGGGAAATTATGGGAGCTGACAGAGTGTAGTGGTGGTTTTCTTCACTCTAACTTAGAAATACAGCCCTTTGAAATTAGTAGGTGCTAGGCATGCTTCTCATTCCTGCTCAGCTTGAGTATGTTTGTTCTACTGAATAGATGAATTGGATTAGCAGAAGAGCAGATCAGTCTCTGGTGTTTGGGTATTGCCACAAGGCAACAGTGGGATGGCAGAGGAATGCTGTGCAGTTCACATTCCTGACAGGAGAGGATGCCTTGCTGTTTCTCACTGGTATCCAGTTAGCCTTCTTGTGTGCTCTAAGGGAGATGCTTTGCTTGATTGATATCCTGGAATTCCATCTTTCCACTGGCTTGTTTACCTCTCAGAGGCACATTGATGAGTGTCTTCTGATACTAAGCCACGTGAACTTGGATGTGCAAATTGTATGATCAAAGCAGAATGTTGTCCTGGATTACAGGACATGACAAAAAAGGAAAAATGGTCCTGAAATAGTGTTTCTAGTCAAATACAAGCGAGAATGGATATGTTCCTTACACTCAGTTAAATGCTGATGGGGTAAAATGTCACAATCACTTCATTTTTTAATACATGTGTTATTACAGCATTTTCATGGTGTACTGAGACACTTGAAAAGTTCTTGATGTAAATGTTACTTTACTTTTTATATGTCTGCATTCTAGAGCAAAGTCCATTTTTAATTTATCTGTACAAGACAGCTGGAGGATTTTGCAAGAGAGCTTCTGACACTTCTTCCATATTGTGGAAGATGTCGTTTGTGATGCCAGTTTCATTGTTAGGATTTATAAGTATTTGCAGGGAAGATTTTACTTACAATCCATCTCCTGAAAAAGTTCTGAGGTAGTTTAAGAACAAATGAACAGAATAAAAGTAGGTTACATCTATTTTAGATGTCTCTGTGGAAAATTTTCTCAAAATAAGTCTGTCTTTTCCCAATTTGTGCTACAAAAATGAGTTGTTTAATTAAACTCAAACACCACAGGTGTCATGAGGAATTTCAAGTTGAAAGGAGTGGTGCTTCTATTTGAGTGTTATTAAGTGAAGTGGTTAAAACAAGCACCAAAATGCTTTAATAGACTGACTTCCCTTCTGAGAAGCTCGTTGATCCTATCTTTTTCACTAATACGAATTACGGTGGCTTAACTTTAATTCACTCCAATTTTGGGAGTAATTTTCAGATAGCTTTGATTTATAGGGGAGAATTTCATTCTGAATAGTAACTATTAATAACGAAGATAATTAGCTGTTCTTTTTTTTCCTGAGAGGAGAAGCAACTCTTTAAGTCAAATATTAAGGAAAACCACATAATGATGGCTTTGTTAGTAAAATTGATCCCAATGCTTCAGGAAATCTTTCAAAAGCAGTAATTGCTGTTTATATAATGATGCAACTGTGCTTTTCAAGGTATGGTGTACTTCAAGCAGTGTAAAAGTTGTCACGGAATACCTTTGGGGTAAAGATGTGTGTCACTTTTTGATTTTCTAAATATTGAATATATGCTGCATTACATGAAAAACTAGTGCCTAAATTCAGACAGAAAGGATCATTTTCTAGTTTGTCATTATTAAAGAGGTTTATTGACTTAAGGGAGAGGAGTCTGTCTCAGTCATAAGAATGCAGTTATTTTTACAGGTAAGCTGCTACACTAGACTGGCATAAATTTTGAGGTGATTTTTCCCATTCAGGAGTTCAGTGTTCAGGAGGAAGGGAAAATTAGGATTCTCAGGAAAAGCACCGTTGGCATTAGTTTAGAGAGTTAGTGCAAATAGTGCAAAATCTGTGCTGGAAGTGATGTCTCATGAATGTACCTTTATTCAGGCCTATCTGCACTTGAAAACTTGTGTCATCCATGATGAGTTTATTTTATAAAGAACTGTTTAGTTAAAGGCTGTTGTTCAGGCTTCTTACTCTGTTGTAGAGATGGTAGTTTGGTCCCATTGACTGTAAATCAGTGCAGCAGATTTCTGTACAGCATTATTTTTCACACTGGGGTTTTTTAGCTTCAGCACTATTAAAACATCAGAGTTGCATTATGGAATGGAAATACTCATTTTAGATCATTACATCTGTGGTGCTGACCTGATTATAAGTCACTTTTCTTTAGTTTGCTGTATACCAATGGAGCTACCTAATTGGGGAGCTAAAGAAAAATATAAACCACAGCCGTACAGGTACAGCAGCATTTTTGTAGGTTTTGTGATAGATGCACATCTGCAAACTTAAGTGTAAGACTATTCATGCTGCAGGAGTTCCTAGGTCCCCTAGAAGGACACTGCTGTATCAGATAACTGCATTCTTAGGTTTTATCTGTCTTCTGTGGGGAGGAGGAGCCTAGTATACAATAAGCAAATTCATTTTCTGCAGGTTAACTTAGTTGATAATGTTAACATCTAAACATTGGTGTTTTTAGAAATAAAAAGAATTTAAGGTTAGATAACTGCTTGTGGCTTTCTGAATTTTTTCTAGATTTCTTTAGTACCAAGGAGGAAGAAGTGATCTATAAAATTTGATGCTGTGTTAAATCAGTCGAGCTTAGGAATGAGAAATGTGTGCGGTGTTTTTGCATTGTTAATTTTTAAAAAATGTCTGTATTCTTTAGTAACAAAAGGATGTGGTTACTTTTTTTCCCCTCCCTTTTCTTTCCTGTTTTCAGAACACTTCCATAGTTCTATGTCCCATCTGTTGACGTTCTGGAGGAATCACACAAAGTGTTCCCAGCACTCTCACCCAGTTGCACATCATTGCGAATGGCTCTCCTTGGTTTTTATAGAGCAAGATGATGACATGTGGGAAGCTGCAAAAGCTTTATTACTCATTTATTTAAAAATTGATAGGTTGGTATGCATTTTATTTGACAGAACTATGAATAATAATTTAATGAGGTTATTGTGACATACATAACATTTCCATTGATTACTTTTATATAAAGGATGAATACTTTTTAGTAATAAGCTCTGAGTTATGTGGTAATGGATGGTGTAAGATCTGTTAACTTTTCTGATAATTTGGTTAAGTATTTCTTGCATTGAAATGAAGGACTTGTACAACAAATACCATATCCTGTAATTGAGAATAATTGACTTCACAATCTAAATAGTGGTTAACTACAGATAAAAGGCAAGGGTGTTTTCTTTCAACACATGTGAAGAACATGATCTTGTAATCAAGTTTCAAGAATTTAGGGACCTCTGGCAAAGTAAGGCTCTCACATTTGGACCCATGTAAATTCTAGCTATTTGGTAAATACTGTCACTACTAACATCAGAAATGGGTTTTTTGTCAATTTGCCCTGGATGTTCACTACTTCATTGTTTAAGTTAGCATAGAAGATA
Source organism: Gallus gallus (assembly GCF_016699485.2). Taxonomy (NCBI): domain Eukaryota; kingdom Metazoa; phylum Chordata; class Aves; order Galliformes; family Phasianidae; genus Gallus; species Gallus gallus. The sequence goes on along the minus strand of NC_052541.1, from coordinate 17,349,262 downwards.
TTATAATAACTTACAAAATATTTTTCCAGATTCAAATGTAGACGTATTGCAAGTAGTATCTTAGATACATAAAATTTTTAGACACCTAAATATAAAGTTAACTTTCTCCAATGTGGTGGAAGTTCAAGTTTACAAAAGTAATACAAAAGTGTTGCAGAGAACTGTTCACATATTTTAAGTATTGTTTCTTCCAGAGTTAAGGACATGCAGTTTAAGAAAACCTGCTTTAAGTGCTTTGGCTGTCTGGTCTATCTCCTGCCTGTGTTCATTCTCTAATATGAAAACTTCTTTTTTTTTCTGATGTTTGCTTTTTGACAGTCTGACTCTGGGATGTTGGATTTCAAAATACTGCGTACTGTAAAACAGATTTCAAACCCATCTTGCATAGAAAGCTCATCCAACAAAACAAGTTACCTTGCTGGGAATCCAGGAGGTGCTTTTTTCTTTGCTGATCTTTTTTTTGCCAGATTTTTTTTTATTTAAAATATTTTCCTGGAAATCTGTCACCATGAAACATGTAGGGTCTTATTATCTGTTAGAGAACAGCAAAAAAGATCAAGAATAAAATTTTCTGGAAATGTCTGTTCTTAACTGTAAACTTCCACTGAATTTAATCCATTTCACAACCTACTTTTCAGATTACGGCATGATGCTGCAGATAATTTAAGCTGGGAAGAGGAGGAAAGCTGGAACTTCCATACACATGCAAGTGGCTATAATCCTCACTGCATACTTTTATTTTTTCTAGAAAAAATCACGTTTGATTCATCAGTACTTCTAGATTTTTTGATTTCATCAGAAACTTGCTTTCTGGAGTACTTGGTAAGGTACTTAAAACTTCTTAGAGAAGACTGGCATCGGTTTGTAAATGTCTGTAACCATTTTGATACCAAGCATGGCACTTCTGAACCAGTTTCTTCTATCAAGCCTGCACATCAAGGAAAGCAAAGCTGCGTGGCTGGTGTGAGCTTGCAAAATGCTTGTTGTGAACCAGAACCACAGACTTTGATACCTTCAGCTTCTTCTCACAATTACTTAGTGTTTACAACAGAGCAAGATGATAATGAAGTTACAGAGTCTAACCAGTCTAACTCATTGCTATGCAATGATAATACATCTCTGCTGGGTTCTCTTCAAAGCCTTGTTAATTATGACAGCTCAGAAGATTCTGAATTAGAATCGGTTGGAGAAGAGTGCTTAATAAACACAAAGCAGATGCCTTTACATAAGGAGCGTGAGACAATGATAAGGGAAACTGTTCGCAGCTATACAGATGATAAACAGAATACACTCAAATCTGAAGTGTTGCCTCTGAAACAAAAGGGATCTAATACCTCATCCAGTTTGCATTGTATAGTGTCTTCAGATAACATCATTCCCCTAAGAACAATGCTTTATAAATCAACAAAGTGTTTGGAAGAACTGCAAAAAGCTATTTCTAGGTTGCAGAGAAGAAATCTTTTCCCTTATAATCCATCTGCGCTGTTGAGACTACTGAGTCACATTGAGAAGATTAGTAAGAACATGAATTCACAATAAATCAAAGTAGTATTCTAGTGATTTCTAACTAGTACACTAGAGATGAATGACTTCTAAGGCTCATGCCTTTTGCACCTGTCAGTGTGTTAAAACTGAAATCGGATAAACGTGGTTTTGGTTGACACCATAAAAAGTCTGCAGTTGTGCTCGTTGATGTGACCCGCTACCTCAGGGTCTCAGGCTTATTAGTGGTATGTATGTCATGTACTGTATATCAGTAGTAATAGCTAGTAATGCAAAAATTGCTAATAAATAACTTATCTGAAAGAATATCAAGGATGTACAATATTTAAAGTCTTGTCAGTTACACTTAACATCATTCTAATGTAGTAATTTAGTAGTGATTGACAGATTGATGATGACTTATGAACTCTAAGCAGTTAAGAGGTTGAGTGAAATAAAATACTATAGCTGGGGACAGATTTAATGTTCATACTGTGTGTATTGAATCTGTGCTGTGCTCTAAGTGGACATGTGGGGGTACTACAAACATCCCAATAATCCATGCCATCTGTTTTCCTTGGTTGAAGTTCTTACCCAGTGCTTAGGAGGTACTGTTTGCTTGATCTAATCAATGGTGTTACCACCTCACTGAAAATTGAATTTAGTTTTTCTTAATTTTTCATGGTATGTTCCTTTAATTATAAAGGAAAGTTATGCATGGTACTAATGCATATTTTACCTACTTACAGAACTTTTCTTGGAACATTATATTTAAAATCAAGAGAAATGAAATTCCAACATAAATTCTTAATTCCTTTACACATACTTCATGTAAGTATCAAATATATATACTAAGTATAGAATTATAAATTTAAATATTTGCAGTGCAGTGAGGTGGATGTTGAATGTAATCTTAAATAGTTGCATCTCTTATTACTTCTAATTTGAATAACCTGAAAAGTAAGTCTCTAAGACTCTGCTAAGGAAAGTTAGTTCAGAACAGCATTCAAACCAGCGTGTGCACCAAACAGGAAGCCACCTAATGTTGGTAAACTTAACATGCAGCTTGTAATGATCTTAGGAGGGTTAGGCAATAGGAAAATACCAATGACAGAGTACTGTGAAATCCCACACCTCATCACCTCTGAAAGAAGCAGTTTTTCTCTTGGGATCATCTTTTGAAGGGAAGTGCTCTGTTCTGATTGAGGACCAGGTAAGCTGTCTTTTCCTCTTTATAGTAACTGTTTAGTGAAAAATAGAATAGGTGTTAAGACAGTTTCTGAAACAGGCAACTCTGGCCACCAAATTGCTGTGGCCATCTTCTAGGTTAGTCTTGAGCTCTCAGACAGTGAATTAGCTGTGTGTTGGGAGGGGGAGAAGACTAGATGAAGTTCATAGGATATTTAGATGGAAATCACAGCACTCTCCAGAGATGTTGAATGGTATGAATTCTTTCAGACAGGAAGACTTGAACTTTAATCTTCTTTGAGATGACTGCTGTGTCACCTCAAAATGAAAGTTTTGTATAGGCAATACAAAGTCATACTGACATGTAATAGACCTAAATATTCTGTGCTTACGTTGTGCTTAGGTTGTATGCATAGGGGAATAGGTAAGAATGTCAATGATTGGGGAACAAAATAATTCAATTTGTGTTTATAGTTACTTGAGTTAAAAACTAAGTGTCTGAGTTGTCTGAGCAGAGGAATGTCCAGTTTCTGTAGTGTTTGAATGTAGTTATACTCTAGATGCTGAGTTGCTCGTTTCTGTCAGGACTAGAAGCCTCTGGACATGTTCAAAGATGCAGCTTTAGACAACTTGGGAACTTTTCAATTCAGACAAGGGAAGTGCCTTTGGCAAGACAGTTGAGCAAGGGTTTCTCAAGTTCACAATTTTCAATGTAGGTACTTGAGTTTCAGTGAAATCCTTTCTACTGTCCCCTATTCTTTTCTAATCTGGGCTTTGACTAGTTTATTTTACCTAAGTAACCTCACTGTTTCACTGAACTACTTTGCAAGTTGGAAATATGTAGATTACAACTATGTTTCTCACACCTTAATGAGATAAACAGGGAGATAAAGGTAGGAAAACAGAAATTTGCCTCCCTGTTCTAAGTGCCAGTTCTTGCCACGTTTGTTAGTGATTACAACTATAAAAAAGCTTTTAAATGTAAAGTTTAGACAAATAGCATAGTGTTAGCAGGAAGTATAGGATTCATAACTTGATATTTGAATGCAACAGTGCTCGATTGCAGTGAAACTGTATTTAATTCTTACAGGCATTAAGTTGATTGTATACCCAGTTGATTATTAATAATGATAATTTCCATGCTTTACTTCACAGGAGGCCATTGCTTTAAGTCTCAAATTAATGATAAAAAAGGGTAAATGTGGCTTGTATTTAGCAACTAGCTACCTCAGTGTTTTATACCTTGATATTTTACCATTCATGACCCATAGGAACTGGGATGAAGTAAAACTGACAAGGGTCAAGTTTTATTTTCTTTCTTTCTTCCACACACAGTGGGTATGAGCAGTGCAGTATCTTCTAGCTTTATGGCAGTATTCAGAAAGTTTAGCACAAGGAAAAGACCTTTGTAAATTAGTTCACATTTTAATCCATTGGTGAGTACATAATTTGGGTTTTGATTTTGGTTTGCTTATTTTTGAGTCTTTACTCTGATGATTTTATACAGAGCTGTTATTTACTAGAGCCAATTAATTCAGCTACAGAAGTTATTGCCAGTGTTGAATGAGAACTTTTGAACTAGGTCAGTAGTACTGTGATTAGGAGGATAAATATGCCTTATGTTTGGCTATTGATATCTAAACATTTTCTTCTGTTAGATATAGAGTGAGTTAGATGCACTGTCTGGAGATGATTGTCTGTCTGAGGACTTAACCTGAAATAGTCTCCATTTGTGTTCTGAGTTTTCCTTACACATTAATAGGGTAAATTATACCTTCATGAGGCAAACAGCAGTAGAAGTTGCTTACAGGATGTACTTTTTTTTAAAGAGTAGTCTTAAACTGGAGTATTTGCAAAGCCTGATAACAGTTAGAGCTGAATCCAGGTGGCTCCCAGTGATTCCATGCTTGTGGTTCTTTAGACTGGATTTCCTCCAATATTTATGGTTGTTCTACCTTCTAGCTTTTACAATTGTATTACAAGTTTTTATCCTGTAATACAAGAACAAAACCCAACCTTGAGAATTTCTATATTAACAATACTCTTGTAAAGCACAGAGTAAGGAGCCTTGGGTTTTCCTTAGTTTATCATTGCAACATAAAGTGTATATAGTTCCAAATTCCACCTGGGATGGTGTCTGAAGCCAGTGTGAAGTATTTATCGCAGCCTGTTAGTACCAGTAGGAGTGAAAATAGTGTTGTCTTTACAGTTTTTCTTCTTTGTATTCTGCCTGAAAGAGTTGTCCAACTGAATTTGCAGATTGTTGTTGCACTTCATACAACTGTCAGAGTCCCTGGCTTACTCTGAAGTCTTGTTAGAAGCCAATTGTGTGCGTCAGAGTGGATAATGAGCTTTTTACTATCCCTAGTTCAACAGCAGATATGGACCTGGAATGGTTGAGTAACATCTCAGAGATCTAAGCTTTTTCACGTTGCTGTCATCTTAAATGCTGTGTAATTGAGTTTATTGCTGAGTACTATTGGAAACATTCTTTAAAAGAAAAGGTGACTGTTTTACTTAGAATAACAAAGAAATAGAACATATTGTTTTTTGGCTTAAAAAAAGACAACTACAAAACTTTCATGGAGAATTAAAAAAAAAAAATCCTTAGTGATTTCTGGTTCTTGCTGACCTGTATGGCAAAACACAAGCTTTGTCAGTCAGCAATGTCTTTCCAGGGAAGAGTCTTGAAAACATTGTGTAGAACTGAAACAAAAAATGTAGCATACAACCTGAAAAGTGATGGCATTACCGAATGCTGGTCTCCTTAGGAGGTGGTTTATCCCCAAACTGTCAGGAGTTCTGTCCAAGAATCCTTCTCGTTGTATTCCAGTGTTAGAGATTTGAAACCTGAAAGATTTTCTGTGGAGCTTCGAAGAGCTTCCAAATGTCCACAGTGACTTGGAAGTAACAGCTGCAAAGAAAACAGTGGAAAAGATTATGAAATCTGTTTTATAAAACAGCTTGTAGTGATTAAGCCAATAAGATCTGTCATCAAGTAACAAATTGATGTGCTTCATTTTTCATTAACAATTGGCACAAACTCACTATGCAGCAAATGTGGAACTCTAAAATGGTTTGTTTATTTATTTAAATTCATCACATCCTCAGAGTTGAATCTATTATTTGGTCATCCCAAGCAGGATATCAGTCCTTCTAAAGGATTGCTTCTTCACCTCATTTAAAAATTTCAGCTGCTGTGATGCCAGTGTTTTCTGTAATTTTCAGTTACAAGCAGTTGTAGAGGAAGGCAGTTCTTACTGACTGAAACATGCAAGGGGTTGCCTTTCAGTTTCACTAAGCACATGCTCATGTTTTGTGCTTCTATTCTGTATGGATAGAGAAGCATAGATGCTTTAAGAATCTGTTAAAGTAATCAAGCAATCTTTGCAGTGTTGTCTCGTGTGCAAGTGTTACAAATTGCTGAGGTTTATTTTCATAGAGTTGTTTAACCAGTACTTCCAGTTCCAGGAATCAACAAGGCATCACCTACTTAATTTTTTTTAAATCCCATGTTGTTTAGATTGTTGGAAATGAATTAAAATCTCTCTCCTGAATAAATTGATTGAGCTGTTTGTTAAATCCCTTGCACGTGCAAGTATTAGTTGAGCAAGTTAGCGGTGCTGCCTTTGAAAGGGAAAAGGTCCAAGCTTTGCTATAGTTCTTTTTATTAAGATTTTGAGTAGCAGATATGAGTCTTAATGCACTGCTTTGTATAAATGCAAGTAGTAGAAGTTGTTCTTCTAATTTTTTTCTCTCAACTGTATTTTAGCGTGCTTTCACTAAGTGCTTTATGGATATGCAGTTTGATTAAAAAAAAATTACAATTGAGTGTTTCTGTTATTAGAAGGATGAATATGACAAATGTGGAGAAAGTGATGTTAAATCAAGGAGAAATAATCTTATGAGGGATCATTTGCAAACAAAGATTGGTATATATAAAGGAAAGCTGTCCAAACTACAACTGAATGAATGCTTCACTAAATCATATGCATACAGCTGTGTGCTTCTGGGTATGGGTGGATTCTTAACTGCAGCTCTGGAGGCTTATCAATATACTGTATGTTCAGCATTTAAATGAAATGAAATGAAAGCCAAAAAGTTGTGAGATGTAGCATATTTGTGGTATTTATATCTCTCAATTGTGTGTGAAAGAATGTAGTTAGAAAGTGGTCCCCAGGTAACATTGGTCTTGCTTCCTGGAGCCTTTTATCTAAGATGTAGTTGAAGATTATTAGTGGTCCTCTTTTGGCACCTTATCAAGAAGCTGGTAGTTTGGGTCAGCAGTGTATTACTATTGCACTTCTTTCCTCTCCGTTGCCTTTACCTTTCCAATATTACTACTGACTTCTCCTTTCTGTTCTGTTGTTGTCTTCGCTCCTGTTGTTCAAGGCACAGATTCTCAAATATTCTGTTTCTTCACAGGAATCAATTTCTGAAGCAATAATTTTAAAAGATTTCAGCATTTTGAGGATTTCAGCCCATTCAAATGTGTGTATTTTTGCTTCAGTTCTGCATTGACATTAAGGTACAGTACTTATAACTATATTTCCTGAGATAGCTTTCTCTATGGAAAAAATTAGCTTGTGATATTTTTCCTTATGCAATTACTTAAAAGCTCAGGTGAAAACTCACATACAACACATGAATTCAATGTAATTTGATATAGGTAGTTAATGGAAAAGCTAAAGAAGTGGACTTTGTGAGTTTTTGTATTGTTCTACTTTTTCCCAGTGGCATCTTTTACATAATTTATCCTTCCCAGTAATATGTGAAATAATTATTTTGGCTGATCACATACCTCTGTTATCTAGTTACTCAGTCATATGACAAATGGTTTTAAACTAAGACAGGGGAGGTTTAGGTTGGATATCAGGAGGAAGTTTTTCACACAGAGGGTGGTGATGCACTGAACAGGTTGCCCAAGGAGGCTGTGGATGCCCCATCCCTGCAGGCATTCAAGGCCAGGCTGGATGTGGCTCTGGGCAGCCTGGGCTGCTGGTTGGTGACCCTGCACATAGCAGGGGGTTGGAACTGAATGATCTTTGAGGTCCTTTTCAACCCAGGCCATTCTGTGATTCTATGAAATATCACACTGCAGGTAAGGAGTAGTCACATACTTTTTTTTTTTCTTTTCCTCCATGAGTAGTGCAGACTAAAATTTTTTTCCTGTACAATCAAAGTTAAAGATGACTGAATGAAGAATTCTATGAAAGTGGGGCAGTAATTGAAAGGGCAATAGGCAGCGTTAATCAAGAGAATATGGTTAGGTTATTTACCATACAGTATTTTTAATCTTGTTATAGAATCCAGCGTGAGTAATGTTTGCTACCTAAAAAAGGCTCCTCAGAAAATATGTAAAAAGAGTTTGCTATTCTGTTATTCGTAGCGGCCTCGAATTTGCTCTGTTCAAACTAAAAGGTTTTGTTGTTTTTTTTTTTGCAATGCAGTGAAAGAGTGAAGAAATTATGAAGTGTAAGAAGGAGGTGTTTATGCCAATTACCTATTACATTACTGGCACAGTATTAGACAAGGGAAATATGAATCAGCTTGCTGTAGGCTTTCCTGATTGGCAAAGTGCTCCTAAGCGTTCTGCTTGATTCATGCTAGTGGTTTAGATGTGGGAAATAATGGAGATAAGTTAAAGGAGCAGCAGAGCCCTAATACTACCTTTCTGAAATAATCCTTCGTGTTTAATATTGCTCTAGTGCTTCAGTTTATTGGATACCACTCCTAGTTTTATGGGATTTCTGAAACAGTTTTTATTTATCGATATTACAATAGCTGCAATACTGAACACCTTAAAGAAAAAAAGCTGTGTGAACAAACAGAACGTTTCAGTCTGAATCTCTTTAGGGGAAAGTAAATGAACTGGATCCAAGTGTTGCTGCATCGCATCTTCTATTACTGTCTTAGGGATAATGATGAAAGTTTCCAGGTACTTGAAGGATAGGGTGGGGGTACAGGAGGAAAAACTGCTCCATTGTCAGTTACATTTTGTATATTCTGCTGCACATTTCTGTAGCCATTTGCTGTTAGCTTCCTTCAGAGGCAGTACCTCAGGAGAGGTGAAACTTGGGTCCAGCTTTGACATGTTGGTCCCTATTTTGTAGGTTGCTGTCTGTTGACTGCAAGCAGACAGAAAGGGCTAATAAAATTTCTCTGCAGATTTAAAATGTAGATACTCTTGGCTTTCTAGTGACACTTTTTTCTTCCTTTCCAATATTAAGGTAATAAAATGCCTTATGCTTCAGAACACTAAGTAGTACCAGTGCTTCTGAATGCTGTTGATCACTATTTGAAGCTGAGGTGACCTGTTGAGGAATGACTTTCAGCCTTATTCCTTAGTCATGGAATTAAAAGCAAATTAATTAAAAGCTTTTGATTTAAAGCAAGCCCCTTACACCCAACATAAACAAAAAATAGCATGCACAGAGTTAAATAATATGTTTGTATGGTATCTCTGACCAAATGTGTCCAGTCAGTATGATTGTCCTCTGCTGTAGGACTTCCAAAAATTCCACTTTATATTCTGAGAAACTCTAACACTTTCGTTTTGTTGGCTGAGGCTGGAAGTATTCCTGAGGTGATCAGTAGGAGGGAGAACTTTTATGACTTTACTTTGAAACCCTTACTTAATCTGATAATGCATCTAAAGATGTTGGTGTGTTGGGATTTCCTTTCTGTGCAATCAGCAGGCACAGCGTCCTCCTGTGCGTGTCTAGAGCAACGTAAGTTGAGACAAATTCTCATAATGCAACAAAACACCAGGTGATTTAGAACATTTCTTCATCTGCTATGTTGAAACAAGCAGAAGGGAAGGTGCCTGGCATTACTGCTCTTGAGTTTCACTGTGTAGTTACTCATGACATCAAGATTGCCTTCAGTCAGAAATCTTGAAGTGCAGCTTTGATGGGTGGGTCTCTGAAGAATTTGAAAGAGTTGTGCAGATGGGGCGTGTTTACTTCTGTCGGAGTAGTGAGTGCAATGCCTCTTCGTGGCTAATGTGTGTGTGTTCTCTTTGGCTGCAACATCATAAAGGTAGGAACTTCTTTTGCCCTTTTTTTCCTGCTTCCCTACATTAGGATATGGTCCAAACTGTTGGTATGTCAGCTTTATAGTGACAAATTAAAATAACACGTAATAGTTTCAGGATAGACGGTGGTATAGATGTGAAGAGATCTTATAGGTTATCACTAAGTATTCCAGCCTATGAGAACTGCTTTTCTTTTTGAAGAAGGTAAGTACGGATTACAGTTGTACTTTTGCATCTTGTATCATCATTCTATTCAAAGTGCTACTAAGAACGCTTAATGCTGAACTGGAAAGGAGGAAAATTTTTGAGCAAGAAAAATGTTAGCTATTGAAGTAAAATGCTTGCATAGAAAACTTTGAATTTAGATTGCTTGAAAAAGCTAGTTCTAGTTTTGTCCTCTCAAACAAAATGCTATCCTGTAAGTAACTCAGTTTAACAGTTTTATGTATGACTTACCTGTTACAGGTCTGAAGTACCTAGTGCTGTGAAGGACGCATTTAAACCAGCTACCAGGAAGGGTTATTTCATAGTAACACTATAAAGCTTAAATGGAGTAACACTGTATATTTCTTCCCTTTTACTCTTTGTATTTCATACCTATTTTTAGCTAGCTTTTTAGCTTGGATCAAAACTTCAGTTGGAGCACCACTGTTGACTACGCTGGTATGCATTAACTGAAGGTCTCACTTGCATTTGTTATGACATGAATAGGATGCCAAACAGAGGCTGCAATAATGAAATACCAGTTATGTTCTGGCTCCTCCTCTAGTTGGCTTTGTGGGTGGAGAATGTATGGGCAGGTTAAACCACAAAGGAGGGGATAACCAACAGGAGGAGAACTAAAAACAGTGTAGCACAACAGACTTAAGTTCTAGTTCAGGGTGGTGAGGAGATGAATGTGTAAGTTTGAGTCACCATGCATACTTGATAGATGAAGACCTTGACTGTCCACAAGCCCCTCTTTCAGGAAGCTGTAAATAAGACAGTTCTCCAGAGCGAAACTGCACCAGTGCTGTCTCTTTCCCTAATTCCCAAGGGGTAATTTAAAATGTTGAGTCATCTGCTGTGCAGATGAAGAAGCTTACATCCTTTGCTTCTACACCCTCAGGTTCTCTCTCTAGTTCATTATTGTTCTGTTGCCTTCACAGATTTTGTGACTCTGATGTACTTAGTGCCTCTTATGTTCTGACAAGTTTTACTAATAAGTCCTTGAAGGACGTGGTATCCCTCTAGGTCTGCTCAAACTTCTTATGAACTAAGCACCTAAGAACATTTCTGCATGGAACTGTATTTTTTTTCTTAAACTCTAAATTATTGCATAGCTCTTTATCCAACTCTGTCAGCGTCAGGGATTTTAAAACTTAATTCAAACTATGACTGTTTCTATAATTATACTTTGTGAGAACTATTTTTAGCTCTTCTAAGCTGCCTGTGATCTGCTAAAGCAAATACATACACTCAGAAATGTAACCAGACAGAGTATGGTAACTTTCACCCAGAAAATGAATTCTTTCAAATAGTTCTGATTCTTTTTCCCCCATAGAACTAGGGAAAGTGTAATAAAACTCACTTGCCACCTTAATTGAGGTTTACTTTGTGCTATTTTGGCCTGCTACAATACAGAAACCAAGTTACAAGGTAATGTGATAGAATAGTAAAAGAAGTAAAATATTCTAATTGCCTTATAACTAGGGACTTGTAATTGTTTACAGTTGAAACTTGTCCATATTAAGGAGTAAATTTGAAGTTAAAGGTCTCATAGCGATCTTAATTCAGCTCTGTTATGTATATAAAGTATTTCAGTGTTTCATCATAAGAACCTCTAAGTCCAACAACTTTCATTTTGTGCTTCCACTGGTTGTATGCGTAGGGTGGATAAAATGTCATTCATGCTGTTGGGAATCTTTGAGCAATACACTGGCCAGTATTAGCAGAACATAAATGTGTGGCTGAAACTTGTGCATTGCCTCTAGCATTTATTGCTTAGTCTTGAGCAAAACAAAAATAAAAGCTGCAATACAGTTGTTCTGATCTTATTTACTCTTCTAAACCACTTTGGTTTAATGTTTAAGATCAACGGGTTGGAACAGCTTTGCTATCTTTTTGATATATGATGCTCTTGATAATTTTTTTCTCTCCAAAACTCCCTATGCCAGCTTAAACAGATCTACCAAGTGATGGCAGAAATAGGAGAGTTGTTGTTCTTGCTTTTTGTTGATTTGTCCTTTTCTGGTTACACCTCCAGAGTGACACTGGTTAGATAGCCTAGGAAAGATGCTGAGTGGAACTGCTCTTTTTTCACTTGCATGTTTATGTTGGTGATCTATTGAGTTTTCTAATGTTTTCAGTAAGTGAAGATAGGAAGTTCTAACAATTCCTTCGAACCTGGATATCACCTTCCCTTAGTTTTGGTTTTGGAAATTCAGTTTTTGCAAAGCAGGAGCTTTTGCAGGGAGAACAAAATCAAGAGCTGCCTGTGTTTCTTTTTACTTATTCCTTAGACTGTAGTAGTCAGGTACTAAACTTCAACACAGCTCCTGACTTGGATTTTCAACATCTAACCTGTTTCTAACCTAGTTTCTGGCTTTTGTCTAACCAAAATTTGTCATTTTTTTGCTTAACATCAGTAAGAATAAGTGTTTTGTTTTGTTTTAAACTGTATCCATCAAGGTTCCAAGGAAAAGAGCTTGAAAGGAAAAGGTTCACTTTGGTACTTCCCAACTGTGTAGGCTTTTCTTTAATTACAAAGGATGCAGTTCCTCAACTAACCATTCCTGATTTTCCTGTTTTACATTAGCCCGGCTATAGTACAAGATTAGGCTACAGAAGAGATCCTTAGCAAGGATTTGATTAGATGTATTTACTTGGAGTGTTTATTTTCCAGGATACAGGGGAGCCTTCCAATTTTCTAAAATACCTTTGTTTTATTGTTAGACTTATTTTTTTTTCAGATCCTTTTAGAGCAATGGCAAAAATTCCAGTTTTGTCAGTGAAAATAATACTGGCAGTGTCTGGGAAGTAGTAGGTATTTTCACCCTAGGTTGAGCAGAGTATGTGTCACTCAGCCATTGTTTTCACACCTGATGTATAGCTGTTTCCTTGGCACTGTTAGAAGCTGCAAGGAAGAAGTTCTGAGCTCAGCAATCCTAGAGGAAGGATGCTTATGCTGGGCAGGGTTTCGGATTTCTTATTAGAGCCTATCCCCAGTCTGTCCTGACTAGGCCTTTGCTGCTGGTGATGATTCTTTGGAAGAAGAGTGTGTATAACAACACACTCTGAGGATAACAACTCGTGGCAATTCATGCAAGCTATGAAGACTGGCAGTCTTTGAAATCCAGTATCCTGCAGCCTGATTCCAGCGCTGGAACAGGCTGCCACCACTTGGGTTTATTCTCTGTGCCTTTGTGCTGTCACAAGCTCCTGACAGAAGTGAGTGTCCTCTAGTTTTATGCTGATGTCATGGGAAAGCAAACCTGAGTCCTGACAACTGCAGTCACAGCACTTCTCAGGGGTTGAAGATTTCTTGGCAGTATAAAAGGAGCTTGTTGCAAAACACTTCACTTGCCCAAGTACCGAGAAACTGGTTCTCCCGTGTTCCACCTAGATTTCAGGCACTGTCTGAGGTGATGCCTTTCTACATAGCCATTGTTGTGCATAGGCCCTGTTCCTGGGTGGCAGAAAGGACAGCTGAAGCATCTCTACCTATTGATTTGTATCTACCACGGGAGGTACCTGTGGGAAATGCCTTTCACTTCCCATGCATGCTGTGGGCGCTTGAGGTATTCTTGGTATAAGATTCTATGGTTAGTGGTCTTCCTGACCTGTTAGATTTAGTAAGCTGCCAAAAATCATTGGGTTTAAAACAAAACTAGACAGTAGAGACAAAACATTTAAAGTACATGCAAGTGCTTGTGTCTGGTTTACTTGTAATATACCACAACCATAGCAAGAAAAAAAAACCGCAACGATAACAGGAAAATTTTTTCTGTTGGCACTGGAAATGATCTGAAAATGTTTTGCTCCCTGCCATTCAGTCTCTTGCCTGGTGAACTGACACAGAGGTGGGAGTAAGGGATTCTGAGCAGTCTCTCTGACACAGTTGTCCCAGATGCCTGATAATCAGGAGGGGACAGTGGGAAATGAAGATATGGTTTTTTTTTGTAGCAGATAGCTTGCTAGGGACAAATGAACTTTGCACCTTCTTTATCACCTATTCCCCATCCTCTGGCCTCTCATTTCACATATCTCACAGCCATCATTAAGGGTCAAATGATCAAAAATAATTTAAATGGAAGCAGTCATAAGGTAGAAAAAGCTGCTAATGGGGGTTAGCATCTGGGCCAGTGGTTGCTGTAGATGTGATGAGTAAGGCACAAAGCAGGATTATTGGTATTGGTCGTGCTGTGGGGTTGTTAAAATAACCTTGAGGACAGAGAGGTTAAGATAATGATTAGTTATTAAAAGTGTAATAGAAAATTATGGGGAAATAGCCCCAGTACCTGAATAACCTCTATTACAAAGATGGAAATCTCCAGAACTGCCCAGGGAATGCCCTGGTTTGCTGCAGTGAGAACAGTGTAGGGCAAAAATCCAGTTCAAGGGTAATGAAGCACAGCAAGTTACTCAAACAGTGTAAAATCTCATCAACAGTTTTCTAATAATTTATTGAACAGCCATCATTAGGGATGGTCTAATCTGCTATGCACCAGGCAAAGCCTGTTTGAAATACAGGGGCTTACACAGGAGTGAGTTTCAGAGAACCCACTGTACTGTGACTCTAGTTGGAGTTTCTGAGCAAGGATTTCTATGGATATCTGTGGACTCTGTATCAGACCCCAAATTCCAGAATTTCCTTGGATATTAAAATTAAGGATGTGCTTATGACTACGTGTGAAAGGAAAACATGAATTGCTTAGATCCCAAGAATCCAATTTTGAAATGCACATTTCTGGGTTCTTGTAGGGTTTGAGTACTCTGGGTGCATATTTAGTCACAGCCCATCTCTTGTAGTCCAACTGTTAGTGCTCTTTCTGCTGTGTTTTAATAGAGTGGCCAATTTAAATTACAGTTACAGTTTGCGATAACTTGCAATGCACAGTCTAGTTTAAAAATACAGATACATAAAGGAACACAGCTTGCATGTCTGCAAGCTTTTCTGTCTGACATAAAATGTCATGTTTCAAAGTTCTGTTTCATTATCATGGCGCCTGCTAGCTGTAATTAAGGGTCTGTTAGCAGCCCCATTATAAATCCTGACTTCCAGGAGTTTATAATCCAGCAGTAAAGAATTGCTCTAGGCTGAAACTTGACTTACAAAGTCTCAGGGAAGGAACAATTGTGATTTCTTCATCCTTTCTTTTCGCATTTGCTTATACACACAATCCATTCAGTAGATTTTACTGTCCCCTTTTGGCATTTAAAAAGATTAAATGGTTGAGTTATTAATATTTCAGTGCGGACTACTGTTCACGGCCAGTAAATTGATTCACAGTGCTTGTTAACCCAGCTCTGTTTGATGGATACAAGTCACAGTTTCACAAACCTGCTGCAAGTCTTCTGATTAATGGAAGCAGCCCTCTGTGGATTGCAGCAATTACTCATTGATTGCAGTGGGTTTCAGAACTCCAAATCTGGAAACCCTGTGCTGTGTGATTGCATGAAGCTGGGTGTCCTGATATTGCACAGGTGAAAGTTTACACGTGGCTGTAGGCAAACCTGGAGTTGTGTCGTCCCTACTCAGTACTGGAGGCACATGAAAGGCCCTGAACCGCTATCTGTCCTCGGCCTCATTTGATTTAGTCACTTGATCCTATGCAAATGGGTCACTGTAAGCTCTTCCTATGGGAAGTTCGATGTGACAAAGAAGCTGACAAAGACTTCCCAGCCTGACTCATTCAAACTATGGTTCCATAAAATCAATTATTTCCTGTAAACCAAACAAAAAATTGTAAGGAAATTTTACTGTGGGGAAAAAAAAATATTTTATTACTCATAGAAGTTATAGAAAGATTACTTATTTCAGGTTCATGGGAAACAATAGTGACTTCTGTTTTTATTCTGTTTTAGAATATTTTCATAGGATATATGTAAAACACTCAGACTGTAAAGTTCTTACAACTAAATGAGGGGTAACAGAAAAACATATCTAAATACGTAATGTAGAATAGGAGTGAAAATGAGGTTTTGAAAAGAATGAAATGTTTTGGGTTTAGTGAAACAATCTTTTCCTTCAGAAATAGATTTTTGACGTTTTGTTCTGATCCCCAAATAATCTTATTGCACTCTGTGGCTTATACTTAGTCCTGTGCATAGTGGTGTTTACAACTTGGGATCAAAATGCATATTACAAGTACTGTATCAAGCAGCAGTAGCTCAGCAGCAAAATGCCTTCATTAATGCAAGACTGAGTCACCTGCTGGACTGTCTCCTTTTTTTCCCACCCTCCTGGCCCCTTATATTTAATTGAGAAGAGTGGCCTAGGGAACATCAGTTCTCATTTGTGTCATTTGTATATTTGCGTGGTAGATTAGAAACAATTATTGTAAAAGATTTGACCAGATATTAAACAACCTCATTTGAATGACAGAAGCAGGACTGCAGATTTAAAACAAACAAAAAACAACAGAAGTGCTGATTTCAGTGGCTCTATATTCATTTATACTAGCTAAAGATCTGAAGATTCAGCTCTTATTTTCTCTTCCATTGGTATATAATCCCCCCTGCATGCCTGCAGTAGCACTATAGAGTGCCTCTGTTGGACAGCAATGTGAGCACAACCTGTGCTGATCAGGGAGCACGTTCTCATGGGACCCAAGACTCCTGTGTTATTTGCTTGTACCTTATCTTTAGGAAATGTCCTGCCAGCTGGAAATCACTGTTCTTCACAAGGTTTGATATGTTTTGTTTCATGCATTTTTCTTTTTTAATATGATGGGAATGATTTTTAATTATCTTTTCATTTGCTTAGCATGGCACATATATTAAAGACACTCAACAGCTGGTTCTGGTGGGAGAATATTTGGATGCCAATCAATTGCACATGGGCAGATTTTGTAGACCGTGATGGCCTTGTCTTTCCAAAACCACAACAGTTGTATGCCACAATACCATATGCTTTTGTATTGCTGATTATCCGATTCTTCACTGAAAGGTAAGAAACATGAATTCAATTTTACATTCTTGTTAGTTTTCATTAATGCTAGAAATAATTCAAAAACAAGACATCGTTAGATTAACATTCTTATGTTTTCATGATGGAGGATTAGTTGGTAGTCTGCTAAAAATACCTATTTCCAAAACAGTGGAAGATGAAAAACTTGGAGGTAGCTTCACTGTTAGAAATGTGATTGCAGCCCAATCTAGAAGGAAGGTGTTTCTATACAGCTTTTCCAGAAAAGCATTTGAATAACTCTGATTACACCCTTCTACTAGAGTTACAAACCCTCCAGAAACATCTTGGTTTCTTTTTGCTTTTTTCTTCCTTAGTAGAAGTATGGTTACTGCTCCTTCAAACCAAACCTCTCCTTTTGGCAGTTTCTCCCCCAGCACATGAGGCTAATCAATCCCAGGCGTCCAGCTGGAGCAAACTGAGGCAGACTTGAGGAATCTCAGTTTCTCCTTTTTTATGATGTATTGCTTCTGCAACTGGAATTTTAATGGTACAGGCAGGAGTTGGTTCCACAGAAGAAATAATTAGAAGAATTCCATAGAAGAAACAAACATCTCAAAAACATTAAGATTTGTAGTGCTTTGACTTACTCATTTGTGTAGTTTTACTTGACTTTTTTTCTCTAAAGAAAGTGATTAGTAGGTTTTTGTAATCTATTTCAGGATAGAATGAGGAAACTTGGAGTGTCATAAGTTGGACAGACTTGAGGCAAAACCAGATAAAATCATTCATATTAGAGATCAGAGGTAATTTGGATCACATGTTTATAACCGTTCACAGTGTCTCCTGAATAAATGCTTGCCTGACTGTCTCACTGCACTACTATTGGAAATTGCTTGTGTGAAAAATCAGTCCTCACACCTGGCATGCAGTGAATCTGCCCATGAATGAAGAAAACTAACCACTACTAGGAGTAGTAGAGAATCGATTGCTGATATCAGCAGAGGCAAGGGGCTTTTCTCAGAAGAGCCTGCCCAAGGAGAAGGGCAAAGTAGCTGGTATGCTCTGTAGCTCCTTGGAGGGCAAAACAGAAGAGAAGAAGCCCTCCATTGTTGAGGGAGTTGCTGTGTGCCACGTGCTAGAGGCTGCATGGAGAATCTTGTTTCCTGGGCCATGGCAGCTCATCCTAGTATGTCAAGTGCTCTCTGCCTCTAAGAGAAAGTATCCCAGTAACAGTCTTCCAGCTCACACGAAGAGACCAGATGTTCTTGTTTCATGCGCCCTTAACTATTGCAGAACTCACATGCAAGAACGCAAAGTTCAGAGTTTTTCCTTTTAGCTTTATATCTTTTCAGGACCACAAGCTCAATTCATTGGATCTGCATTTTTGAATAGCTGCTAATATGCTATTGTTCTCTCTTGGGATTAGTTAGTGAGATCCTTTTTTTTCTTCTCATGGTGCATGGTCATATCCTATGGACAATAAAAATGCTTCAGAATTACTTTATTCTTATCCTGGCATGAGAGCTGAGGTCTTGTAACTGTGTTGCATTTTTTTTTTAAGCTTTTCATTGCATGTTTTTTCAGATACATTGCTATTCCTCTAGCAAAAGCCTTAGGTATAAAGAATGTAAGACGTGTGAAGCCGCAGCCTAATCCTGTTTTAGAGAGTTATTTCCGGGAGTGCTCAAGACATCCATCTCAAGTAAGGATTCTGCTTCTTTTAAACTAGTTTTGGTTCTTGGAACATCACAGGTTTTACTGTTTTAATAAACCATCAACAATGACATCATGGGATGAGTTCCATCTGATTGACAGATGACTTAATCTATTTGGGTTTATGTTGCTATTCTGCTGACAAGGGTATATAGCATCCAAACCAGAAAATATGTTTAAGATGTTTAATTTTCTGGCATGCTCTTGTACGTTAGACTGTAAGAAGTATTTCCAATGAAGATCAATGCTTGATCTTCTTTAACTCATTCTGCCTGGAGAAAACGTCAGCTGATGTCTGTTGTTGGGAAGTGGTATCATATTTATTGCAAGTAGTAATACTGGAACACTGGGATGGAAGACCTTTGATCCGTTACATTGCTGCATACTTAATCCTAGCTTATGAAAGAAAGAGGTAATGCATAGGTTATTTCTTGCTGTCTATTTCTAAATTTGAACAAGTAAAAGATAAAAGCTGACATTTACCATCCCGAAATATGAAGCAACCTGATTGTTGATGAGAAACAGGTACCTTGCTGTGATTGCAGTCTCAGAAAGTTCATTTAATTGACTACAAATACAATTGCAGCATTCCTACACTGGTTTTGAAAAGAATGATGTGCTCAGCTGGTTATTAATACATGGAACTTTGCATTCTATCCTTGACTTTGTCTCTCTGTTTTTTTGGCCTCATTGTGAGGAGAAGTATTCATGTTCACACGTGAGCTCTTTTCTATCTGGGCAAGTGTCTTGATCTCTGCTTCATAACTTCCTCCTGCATGAATGCAGTTTGCCAATTAATCTCTGAAGGGAAGCACATTTGCATTTTCATACTTCTCAGTACACATAGAAGGAATTCAGGCTGCATCCTTTAGGTGTCTGGCTTAGGGACCAGTGTGTCTGAGAATGCATGCAGAGGCCTGGCTGCCATCTGAGGACATCTAGGCTCCATTTTCTGTAGAAACAAAGTCAGTATTCCTGTGTGACAGTGGAACACTCTTGAGCTAGCAAGACAAGCTGAATAGAGAGCCTGTCTTGTGTGCTGCACTCCCCAGCAGCTGAAGTGTCCTTTGCTCCAGTACCAGAGCTTTTTTCCAAGGGAAGGAGACCAAGTGAACTGGACTTACCTTGGCAGTAAGTGATGCTGCCACCCAGTATTTGCATACTAGCCTTGGGGTGAATTGCTTCCCTACAGGGGATGAGTTGAATGCTGCCTCAATTTCTACAGCAGCTCCAGGGCAGATCAGCCCACACCGTCTTCACTTTAGGATGGAGGAGAGGGAGGGAGCCTACAGGCTGCACGTGGAGCTCTGAGCACCCAGAAACACAGCTGTCACATGGCCAACAGAGAAAACAGCTCATTACCCTCAGCTCACCAGAGCTATAACCTTGTGCTTAGCACCTGACATAGCTGCACAGTGGAGTTGCTTCAACCTTCAGAGTACAGATAAAGTACAGACACTTGGCGGCCAATGAATTTTTACGCAGTTGCTCAAGCCTTAATTTATCTTTAGGCATTGAAAGAAGGCAGTCTGGATTTTGCTTGGTAAGATTAACTGACTTGCCCTGTTGCATAGCAGAACACAGATTTGAGAACAGAGTCCAGATCACTTTGATGCTATGTCTTACCTGAAAGACTCATTTAAATACAATCTAGCAATTATGTAATAAGATTATTGGATACACTGGTAATGTGTAGTGATGCATGACACTTCAGAAAGTTACCCTCAGCGAAACCTCTTGCTCAGCAGTAAAAGTTCATAGAATTTCCTAAGTTGGAAGGGACCCATAAGGATTGTTGAGTCCATAGGTGCATCTTTTAAATTATCAGAAGCCACCAGAAAAACAATAGCATGGTTTGTAGGACCATGCATTTCTTACCCACTTCAATAATATAAATTATTGTCCTAAAAATCCAGGATTTCTGTGAATGTCATTCAAAAGGTAAATTGGGAAACCTGCAAGTTAAAATGGCATGGATAGTTAATATTAGTACTATTTTTAAACGAAGATCTTACAGTGGGCGGGAAGCCAACCTGTGAAGTACAGAATCAGTGAAGATGACATCAGTGTAGGTTTTGTTGCTAATGCTATTACATTTTTCTGCAGTCAGAGATTCAAGGCCTTGCCAAAAAGTGCAACTGCACGGTCCATCTGGTGGAAAAGTGGTTTAGGAGACGACGAAACCTTGAGATCCCAACGGTGCTTCGGAAATTCCAGGAAGCTTTGTAAGAAGAGAACTCTTGTTTTGTTATTGATTTTTGTGTTGGGGAAACAAATCGGTGATTGAGGTCCTCAGATGCCTTCCTGGCTGAGGCTCATTTCCAGGAAGCTGGGTCTCTCTGGCAAGGGTTTTGGTTTGTGTTTGTGCATTTAGAAAGAAATCTAAAGGAGCTAGTAAGATTTCTCCAGACTTGTAGCTTAAAAATATTAGATTAAATATTCTAAAATATTTTAATTTTCTTCACTATTTAGGAAGGGACTTATTTGTAGGTTACTGCTACATAATGCTTGGTGAAAACATGTAGAGAATAGGAAAACATGTCTCTATCTGCCCGTAATCATAGGAGAACAAAAGTACTTACTCATTCTTGTTTAAATATGCATCTGTGCTGTCATCTTGGGATAATATTATGTGTCCTGAAGTTGGTTCAGGAACAGGAATCATGGCATCCTAATGAAGCAGTAGGTGTCACAACTTGAACACAAGGTACTATATGGAATGTGAGCTCAAATATGCCAATGAAAGTAGGCTGTTGAGCAATTCTGAGTGATAACGATGAACATGGAAAAAGTTTCGAATTCTCCTTCTGCATCTAATCATAAACCAGCAGAGCATTCAAGAGTCTTTTTTCACAAATCTGTGAGAAATTCCATATACGTAAACATTTTATGAATTAATTATTCCAGCGTTATCCAAAATCTCATACAAATTGCAAGTCCCCAAGTGAGCAGCACGGCTTTGCTTACATAGCTCATCCCTTTTCAATACTGTAATTTAGTATACTAGTGTAAAATACTTTCCTAATGTCCTGCCTATTTGGATTTTTAGCTAGTGTAACTACTTTGGCAGCAACTCACGTGACCATAATATTTAAGCTCTTTTAGTGTAGGTTAGCTTAAGGAATGAGGGTTAAAAGCTCAGAGTTTATCAAGATTATTTTCAGTGTCAATCAATATGATAATGATTTGATGATCTCCTCTGGGCATAAATCCAGTTGTTAGGCATTAGGTGTTTTGCTTTGAAACCTAACTGAGTAAACTGTCTTGGCAAATGACATCCATGTTTTTTTCTGTTGTTGTTCTGTGGCTGAGTTAACTCTGTTTGGCAAGTGACAATAAGATTTCCTACTGTTGATACAAGAGCTGCCTGCTGTGGGTCCATTCTTCTAGTTACACACAGCCAAAGACAAAAATTGAAACTTGCTCAGCAGCTTAAGTTAGAATGAAGCAAACAGGTTTTTCTTGTGCAATTCTGGAGACCTTGCTCTGCTCTTTGTGTCAGTGAACTTAATTGGACTTAATTTTCAAGGCAACAGAGAAGGAACAGAGCTATCCGATGTTAGCAGTCAGCATTATGACACTTTTGAAAGCCTGCAATCTCCAGGATCATTTTTATGAATCACAAGGAAGATGTGATGAGCCAGATCTAAACCATACTTAAGCTATTAGCATTCCCAGTTAAGCAACACTGAGGTTTGGAAAGGTCTTTGCATGAAACCTTCCCTGCCTTAAAAGACTCAACAGCCTTTAAATTCACCCACTGAATTATTTTTTGTTAGACTCAATTCAAGATAAAAAAAAAAAAAGAAATAAAGAGAAAACATTCCTGAAGTTAAATCAGAAAGATCCTTTTACATTGCTGTTGTGCGGTGCTGTCCCTGGTGGCCAGGTTCAGGGTTTATAAGGCACATTCTGCATAAAATTCTGTGAATTCATCCAAATTCTACTTGGGGCTTTGTTAACGTAATTCAGAAAGAAGCTTGGCTGAATGCAAAACGAGGTAGTGCTCATCTGGCAGTCTTATTCATATGATGAGTTAATCTGAAGCACTCTGAGTATTTAGTGCCAAGTGCTTTGAATATACATGCTTGTAGGGCTGGGGTCTAATGGTGCAGTCAGGAAGCTGCTGAAGCATGCATATTACACTGAACACAGAATCTCTTCTACGTCCATTGGATTGCTCACACCTCTTGCTGGAAATATGAGGAGAAATAACAGCAGAATCAGCCCTGTCTGGTCAGTCATGTGCCACAGTGTTTTTCCTAGCATCTCTCATTCAACTATGAGTGAGGTATTACTTATGAGTTCCACCCTCCCCTTCCATTTGCTTTCCTAATTTCTGCTGTTTTGTTTCTTTTTTTGTCTGTTATAAAATGTTTTTTCCCCTCATAATCTTAGGAGAGATGCTTTAAAGTAGAAATGTAAAATGATCATTTATCACCAGCGTGTTTTCTGGCACTTTTATAATTGCTTTTTGACTACTTCTGCAGGCGTGATGCATATTGCCTCATCTGGCCTCTACTGTCCCATGTACTCATTTTCTTTATTGTTTTTCTTGTAAAACATTGTCTCAGTCTTTGAACGTGTCGTTCTTTCACCTGGGACAGCCTCCAGGTAATGCAGGACTCAGAAGAGAGAGGCTGTTTCTACCAGACTCATTGTTTCTCAAATGACACTTCATTACCATTTGCCAAAGACCACAATCATCATTTTTATACATCTCTCAATTCATTAGTGCCAGTGAAAGCAGAGTTCTTGTCAAGGCTCTTTCTCCTTTTTAGCAACTCACTATTGTGGGAGGCTGCTTGCTGTTCTCCTTTGGGATGGCTCTTGTTCTATAAAATGTTCTCACCAAGTCTGGGGCCGTGTGCCTTTCTCTGTGATTGTGACCTCTCCCAGCATGTGAAGTTGTGCAGCATTTTCCTGCTGATCTTGAAGAGCTGCTCTGGGAAAGGTCAGGCTTGTTCCTGCAGAGCAGAAGAGGGCAAAGGAAGAAGTTTTCCATCACCTGTAGAGGTGGGAGTGGGAACGCTCCTACTGAGTCTCCAGCCACACCCAGTCCCAGGGACAGTACCTCCCACGCAGGTTCCAGAGTCATTACAACACTGATTGCTGGCTCCAAATCACAGCATCCTGCTCTGACACACATCAGCAACAGCACAGTTTCGATTCACTAGGATACACAGGAGCTTTTTTCCCCTTTGCGCACTTACCAGATCAGTGATGAAAATCTGAAAGTTTTATGTTCCTTGGTGGATATGCATTTAGACCACAAAAAGCTTACACCAGACTTAAATGCTAGTCAGAGGTTGAGGTTTATAGTTAATTCAGAGCTGTAGCAAATATAAACTTAACTGGTAGCTGTTGTTAAGCTTCATAGGGTTCCCCTGTTTTCAGCAGCTGGTGTTTTGTATTTTTTAACAACAAAAATCAGACAAAATCTACTCAGCAATTGAAGCAAGTTGTTGACTTTCACAGTGTTATTTACATTTGATCAGACTGGAAAGTACACACTCTGTGGCTGAAAGGTTTTCTAGTGGTAGAGAGCTATGAGATGTTCAGTCCAATGTGAATATTCTGAAGCAGTTGATACAGTATGTTTGATTACAGTGGGGTAATCAAACATACATTTTTAGGGAATTTATTAGATTTCCTATGACTTATCTTGGAGATCTTGTGCCTGGCTGGAGAGCTACTGCCATGATCCACAAGCAAGGGATCTGTGTTGTGATAATGTAAACTCACCTTTTTTTAATCAATTAATCAAAATATTTGAATGTTAATGCTTTAGATATAGCTAATACATAGCAACTGTAAGGGTAAAGTGTGAGGGCGCATTAGTGTGTAAATTATCTGTGATGTACAATGACCTTCTAAAATCTATGGAAAGAATTGATAATATCTATAAAAAATAATGTTCTTATTTTTTTCATTTTAATCTTGCAGCTGGAGATTTTCATTCTATTTCACATCCTCCATTGCTGGATTTATATTTCTGCATGATGTAAGTTAATCTTGCGAATATTTGGTATTATATTTTAAAATAAGGACTGATTTCTAGATATTAATGACGCCCATTGAAGCTCATACATTCTGATTAAAGTGGCTGTTTGGGTTCAGAGGTTTCGTGTATTTGATCTGTGTGATAGGCTGCAATATGCTCTGAAGTTCTAATTGGGACTTTAATTTTTTCTCATGAACTTACATGATTAATAATAAAATAAAATAATGAATAACCAGCATTGTTAAGAAAGGTTTACAACGTGCCTTATTAACACATACAAGTACATCACATGGCCATGTTTTTCTCAAAGGAAGCAGTACAACTTCTCTGGCAGCTCTTTTTGGGGTCACAGAAACAGTGCATTTTATGGCTATTTATTGTGGTGTTACTCCCAACTTCTGACTCAGCAGCACCAGAGAGAGTGTTGCTCATAGCTATAAGAGTACTGCCTGGGGTGTCATTAATGCTTCTCCTGAGCAACTGAACAGCTCTCAGTGTGTCTACGTTCATCTGGCTCTCCTCCCTAAACAGTTTATCATAATGAACCAGTGCGTGTGGCTGGTAAATACACTAAAATGTAATAATTGTGGCAACACATCTTGAGTAATTGCAGTAATAAAGCACACCCACTGCTTTGGATGATGAAATGATCAACTGGAATGTCTCAGGTGTCCTGAAAAGAAGCCAAAAAGCTGAAACTAATATGATAAACCTGAGATATAAGTTCTCTTTAGAAATTGCTGGAGAACAATTATCAAGAATATACTTTCTTAGCCTGTTCCACTTAGACTATGCTTAAGTCCTGAGAATTTTGAGTTAAGATGACGACTTATTGCTCAGCTAATCAGTCTGAATCATCTGTCTTTCCCAGAAGCCTTGGTTTTATGATATATGGCAGACGTGGGTTGGCTATCCATTTCAGGTGAGCTTTTTGGCATTGGTCCATTGGCCTCAGGGCGTTCCAGGTATTTCCCCATTGGAAGGGGTAATCTACAGAGGTGCTTCTCCCTCCCAGCAGGCATCACCTAGAGAGGTGTGGCACCAAACTCTTCTGCCATTTTTTGGTACCTCCAGCTGACTCCTTCAGGACTTCACCATGGTCTGCCCGTGCTGCACCGCAGCCCTCCGGCCCATCCCAGACTACCAGTTGTCCACAGCACTCCCTCAGTGTTTGAGGCTTCAGTGGGGAATCCTTTGGGTTGCACTAGTCCCGATGATGCTTTGAGGCTGAGACACTGCAGAGTAGCAGCATGCAGAGGGCTGCACCAAGCCTGTGCCTAGTAGTGCCTGGCAGACGTTGCTCAGTAGCACAAGTGGAGGGAGCCCTGCAGTGCTGTGGTTTGGCAGAATGTGATGCTCTACTCTGGGAAGGTTGCTCATCTGCTCATTACTTTTTTTTATTATTTTTCCTCTCCAAGTGTGACAAGGTTCTGATTTCTTCCTGAAGTATTTTACTAATTGTCCCCTAACAGATGGCTTCAAATGAACTGCCTTCTTGCCCACCTGTTAGAGGTTCTTGCATGCTGCTCCCTTCCTGTTTTGGTAAATCTGTGGCACATCACACCACCTTCTTGCTTGACTCCAAGCCAGGAGCCAAAAATAAAAAAGAATCCTGCCTCCTAGCTGGGCTTTCCCAGCTCCTTTTACTTGTGGGACCTGACAAACAAGCTCACTCCCTGCCACCTGGGAAACACGCTTAGCCAAGTGAGAAGCCAAGCCCTCTCAGCATCCTAGCCCTCTTGTGCCCTATATGGATACCTGGCATTCTAGTGTAAATAGATGACTTTTTCGGCCCTAAGATGTGTGAATATCTAAAATGTTTATTGTTTGCCAAAATGGAGAGCTTTGTTTATTTGCAGTTGTTTGTAATTAAATGCAGAAGCATGCTCTATTGAGTTCTCTGACAAAAGCACAGAAAAAAAGCACACTAAAAATTGGGGGTGGGGAAGGAACTAGAGAATCTTGGAGTTTGGTCTGAGTAAAGGTTAAAATATTTGGCTCCCAGAACATCCTTCATAATGAAGCCCAGAACGTGGATTTAGTTTAATTTTTATTTTCGGGCAAGACTCAGCAGAGGAGCAAAAAAAAGTGGGGAAAGGAAAAAAGAAGTAATTTCATTTGGCATTCACTTTTGCTACTCTCCAAGTTAACTGATTTTGTTTTTTAATAATTTTTTTTTTTAATTTATTTACAGACTTTGCTGCCATCTCAGTATTGGTACTACATGGCTGAGATTAGTTTCTACTGGTCTCTCTTATTTACACTTGGGATCGATACCAAAAGAAAGGCAAGTGGTCACGCTAAAGAAAAAGTTGATAAAAGCACTGTCCTGATACTGGATTTGGTGCAGCCACATGAGGGCAGCATCAGCCTATCCCTGGCACACCCGCTAACTTCCCTGGTCTCATGGCTGTCAGGGTCCCTCTCTGTGTGTGACAGAGTATCCACACCCACAGGGAGACCCTCCGGAGCTGCACTTGCATGGCTCCACTTTTTTTATTTCTCCATAGGATTTTTTGGCTCACGTCGTTCATCACTTCGCAGCCATTGGGTTGATGAGTTGCTCTTGGTGTGGCAATTACGTGCGTGTTGGAACACTGGTGATGTTTGTGCATGATACTGCAGATTTCTGGCTTGAGGTAACGATGACCTTCTTTTTTAATTATTTTTTCTTTCTTTTTTTTTTCTGTTATCACCCAGGTTATGTTCAGTGATGTTTTAATCTCTTTGCCATGAGTTTCATATGTTCCCTCCCTATTACTACAGAGACATGGCTTTACAGTCATAAATTGTAAGATAAAAAAAAAATTCAGAAAATTTAAGCTGATATTCTGTTACAGAATCCATTATGAGAAAAAAAGAATAAGAGAAGTTCTGCAGTACAGTACAGGGACTGGAAATGCAGTTGCCTCCCTGGCTTATTCTTGTTTCATTGTTAAAGTTAGACCAAGTTGGCTAGCCTGCGAACAGCTTGTCGTGATACCAATTCTCAAGCAAATTTAGCAGGTAGAAGCTTGGCTACTTCTTCAAGCTGTATTAATTTTGTCAGCATTCACACCCCTGTGTTGACCCAAGGGCTATGTCTACCTCATTCAGTTCTGGCTGGAGATACTCAAGCTGACTGAATGAGATACCACAGGTACTGGCAGAAGTAAAGTTTCTCCATCTCTTGACTAAATATCAATGTTCAGTAATGTTTTAAGATTTCTCTGTGCACAGTTCTGTGATGATGGAGACCTGCTGCTGGGTTTCTCAAAAGACAAATTTTCTCTGTGGTTCCTTTAACAGCATTACTCTGGTTTTATAACACCAGGATTCAGAACACAGTTTCACAGCCTTTTTGATAGCAGTGCCAGTGTACTCCTGCAGGCTGTTGTCTCTCACTACTCATTTCTGCTCCTAATACACTTTCAGTTGTGTTGGAGCAATTAATTGTGGGGTCACACATTTGGGACCAATCATGATTAAATGCAGGCTTTTGCTGGGTTACTTTTAATCCTTAACTGTTTTGTGGTTCAGTTCACTGTAAGGCCCTTACAATCAGTTATACCAACAATTGGAACAACACCACTCAGATGCAAACTGAAGTTGGCTGACTCTCAAACAGTGTTTAAGCTGTTTAAGACTGAGGCTTGGCATCTGGAGCTTGTGTTCACTCCTGAGATCAGCTGTTTTGCTTGACAGTGCCCTGGGTGATTCCTCAATGAAACATGGGGAGTTGCACGTTTCAGCTAGGGGAGAAGTAGAAAATATGATCATAACTAGTGAAATGGAAACTGAAGCTAGGACCTCCAGCCCTCAAAAAGGAGGGTAAGAGCTGAATTTAGGGACAGAATGCATACACCAGAATGCTGGTGTACAAATGGTCACTGCTGCTCCTGAGTGTGTAGATAAGGCCAGCAGCTTCACTTTGAATCTGGTACAGCAGTGAGGGATGAACCTCTATTTTCAAGAGCACTTCATGTTTTCGTGACACATCTACGTTCGTATCTCAGAGCTGTTTTTTCATCTTTTCATACCAAATCCTATCTCTCAAGATTAAAGGAGAAATATAAACGAAGAATCTGTTTTGTTGGTGCTTTATTAGGTATTAGTAAACTGATTGCTCTGTATGTCAAACAGGGAGGAAACCTTCTTCCTCCAAAGGGAAAGATAAGTTCTTGTTTATGAAAATGCAGAAGTGAACTTATTTCAGGGAATATTTGTAATATGTTTGATTTGTATTCAACACAGGCAGCCAAAATGTTTAATTATGCTCGCTGGGAGAAAACCTGCAATTTACTCTTTTTCATCTTTTCTGTCGCATTCTTCATCACAAGAATCATCCTGTTCCCCTTCTGGTAAGCAATATTTAACACAGTCACGACCTTTTATTTCATTCCTGTTTCCATTGAGAGGTTAGTAGTGGTTGTGATGGGTAAAGAAGAGCAGTAGGTTCTACTTTGAACAGAAGAAGCTGGCCTTCTTCATTATTGTTTACTTCAGTGCCCATAATTCTATTCAGCATTTTAGTAAAAAAGACATATAGTTCAGTAAAAAATAGTTTTAAAATTAGACACTTGAAAATATGCTAACTCCAATAAAGGGTTTAAATCTATTATTTAACTTCACTGCATAGTTAGTAGTTAAATGCTATGAGATCCTGTGTTTTTGAGGGGGGTGAGCTACCTAAGAAGAGGAACTCATTGTCCCTTTCATTCCTATCCTCCTGCTGGAGCTGCGAAGTCAGAGGACAGTCTTTCCTCTATGAGTGCAGTCACTTTTTCTTTTAGTGTCTTTTCAGTACCTAGTTCTTGGGTGGTACCTTGCATCACTTGCCTACATAGGGAGCACTCAGAAAAGTTAAGGTGAACCCATGAATTTACAAAGTCTGTGCATGTAAATCACAACTTGCTGAATGCTCGCATGAATTTGGACTTCTATGATTTAATCTGCTTTGGAGTATCCACACGTGTGCTTAGTGTGCTTAATGCTTAACATGTTCAGCTTCCAAAAAGTGTTTAATGTGTTTCACATCCAGGGTTTCACAGATTTGCTCTAAATTACTTTCATGCCCCTCCCTGCATGTGGACAAACCCTCAGAGACACAAGCTGGTTAAATTAGTAGTTCTGAACACTGATCAGCACAAGGTTTTAATTTCCTGTAGTATTCTTTTTAAAAAGACATCAGCATTTCTGCTTTCTTGTTATTTTTTGATTAACTGCACAAGTGATCTCCAATCATTTTGCTTCGCTGAGCTTCTTGTTCTTGAGCTTGGAAGCAAAACGTGATGAGATTAAACGGACTCAAAAAGCCCAAAATAATACAGAAGAATTGAAATCTCAAGATGGACAAAACACGTGTTAATTAACAAAGAGCCCCGTTGCAAAGCCTGCAGGATTTTCTCTGAATGTGGATTTCAGATTAGAGAGAATTTGCATGAAAAATGGCATAGTCTAGCTATGCATATTATATAGACCACACAGAGCTCAAGATTAAGAAATATATTTCCATTCCTATTTAGAATACTTTCATGCAAGACTCGAATTTCTTACCTTCTGAAGTCTGCATTTAGGTAGAGATACATTATATAGGTAAGCCACAGCTTGTTAATTAATCTGTAACCTTTGCAGAGATTTTTAATATTTTTGTGTAAAGAGTTAATCAGTTTGGAATGTGAAAGTAGAAATTGCTTTAAATAGCATAGAAAAGGAACTTTGCATCCTAACAATGACCTTTGTTTTTTCAGGATTCTGCGTGCCACGTTGTATCAACCTACATTCTACTCCACCACTCCAGTCATAGCCTATTTCTTATTCAATGGGCAGCTATTGATCCTTCAAGGCTTACATTTATATTGGGGTTACTTGATCTTCAAGATTTTGAAAAGGTTCATTTTCTTAAAGGTAAGCAATTTTGCCTCAGGGAAAGATTTGTGAAGTATCAAACACATACTAACACCTTCAATAGATTTACTTGGCATTTCTTATTGTTTTCCAGAACTTTCAGGTCAGTGTTCTTGTTAGGGATCTACTAAGTATAGAGATGTTCAAATGTGCTTTCTCCCTTCCAAGTTCACATGTAAGATCACAGATCAGAATATCAAAACTTCAGGTACAGTTTTCTGGGTTGTTTTTTTTTGGCCTGTATCTGATGTTTTACTCTGGTAAATGAGAAGTGAACTCTCCCAAAAGCTGGAACCCAAAGGTGGTATGGAACTCTTGAAATTCCTGTTTTTGAAGTGGAAGTAATTTTTTTCTCCCTGGACTTTATAAGAACAATAAAAAAAAAGAAGAGAAGTGAGTGCTGAGATCTTTATATCCTACAGAAATCTCGTGGTTAAAGTGCTTCAGGCTTCTCTAAATCTGAGCTTGGTGATACTTGAGCACTCTTTTTGGACGTAAAAATCCATACAAAGCTTATCCAACACTATATTATGACATAATGAACTACAGTCCTATTCAACTATGACATACAAATAGATCATGCTTAAAGCTCAAAGGCTTTTTCTTTTATTTTCAAAATGGCTTTTTAAAAAGTCATAGTTTTGCTGAAGAAGTCTCGACGTATTCGATGGAGTAGTAAGTGCAAGTTTGGGACTGTCATAGCCAAATTTATCTTGTAGAGAAGGCTCATATGGGAAAAAGCTGTAGAGAAAACTTTGCTGCAGTCTCGGCCTTTGGAGAATGTCTCAACATTTGGCATACTTTGCTAATTAAGGTGAAATATGCTACTGAAAAATGGTATTTCTTGTGATTATCAAGACAAAAAACATTACTGAGCTGACTCTACTTTTATCTGAAGCAGCTAATGTTGTGAAGGATCTTAAAGAAATAGAGAGATTCCTTTCTGCCTATATTATTCATCGTTTGACTACTAACTGAAACTATCCTGTGCTTTACTTTCTGGAAATAACTAGCAATGAACTCCGTACAAATGCAATTATACACAATTTTGCTGCCCAGGCATGGACCCTATCATTTCAATAACATCCTGACCCAAGCCTCTTTGAAGTTGATGGAAAGACTGCTGCTGATTTTAATAGTACTGGATGAAATTCTAAAATAACAGCCAATTACTCTGGCTATCACTGCAAATGAAAAAGAGTCGAGCTGAATATCTTCATTCTCAGTCCAAGCTTATTCTGTAGTCTGAGTACTTCCATACCCTTAATTTGTTTATTAATTTCAACCAAGCTGATAAGACACCCCTCAGAAAAAACTAGTCATTTTAAACAGCCTTTTTGAAAGGAAAAGTCCTTTGAGTTTTTTCTTTAGTTTTCCTGTTGATCTGTTTATATGTCATGACCGTGAAGTGCAAATTGTAGATCGTGGTATTTTAGGTTTGGTCTTGCTTTGATGAAGGGGCCCAACTAAGTGATGAAATGCAATGACCAATTCAGTGCAGCTAGCCTGGTAATCCATTATGATTGTTTCCAATGGTTTGGCTTTGCAGTGTGCCAGATGGTATTTTTTATTCCTCAAATGATGGTAGCCGGAACTATTTGTGCTTTGTTTTGCCTTCCGTTCATCCCACTGAATTCTCCAGATTTTGACCAGGGTCTGGATGAGAAGTTTCTTGATTAGGCGCTTTGAAGGATGATTTTGTTGTTGTTCATTTTTGATTTGTGCTTTATTTAAAACTGGCTTCTCAAGAAAGTTCAGGCAATCAAGTTAAATTTCTGTTTGATCCCACTGGCCAACCTCAGCCTCATTTGAGGGCATTCATAGATTCATGCAAGTCTTATGAAAATAACTGGAAATTAAGGAGACTCATTGTCTTCCCTAGAAGAATACAGCACTGACAAGCTCTACCCTTGTTAGAGAGCAAACCAGTGAACGTCAAGGAAAAATCTGTACAAGCAACGTCTTGCTTTGTTCTGCTTTTAAAACATATTTTATGTATCCTTAATTACAGTTATTTATGGTCAGGCTCATGGAGTGTTAGTGTTTTACTTCTCATTTCTTTTTTTGACTGTGGCCTTGTCTCTGCACTGAGCTGGAGTTTGTCCTTCATATTTCATTGTAATTTGGCATTCTGACTTGCTGTCCAAATACCTGTTAGGATTCAACAAAATTAGCCACACTGACCAACATATCCTGCCTGCCTTTAATACCCAATCTTATAAAATATCACTAAAAATACAGTTCTGTTGAGAAATAAGCATCTAAAGAAGGAAGGTAAAGAGAAGGAAAGAACAAATGCTTAGCCACTAGGACTGAGGATGTTTGACTGCAGAATAGGGAAATTTGTACTTGGGTACAAAGAACTTGGGTATGGGTCCCACAAGAAGTGCACATGAGGCTACTGAAGAATTTGCTAATGAAAGCAGTGTGGCTGAAACAGTACCAAAAGAAGCAGAAAACCAATTCCATGTGAATAATTAATTTGTAGAAGTTTGGTAACATTTTCAAAGCATTTCTGAGGAGTCAAATTTGGGGGTAAGTAGATTGATAACCTGAAATAACATGAAATTAGAAGTGGTTTGTATTCCATATACTGCATTCTTTGTATGCTGAGCTTGAAATGAGGGTGGGCCTTCTCGCACGGCTCTTGTAATGAAAACAAGAGAGCTTCCTCTGCGTTGCAGCCAAGGAAGAGAAGGGCTTTGGCATAGTAATTCATCCATACTGGTTGAGGTTTTGTGAGCGCACTGCAAAAAGTCTTCAGATACCATGGTTAAGAAGACATTACTAGAGCAGCCTATATAAGGCCATCCTGCCCTGCCTGATTATATGCCTTTGTAAGGGGCAGAAATGCTTTATTTTGAGAGAAGACATTTTTTGTATTAGTCATTGCAAAAAAATGGAAAAGCACCAAGCCGGCATCTCTACCATGGAATTTTCATTCCTTATACAGCTCTCTGAGAAGATGGTTTCCAAATAACATTTTTACAGTGGCAGCAGCAGCAGGCCTAGCCCTTTTCAGTCTGCATGACTTCAGCTGGCTTGCATGTGCAGCCTGTTTTCCATAGCGGTGGCAAACTTGGCTGTGAAAGCAGGCAGTGCCTCCAAAACTGTAAAGACAACTTGGAAAAGAATGGTGTTTGTAAGGCTGCATTTTTATACCAACGCATTTGTCACAGACGTACTCCGTGCAAATAGCTGCTGCTATTTTAGTGAAGTAGCAGCAAACCATTATACTTGTGTTAGGAGGGTTTTGTTTCCCTGCCCAAGACTTCTTAGCCCATTCAGAAAATGGACAATTTTTAATGTTTTTCGTGAAGGAAGTTAGCTACTTTAAATGGAAAAATGAAGTCATGATGTAACTGGGAATAGGGACTGATGTGTAGCTGTATGAGCATTAAAGAAGCTCAGAGGCCACCAAGGGAGTCAGGATTTTGTCAGTGTCCTCCATGCCTTGAGCCACCCTGCACTGGTGGGGTCACCAGTGAACAGCAGTGCGGTGTAGCAGTTAACATGGCCTGACATCCTTCCAAGGGCAGGTGTCTCCTGGTGGCATCCTGGCCCACATCATCAGCCTGTCTGAAAGCCAACAGGCTGCAATGCATTTGTTTTGAATGGACAATGCTGTTGTCTGTTGTTGAAGCACGGGTTAAAGGACCTGCCTAGGTCAGATGTGAAACATGGGATCTGGTGGGGAGTGTTAACAAGAGGGTCCAAATCTCCAGGATGTCACATACCCACAGAGTTTCTCCTGCTGTTACTCAAAGGCACCCACAAAGCAATGTCCCAGCTTGCCTAGAGCTGCAGGTCACGATTCAGGCTGTGACACAAGGCTTTGTTAAGGACAGGAGTTAGCAGAGAAATGACATCAGCAGTGAGGTGGTAGCTTTCTTCCATGCTTTACTCTTCCTCCTCATGTAGAGACGGCTTTTTTCTTGCACTGGGTTGACAGAAGCTCTTAATCTCAGCTGCCACCTCCTCTGCCCCAATAAAGGGGACAATCTCTATCTCTCTGCAATAACTGCTCAGCTGACCTGCTTCACAAAAAAGAACTTGGCTAGAAGTCTTGTCATCTTCCTCCTTGTAAACACCGCAGCCAGAGATGAATGAACATGAGAAAAAAGGAAAGATGGGTGCAGAGGGTTCTGCCCTGTCCCTCTGCGCCCTGCTGGCTCAGGATCAGGATCAGTTTCAGAGCAGCGTTGCCCTGAAACTTGCCATCCAGGAATGCCCTAACGAGTGGGAAATCCATGGCCGCAAAGTAAGCTGTGCTCAGCTACTTTGCATTAGGAAGCTCTTTGTTTCTATGGAGTTAAACCTGAGGGAACATGAATATTGAATTTTTCAAATCAGAGGTTGTTCTTACACTGGAAAATGTAAATAATAATAATAACACCTGAATACAAACCCAAATGCCCTTTTTGATAGAACATTGTATGAGCTTCTAAGTGAGATATAGGCATGTAAGCCCTTCAAGGTCGGACCTGCAGCCATTTATGCTAGATCAGCTCTGCAGTGGGAGGAAGAAGGCCGTTTTTCAGTGTGATTCCATTTCCAGCTAGGTCAGGCAATCGCAATGTTAGCTGCTGGCTGCCATCTTGGTGTCCAAGGCCTTTTGTTGCTAGGAAACTCCGTGTGTTTCTGTAATATTGTTCAATTACATGGTTAAATTACCCACTTGTATCAGGTTTCAAGCACCACTGAAACATGTCTAGTCATCATGTCTGCACATATGAGAATATTTTAGGAAAATTGAAAAAACATATAGAGAAGTATGTACATGTGCACTGACTTAAAATATCTCGCCAGGAAAATCCATGGAGATTAAACGTTTTGTTTCCAAGGTCAGAAAAAGGGAGCGAATGACAGCAGCTTATAGCCACGTTATTATGGCAAATTAAGATGTAAAATATATGTTAAAACCATTACAAATTGAGTTTAAGGTTTTGAGACTACGGTGTTTTAAATCTTGAAAGTATGTGTAAGTTGTAGGAAATGGGCATGGTGTCTGCATGACTCAGATACTTCGGGGCTGATGCAAAGCCCATCAATGGCAAAAGGTAATGGCAGGCTTTTTACAGACTGTAATGTTACCGGCAAGGTATTTTCTTACTCTTTGGTTTTGTTGCTGTCAGACTGTCCTAAATGAAGGCTAAGAGCTTCTTACTAATTCAGCTTTGGTTCTTTCCTGTTCCTAAGGAATAAGAGGCCCGTGAGGTCCTGCACTTCTGTAAACCAGGTTTTGTGGACTTGTGGCTTTCTTGAAGAAAGACTTCAGTATTCCTTTGTTTTGCAATCATTAAAAAGGGTTTTTAAGGGTTTTTGATTGGACATATTCTTGTCCGTGGTTTATTTGTTCCTTACTCATTCCAACTTCCAAGGGAACGGTGAGTGTTAATGTTTGAAGAATGGTGCATGGCAGTGTAAGATAGCTGCAAATGATAAGAAAATACAATTTAGGGCTGTCATAAGAGCTGTGAAATACTTGTGCTGCTGCTGCTGCCAGCACTCATTCTTCAACTTTGGCATTTTGTGCTGTCTGAAGGCTGTTCTTGTAGTGAGATACCTCTACCAGTTCAAGTTAACTTTCTTTCCTTCTTTCTCATGTACTCATATTGGGGTGCCAGCACAGCCCTTGCCATGAATATGGTTAGCTGTATAATGACTCCTGAAATCAGGAGTCCTTTTCTGCATCAAAATGAGGTTTACCAGTAATGCTGCATTCCTAAAAGCGCGCCCGTGGGCTCACATAATTCATGTGTTTTAATAGTAATGCACAGACAAGGCCTGAAAGTCCTTTGGGATGCAGACATAACCTGCTCCTGTATAACATACCCCACTGCCTATATTGAAGAGTAATACTTCTTTACACTCGCACAAGTGCTGCCCTATGTTACATTCTGCCTTATTTGTTGTGAATTTACCTCTTTAGAGACTTGCTGTAATCCTTTGTTTTCAAATTAAGTTCTACAGTTCCCAGAGGCTACATGGCTGCATTTAGGCTGAGGCTGTTCAGACTCACATCAGCTGCTGCAGAACTTTCCTGCCCTGGTTCCTGTCCAGGATTCTTTTATTGTTTATTCCTCTGTTTGTGTGTTTGATTGAGTAGAACTTTTATTTTTAATAATTCACTTGAATCTTAACTGTATTTCGTAACCATGTGGGACCTGAGAGCAAGAAATTTCAGTTCTGAATTTGGGTGACAAGTTTCTTGTTCATTAAGCATAGACCCTCAGCACATATACTTAAAGCAATGATTTTTCCAGTTCTTTTGTTTGCAGGGCCTTAAACATTTTTCCATGGAAGCTGAGTCTTCTGCATAACAAATTTAAGCACCCATGGCACTTGCTTTGTTTTCCTTAGTTACCTTTGGAATCAGGGCTATACCCTTCACAATTAGACCACGGATCCACAGTGGTTGAGATCTGTGGGTTTGCTGTCAGCCACGAGCACTGCACTGCTCTGACAGCTGCGGCAGCACGGACCTTCTTGTGGAGCTGTGCAATAACCTGTGATATTTCATCCTAAATAGAAATCTTATTTTTAAAACCACGGGGGGAAGAGAGCCCTATGTAACATGAAAGTAGAACGGCCTTTGAAGAGGTTACATTTTAAATCTCTTTCGTGGCAAATAAAATTGGAACCAGCATTCATGTGCTTGAGCTGTGTGCTCTTTGGCGGGCAGTGGAGGCACTGAGGGTGAACTCAGCCTGACTGCTCCCAGCTCATAAACCACGACTTTTAACTTCATCTGCAAAAGGTCACAGTGTGACCCTGATCGTACGCTGCAGTGCTGCGCTTTCATGCACCATGCAATTACTGGGATGTGAAAATGAAGTATGAAATGAAATGTATATTGAGTTTTGGCATGCATGGCACTTGACCCAACTCTAAGAAGTCAGATCATGGGGTTTTTTTTTTAGCAGTGGAAAACTGTTTTCAGAACATCATCTCATTATAATGGGAAAGTGAAATTTAACGAGAATTAACACAGGAAGAAGTCATTCATTTCAGTAAAGTGTAATTCTACAGGAGTTTATCAGAGGACAGAATTTAGTTCCCTTAACTATTGGTGCTTAAGTTCTGTTCTGCTTCCTTTCTCGTCGGAGCTTTGTTAAGCCCACACCATGCCTGTGGCAGCCAGTGTGTTCACAGGGCAGAACAGAGAGGTGTTCTCGCCTTGGTTCCAAGCAGTTCTCCTAAAAGCAGTAATTTACTGTAGAGCATAATGATAATTTTGTAAATTGCAATTTCTTGACAGCTTGGTGTTGAGAAGCTGCTGCTTTTAGGTAGGTTTTGTGGTTATTTTCTAGACTGGGAAGGGTTGGTACCTGTTGGGTATCTGTCAGAGTTTGAGTCCTCTGAATGAAGTTTAGCATAGACTTAAATCAGATGGAACTGGATTAGTAGCAGCTGCTTTTCCCCCATTTGAAAGGAAAATGGATTGTGGAGAAGTTGAATTTCTTGGTTCTCTGTAGATAAACATTTATAACAGTTTTTCTTATGATGATGACTTATGAAGGGATCTAAGCAGGACAAATAGAAGCTTTCCCTCAGAGATGAAAATCAGTCTATCTGGGAATCTTCCCAGTTGATTCAAATTACTGCTTTTGAGATGTGAGTTTTTTAATAGTCTGGAGATGGGAGCTAGCCAGCCAGGTCAGCAGCATGAAGGCTCAAGCCCTCAAACAGGGAAATGACTTCCGTTAGGACTTTCTTTCATCTACGTATTTCCCATTCTGTTACAGCAATCCAGTTAAGCCCAAAGCCTGGCTACACATCTCATTTGCTGCCAAATTCATCTGGGGAGGAGGGCTGAGAGGCAAGCAGGAGAAAGCACAGAGGCGTAGGATGCTTGCTGGCTGGTATTCATGACGGTAGGCAAAAAGGAGAACTCTGGACTCCTACCTTAGCTGGACAGCTGAAGTCAAGACTGGCCTCAGTAATGTATGTTGTCAAAGTGAGCAAGCCAGCAGGGTGTGAAAGAGGGAAACCCACCCATTCTTTTCTACTGCAGTGACTTCTTCCCAACAAATTGGGTGTGTGGATGCTACCTTTGCTTCTCTTCTGTCAGCTGTGCCACGAACAGGGCTGTGCTGGTACCTAATGTGTTGCATAAAAATCTTTTAGCTAGTTTATTGTTTCCAAATCTGAGTTTTACTTCAGTAGGAGCTGCAAATGACCACTGCCTCTACAAACAGAAAATCAAAACTGTATGTAATCCTGAAAGCAAAGCTTCCTGCCCTGGCCAGCTCAGCAGAAGCACAGAAGTCTGCAGCATTGAGACAGGGCCAGGTTCTCAGCTGGTATAAATGAGCACAGCTCTACTTGAAGTCTGTGGGATTGTGTAAGTTTTTACCAGCAATGGATCTGGCCGAACAACCACTGCCAGCCCTCTCTGCACGTCTGTGTCAGACACGGAACAGCTCTACTTGTAGTAAATCTGTGTCCGAAATGACATTCCTTTTTTACATGTGAAGGTTCCTAATTCAGATAAATGACAAGCAGTAAAACTTCGGCTTTACAATTCATGGATTTGCCTTAGCATTCACAGAAGGGCATTTGCTGACAGCTTTTCTGGCATCTCTTATTAACTGCTCATATCTTTTAATTTTAGAGAATATTTATGAAATGTTCCATTTGTTGCTAGTTTTATATAAGTGCTCCTATATTAAAAGTATATATATATAATAGCATGCATATGTATTTATTTTTCCAGTTGCCAAAAATCAATTCACAGAGCAAGCCGTAGGTCTTCTACAGAACTTTTTATGCCTTCGTTTGCTATTTTTAATATATGTTGCAGAGGTTTGAATTGAGACTTTCTTATAAGGTGAATAATTCTCAGACTTTTGGAGGGGTGTATGGTACTGCAATCTGCTGAATCAATTTTTTTTTTTAAATACACTTGATATAAAGCTAGCTAATGATAGATTAATATCAATTTAGAAATGAAATTGCCATATCTTGGATTTAAAGTAAATGTTTCCCTAGGTAGACCTGGAAGTGCTCCATAATCCTTAAGAATCCTTATTGCAAAGAAGGCAGGAAATCTTAAAAGGAGCAGTCTTGATGCTTGAACAGCTAATGACTTTTGACCAGGCACAGCATGCAGCCGAGTTCAGATCATCAGAAAATACACCAACAATCCTGATCAGTGTGCCACTCTCATCAGGGGGTGATGCAGGAGGATCTGAAGCATACAAGGGTGGGATTTGTCCTACCTAATTTTGGTTGTATAAAAGCTATGCTTGCTCAAGTTAAAGGATCCCACTGTAAATGTGAAGGAACAGAGGTACAATTCACTATGTCCAGTGTTGTAGGCAGCGAGGTGGTGGAGCAGGTCCTCCTCTGGAGAGATCTGTTTCCCTTTTTGTTGGTACCAGAATGGTCCTGGGTGGTGCACTGAGCAATACCTGACATTCAGAATGCTAACACCAGTGAAATGAGCCCTTCTCCGGGTGACTTAGGGCACACAAATCTCAGGACTTCTAATGCTATTTAAGAAATTTTGTTCATTAGGTACTGCTTGAAGAGCTCTACATCCAGACTTACGTTAGGGTGCTTAGAAATACTGTACTGCAATGATTGTGTGTCACATGTGTACTGCTGTGAATGCAAAAAGAAAGGACATTACGCGTCAGGTATGTGACTTGAAAATTAGATTAGTAATTTGTAAGTGTGGGGCCAACACTGAGGTACGTCACACAAGGGATGGAACACCTCCTCACAGCAGAAAGAGAAATGAGCGCCCTGATGGGTGCAGTAGGTAGGAGAGAGGCGCTGTCGTTCAGAGTTGCATTCCTTGTAGTTTCAGGTTAGCTTTGTAGTGCTGTGAGGCTCTGTAAGATGCTCTTCAGCAGCTGTGTTGTTTCAGAGCATTGGTCTTAAGTGCAGCATCACACCTCGCTAAGTGAGAACAGTGCGAGTGTCTGATCGTCCGTCTTGTGGCCAAAGAAACATTTGTAAGGAATAAAAGTGCATGTTCTGATAAAGGTTCAGAACACTGAACTCCTTGGCTTATTGCAAGTTCTGTGCTAGGGTAAAAAGAAGTTCACTATACAGAACAGCATCAAATGCCTATTATGTTGTTCTTTGTTTCTTTGCCAACTGTGGATTTAAAATGGGAATAATTCAAAAAGCAGTGGGACATTATGACTCACTCAGTACCTCCTGGGCTTATCGTAAAGTCGCATAGACTTGAGTGCAAGGTTTAGTTAGTGGATTTCAGTAACACAGCCAGCAGACTTTATTGAAACCACAGAGTACCTGATTAACTGTAAACAATGATTTATTTCTTCTGAACAGCTGAGGTATTATAGCTGCAGTTACAGGTGTGGTTCGCTGAGTGACAAGACAAGTGACATTTTTCAAGTCAAATTCACTCCTTCTGTCAGAATCCTGGCCGTGTTCTCTAACAGTAATGTGTAGTTTTATGAGGCTGCTCTTTTCAATATGTGTGAAATTAATGCAACGTTGAATTTGTTTTTCACACATCTTTGAGTTCCCTCTGAACACTCAAAGTGGAAAACCTGGGGAGTGAGAGTTCCATGAACGAGAGAGACTCAATAAGGGTTTTGCCTGTGAGACGTCCAGAATCTAGAGATTCTGCATCTTCATCGCCAAACTGCAGAAAGCAAAGTCCAGCAGCGCATCTTCCACTGAAGATGAGCATTATTTATGTTGCCTGGTGTGCATAAGCTGAAAAGGGAAATATATTTGCCAAGAAAGTCTTCCAGGCTGGAAATTTAGAGCAGTTTGCATGAATCCAAACGTATATTGCTCAGTCTCCACAGGAAAGTAAAGGCTTATTAAGTCATATGTCAGCTGAAGTCGAATTAAATATGTTGATCTTAGAGATTCATCAACTTTATAGTATTATTTGTTAGAAAAGTACCCCCCTTCTATCTATTTGGGCTCACTTTTTATTATCTCTCTTGTTTATTATCTCTTTGATTTGAGTCAGTGGTTGCTGACCTCGCTAATAGCTTTCATCTTTGTACTGCAAGCTGCTCCCATGTGTGCAGGTGCTGCGGAATTTATTGTCTTGATGTTGAAAAGTCAAGATGTAGGCAGTGTGGTTGTAGACGTTTAAATGAAAATATTCTTAACGCATGAGGTTTAGGACACTCTGATTTTAACAGAGCATACATTTAAGAATTGGGAAATTTTGACTGAAGGAGAAAAATATTTGAAAATCCACAAATCTGAATCTTACTGAATTGGAGAACGTAACGATCCCAGGGTTGGCTGTGAGTTGCTTTTTATAAGTCTGTACGTGGCAGAAGAAATGCAGTTAGCTGCGTGGAAGTAAATTACACTTAACCTGAAAGGCCCAAATGTATTTCCTGCAGCCCCACCACCTCCATGAGAGACCATTCCTGCTTTGTGGGCTCGGTGGGCGGTATGCTTCGCTATTGCCTTCATAGTGCCAAATTCAGCTATTGCATGCCTCCAAAAAGTATGTGCCTTTGTCAGGGAGAAGCCAGGTTGAAAGTTGGATGGAAACAAATATAGTAGCTGAACTTCCCTGCAGAAACCTCCTCTGCTCAGATCTGAATGTGCCTCAAAAGCGTGCAAGGTTACCCAGATTCTTCTCCATGATGTTTCAGTGGGTATGTCTGTTTTGGAGCATGTCCTTCTAGTAACTGCTTACGTTCTGAGATCTCAACTTGATGGTCTGTACTGCGTACACGGAGCTAACAGTGCATTTGCTAGCAAGCGCCCCATCTCCTTCTGAGAACACAGAAGAGGTGTTGCTAAGGCTTCTTCACTGTTTGTAGGATCAATACATGTTGCTACAATATATTTTTGCCTGTTTTTTTAATACCATTTGGCACATTTTTTCTCCTCTGCTCTTAACACTTTCCACTTTAACTACTGAGTAGCAGATCTAAAGCCATGGCTGCATATCTCAGCACGCCCATGGATGGAGGTGCCGGGTGCCTCAGTGAAGCAGAGCAAGAGAGGATGCTGTCTGCCCAGTGAGCTTCAGGATCAGATGTTAGCACCGGCAAGTGGGAGCACAAGGCTACAATTCCATCTACCTTCCAGCACTGCTGTGTCTTTCTCCCAGCGTTCTTAGCAGCTGTAGTAGAAAGAGAGCAGTGCTGAAAGGCTGTCTGAGGGAAGTGATTTCTGAAAGCTTTATTGAGAGTCACTCTTGCACAGTTAGGAGGAAATTCTTTGTTAGTTTAGATGGAGATTTGACTCTTCTGCCTACAAGAGGCTGGGAAATAGCCTTTTAAGCTTGCCTCTCTTGATTTCAAGAAGCCTTTTTCCTTGGTGAATCCTCTTGGAAGATCCTTTCCCATTAGTGTAATAAGATGCAGTGGTAAGGACCTGAATGATGCACATTCTAACAGTAGTGAAATGCAAGAAGCCAAAACTACCTTAGCATGTACGGTTCATTTAACTAAAAGAGGCAGACTGAGCAGCAGGTGGAAGGGTTAAACAAAAGGAAAAAAGATTATAAAAGTTTGCGGCTTTGGCTTCACTACAAATGGCTCTCTTGCAGACTTTATAGCATTAGTGTTGCTTCTCATAAACCTTGAAACCATTCATCCATTTAGAAAGATTAAATTGGCTAGTCATCCAGAACATAAAATATACACATCCATTTTGTTTGTTACCTAAAACCATCTAAAGTGTAATAAATTCAGCTGATGCCATTAAACCAAAGCACTGAGTATTACTGATGGCCTCAGTTGCATTTACAGTTTGCCAGTTCTTGTGTTTCTGATAGTATATTGGTCTGTTGTTGCTCAGGGACAGCAAGCACAGAGTCTTTGTGTTGGAAAACACAACAGTAACTTATGATGTGAGAACGTCAGAGAAAATATCTTAGTATTAAGCAAGGACAAATCCTAGAAATGTTACATATTTCTTCATTCTTAGAAGGTCAGGGGCACAAACTTTATTTTTGATGTCCTAATATGCTTATAATGCTGTATTACACAGCTCGCAATGTCAGGTTTATTTGGTTTTGCAGTTACAGATGATACTACAGAAATGTCAAGTTCTGTTCTGCCATAACTTCTGTTGCATTCCCCTTGCTTAAACAAGCTAGACAAAAACAGCCATACTCTTCCAAAGCAAGTTTTAAAGGCACTAGGTCAGGAAGCAGATTTGTGACTGAAGGAAACAAAATGTAGATTCTATTTAGTAGCATTTATTCTTGATCCATATTAGGATTCAGAACTCTTGCCCAGATAATAACACATTTGCTCCATAATGATTGCTTCAGACTACAAAGAAATTAAATTCCTGCTTCTTCAAAATATGTAAGATATGATCTCAAATGCAAGGATTTCCAGTGTGCTAGAAGGTAATGTTTACATGTTTTTAATTATTACATACTGTGCCTTTTATCATAACATCCAACTTGACAGTATTAAAGCTAGAAAGTAAATCCTATCTGAGCTTCCAGTTCCATGCTGGAAATACCAGGTCATTCCTATGGAAGACAGGAGTTAGTGTTGTATCAGCTATCACTCGAGGTAAAGCAGATTGCCAGTTGTTCTTGAGCACATGCTTGAGTTCCATCCACTTCTGTGGGCCACAACAAGGTGCTCAAAATGAGCTATGAACTCAAGAACGTTATTGACTCCAAGTCCACTTGCAATGAGCACAAAAGCACTCCTCCCCTTGTCATTCTGTGTGTTTTCTGCTGCAGCTAGGCAGTGCTCGAGGAGATGAGAATACTTGCAGGGAGTCCAGCAGATGCTGCATCACTGTATACTTTGCTTTGGTTTGCACTTTTAACTAAAATGTTTCTGATGGCAAAAAAGTAACTTCCCCCACCCCAAGCATTTGTCTTTTACTGCAAATACAAAACACATAACCAGCAGGAGTAACAGAGGTGATCTGAAAGAGGCAGAACCTCATAAATTGTTTGTGTGAGAAAGGCTGTCTTTCCTTTTCTCTAACTGATGGCATGCCAAGTTTATTTTACAGTATTTACAATAAGATTTGGTTGTTTTGATACCCTTTGTATGTTGTCAGAGAAAAGGCAAAAGAAAAGCTCCAGGAGGTTTATCGTTTCTGATGAGACAGTTT
The DNA here is from genome assembly GCF_016699485.2 of Gallus gallus. Classification (NCBI taxonomy): domain Eukaryota; kingdom Metazoa; phylum Chordata; class Aves; order Galliformes; family Phasianidae; genus Gallus; species Gallus gallus. Next base: position 17,304,784 of record NC_052541.1, on the reverse strand, counting down.
AAGATTTAATTTTCTTCCCAGTCCTATAGTTTTACTAGAAATGTAATATATGAAGGGTTATGAGATTGCAATGGGATGAGTTATTACCGAGCTGTCATTCATTTTCTCGGTATGAATTTGGTGTTTAAGAAAGATCTTCAGCAGGCTAAGTGAAACTGCTGGTTCGTTCAGAGAGCAGATAGAGGGGCAACACTGCTTTCTCCTTTCTGCATCTTGTCTCTGACCTTGATGCATCACTCCAGGAGCAGGAAGAGCATGCAGTCTGAGCCTGCTTGAGGTTGAGATCCAGGCTGAATGCCCATGCATGAAAAAAAGGCAAAATCTCCTCCCTGGCAATTACCTTAACAGGATGATATGTCAAAGATGTATATGCGTATCCAAAGCTGTATAGAGACATGGCTTTCCTTTTACAAATATTGGTATGATACATACAGCATTTTAGGGTCAGTAAGTCTGCTGAGTGACGTTAATACCAGGAGCTGCTGGCACAACCAGTCACTGTTTAGTTTACACCTGTCAGAATCAGGCAGCCTCTGAACTACTGTGTTTGAGTGAGACTATTCATCATATTTAGCTTTTATACAATACTCTTTTCATCTTTCCCACACTTCACGATTGTTAATTAATGCCACAGCACCCAGGGATTACTAGTAATGATTTACAAGGGAAAGCAAAAACAAGCAGGAAGAGGTCAAATGGCTGAGCCAGGCCCACAGAGGTAATTTTGTCTGAAGAACATTAGGTTCTGCAAGATTAAATTGGTGTTAGCTGGCCTGTCCTCGAGTGTCATCCTCCACCTTCTTTGGGAGGTGGCTTGGGGGGGCAATTTTGATAGTCTCGTGTTTAGAACTCCCTTTCATTTGTTTCCTCTCACACATAATTTTATGAAGAAATTGAGGAGTTTTGTCTTCAGAGGATGATGGGGAATTTCCAAGGAGGCAGAATGTCTCATTTTCTGAAACTCCTCTGCACCATCTCTTCATCTTGTGATTACAAATGGGAGCTCCTGACTAATGAAGCTAACTGGCTGCTTTTGCAAAGTCATTGTAAAGATCCAGACACACAGATCATACTAAAAAGAAGTAACTTGCTAGTGTGGCTCAGGCAGGCCTTTTTGAAAGCTCTGTACTGCACTAATAGCAATCTGGCAACTTATCTGACAGTAAATACTGCAAGTATAGAATATGCTCATGGTGTTTTTTTCTTCATAGGACTTGAAAGATGACCGGAGTGATGAAGAGGAAGAAGATTCTGTTACAGATAACGAAGAGGAGTCCACAAATGGCAATAAGAATGGCTGTGGGTCAGGCAAACATCTCCTTAACAGCAGTCACCACTAGCCCTCTCCTGCCTCACTTCTTACAGTGATTTCTACTCCGTTTTTAACCCAACTTATGGGATAAAACTTAAGTCAAAATGCTTACGAGAGGCTGGGATTGATTTATTGCTGGCTACTGGGCTTGGAAAAAAGCCCAGTATACAGGGAGGGGAAAATTGCATAACATGACAAAATGTGTTAATGACCCCCTTGAATCATTGTTTAGCATTTGGAAAGGTGCTTGGACACGGACTGCTCCAATCTCACAGTGCTCAACAAGGTGAAAGTGTCAGATCATTTAGTATCCCGTTGATTTTGACTGGTTTTCAATCTGATGTATTTTATCAAGCAGTTTCATTCATAGGTGCTTCATGGGAGGTACCTAGTGTGAACTCCATGAGGAGACAAAATTACTCAAAGAGGGGAAAAAATGGCAGTGGTGTAGGTTGACTAACACTGTAATCTTTACTTTTTGGTTTAAAATCTCATTAAAATGGCTATTTTTTATGAGTTTGATCTTGTTTTCTGGAGGCTGATGGAAGCTAACGTGGAGGAATTCAAGTGATTTGCTTCTGAAGAGTTTGTTTTACTGTAGAAGTGTGGTTTATCTCTAGATTATTTGAACTCTAGTAGTTCAAATACTGCATTAAGAGATTTCCCAGTTTTGAAATGTACCAATCAAGAAAATCACACAGCAATTCTGCTCTGAGCTCCAGGTTTCACAATTGTCTTTCATTACAGCCATCTTGGCTGTATGTCCGATGTTAGAACAGAAGGTGCGGAGAGAAGGGAAAATAGTGAATGAAAATTGGGTCTTCCCACAGGTTCTTTTGTACTTCTTTGCTTGTAATATGGCTGAACACCTGAGATCTCAACACATTTACAGCCCAGAAGATTAAGGATTATTCTGTTCCTGTTTTGTGTGAGTTTGTCTCAGAGTGACATTGGATGACTGTCTCAAAGCAAGTCTGTTCTGTGGCTGCTGTGTATTCACTGTATGTATCTGATCACTGGGAGGGTGTGGGCCTAGCGAGGAATGTCACATTGTCAGTGCTGTGTATTCCTTTGATTTCGGGATCTGTGTGTCCATCTCTGCCCTTCTGGAAAATAGTGAATCACATCAGCAGGAGCTAAACTTGGATATGAGTATGTGGCTGAGATAGCATCATTAGTCTGTGAGAAGTGGAAGAGCAGTGGATGGTGTATTGGTTCCCCTCACCACATGTGCTTTGTCAGTTTGTGCTTTTGCTCTATGCTAGTACAGAGTTTTTAGACCCAGGGCTTTATAAGGAGACTCGTGCTCCTTTAAACAGTGGTACCTCATTTCCAGATGCATTTGCTTATCAGATTCTAATTGATTTGTCATAAGTTTTAAAGGCGAGAAGCTCTCCTTGTGGTTCTACAGTAGCTGAGATCATCTGGTGAACTAAATCCAGTAGCTTGAGAGACCAGGGGACCACAGCTACAACATCCTCAGTGCAGATATCAGTTTGGAAAGGCTCTTTTCCCCTTAAGGCTGCTCAGCAGGAACTTGGTGACCTACAGGAAGCACAACATAAGCGACTTCTTTGCCAAGGAGATCTTGAGAAAATGGGGATATAATTCAGCAACTGAAGCTTTTGTACGAATTGGGAACGTTTGGGATCTCAGATACAAAGAAAAAGGTTTTTTTTCTGAACAGTTACAAGAAACCGTAGGAGTGCTTTGTTAGAGGGGCTTGAAGTTTGAAAATATCTCTTGAGGTGTTTAACTAGGTCGTGTTTAATTTTTTACTTACGTTTTGGACAATGTATTCCACGCATCTTTGTGTTTACCACAAAGGCAATTACACCAAGAAAGGAGTATGGCTCACAGCTTCTGAGAAGGATGGGAGATGGGCAGCAGTGGGAGGGGATTCCTGTGCCAGCACTTGTAGATAAGTAGTGCTGCTCGTGCAGAGCAGGCAGAATTCTCCCAGTTGCTGTTGTATAGCAGTGTTGTATAGCAGTGTTTTTCCTTACACAGCTGTAGAGAATACCTTAAGTACTGCAGTGTGGATTTACTGGAAGCTGAAGTACTTATTACATCATCTAAAGCAACTGGTAAGTTTGGCAGGGTCACAGCTGCTTATCGGGACCTGTTTATGGCATACATGAAAAGAAATGGCCTTTCCTAAAAAAAAAATAATGGAGAAATCCAATGTCTTGAAGGATTTACACTCCCTTTAAAAGCGGTGGAGACAACGATGCTTTCCACAAGACACAACAGGATTTTGGGAGGTGGCCAGGGTATTATCATTTGATTTTGATGCCAGAAAGCTTTCCTACTATGAATAGGAAAGGAATTCAGGGAAGGAAACACGAAGAATGATGCTTCATTCTCAGGAGTGAGCCTCTGAACAACTACTGAATTTTAAACTGGAATTTATAGTCTCTTTGAGGCCAAATCTTGCCCTTCTTACTTGGACAAATCTCCCACTGAAGCCAATTAGTTGTACTGGAGTTTAGCCTAGATAAAATTTTGGATTGCAGACATGCAACATAATTACAAGACATTTGTTTTAAACCTATTTGAAATTAGAGTCTTACAGGGAGAGTAAGAGGCAGATAAATACCTTCAAACATGAAATGTTGAGGCATGTTTTGAGTGAGTGCAGAAGAATACGAAAGCAAATAATGTCTGGAAAGCAAAGATTATGAATGCAGTAAACAACCAAGAAACTACATGGCATCGCATCTAAGGAGTATAGGAAGTAGGAAGGTCATGGAAGACCATCCCAGGGAGTTAATCTCTTGGCCAACCAAATTGTTAGCATAAACCACCAGGTACTGTAGATAAATACAGAAATGGGAACAGTTTGTCACAGTTGGACAGGACGCGTGTTCTGTGTTAACATCAGATTTGCTGTTCCTGAAATTACACGGGTGTAATTTTCTGCTGTTTGCTGATAGAAACTGAGAAACAAGAAGCTGAGATAATAGAAAACAGTTCACACTAATCAACTAAAGAAATTAGTGCCTTGATGCTTCAAGATTTTTAATCTATTCAATGCCCTTAGCATCCTTTGAAAATATTACTGCCTCAATAGGCAAGTGCAAAACAATGGGAGGTAATGCGCAGCAACAGAAGATGACAGGGACTCACACATCGTTCTGATCATTTCACAAAGTGAGTCCTGGTTTAATGCTTTACACTGCATGTTTGAGTTTGCCATGTCACTTTGACCATGCCAAAATATTTATGATAGAATTATAGACTTGAAAATGAAGTTCTAGCCCATCAGAAATAGCTGAAACATCTCTCTTCCATTTAATTCCTCTGAATTTTGTTTTGGGATTCCTGTCAGTGCTTACTATGGTGCCTCTCTGCTTGTTTACTATACAGATTTACCAAGCTGCTCTGGATTTGATTTACAGATCTCCCTTATTCCACAGAACTCATTTTGTCAATTGATATCAGTGTAGTTCTCTTTTTTGTCCTTAATGTCCCTGGATTTGTCCAGTCAGTTCTGCTGCACACTACGAATATGGGGATTTCCTTGCTTTCCCTGCTTTGCAGCGTCCTCTCTGCTTTCCGTTCCCTCCTACCATTCTTGTGAGTGCCCAGTTAGGATTTCCCTTTTCTCTCAAGTTTTTCTGGGAAAGGCTTTCCAACTATTTTTTAGGAAGAATCTTGCTCCTGAGCAGGCCTGGCTAGCAGCTGGACAATCCACCCCCTTAAGGGGTAACAGTGACTGCTGTTAAATGAGCTTTCTGACCTGGCAGGTCAGAGATTAAGAGCAAGTTTGCAGGATATACAGCAAGTCAAGCTTCCTTCCCACAGGGTGAGTTGGGCAAGTGTCTTAACTCTTATAGGACAGATAGAGGCATTTGCTAAATAGTGTTTTAGTTACAGGTAAATTTGATAACTCTTTTTTTTGGACTATTCATAAATGGAGAGGAAGCAAACCTAATGGCTACATCATCGTTTTTATCATTCAAGGTTTATGCTTCAACTAATGTACTTGACAGCGATCTTGTGTGCAGTAGAAGCTACTCTACTCTCTCTACATTGCCAGCATTTTTATATTGTTACTCATTTTCTTGCAGTTGTGCATAATAGGACTGATTTTGAATTTGTGTGTTTGAGAGATACAGAGATAAATACAGACATGACCAGCATTATTTTTTTTTCTCCAGGACTGCTTATGTTCATACGTAGTTTGAGGTGCTATCACTAAGTTACACTGCAGTGGGACCACTGCCCAAATGCCTGGATGGAAGCACATTTCAGATAACTCAGGCATGGATCTTAACCTGAAAAAAGCAGGAAAGCTCTACTGGAAGCAGGGAGCTATGATGATTAGTGTCAGCTGAAGAGCCATTCCATATTTCTTGTTCTTGCCATTTCTGTCTTCCTACTTGGAAAGATCAGAGGTTCTGACTTGCCATCTCTTCCCATGCCTCTCTTTGCAGACAAACATAAGGGAAGGTGTTTCAACCCAAATAATGAACTGTGGCAGAATACTTTGGATTTATTATTATTTATCTGAATTCATTTTTTTTAAGCTTATGAGTAAGAACAAAGTAGATAGAAAACAAATCGAGCAGAGATCTGTGAGTTTTGGCTACAAGCAACTTGCAAACTGTGAGGAATAATAATAATAAAAAAAATAATCTTGCTGATTTAGAAAGAAAAACACCATCTCCACAGGCACTTCCCCCAGCTGTGGGCTAGAAGAACAACAGATAATCAGCAGGCAGAAATGAAGGTCCATGCTGAGGATAAGAACATAGCCTGGCTGTAAAACAGCCAAAGAGAGGTGGTTTGATGGCTGATAGCTACCCGAGAGCTGGGGAGCCTTTCAATGTGGGACAGCAAATGAGCCAAGAATGCATCTCTGAGCTGATTTCATTGGTCCTGTTCAAAATCACTGAAAATGTCTGTTCTCATTTTCCAGTAAGTTTTATGGGCTCCCTCCTGCTCTATCGCTGCTATGTGAGCCAAGCTTTTGTTTCTTGCCTGTAGGGTTTGAGATTTGGCTGCCCAAGGTGAGGACCTAGCAGTCAGAAGATAAACACCTCTGACTTGACAGAGGCCAGATGGGACATCTGTATTTCCACTGAGAGAGTGATTTCTATTTATGAAAATAACAAAACCTACCTGTTGCCCATGCTTTAGAGGAAAGAGAATAACCAGTGTGTATCAGACAGCAAAGTGGCACGTGAGTGACGAGCACCTTAGCAAAGGAGTTGATATTTCCTTCTGAAGAAGGAGAAGAAATGGCAGCAGAGGGTTTGGCCAACTCATCACGTAAGCTTCTCTTACAGTAGGAATGAAAAATTCATTTAAAGGCTGCTTTCTCCAGCTCTGTAGTGGAGAACATCTTCTCACTCTGTCTCCATATTTCTGCATGGTGCTACTTCTGGTTTACAGAAATTACCAAACATGGTCAGAGCAGCTGTCACCCATTTCTGAGAGCAGCCAGCGCCAAAAACTTGAGAGGTGATTACAAAGCCAGCAGCCCAGGGAAATCATTCTCCCACTTTGCTATTAAGCAGAGGTAGGTTTGTATTCTGAAACATGTTTTGAAGGAGAAAGGGTGTTACCATGAAGTTACAGCTCAGATGTCCTTGTTGCTCACATGTGCAACAACCAGCTGCTTTGTGCTGCAGGATTTAGGCATACCTTGGGTGAGGAACTTAGACCATTTCTTTGGATACCCATTGCCCATCTTGTGATTGCCATCCTGCTTGCAACTTGCACATTTTTGCTTACATGCATGGCTGCTTAACCTGGCCAGCAGAGGTTTTCCCACACATCTCTGCTCCAAGCTTGTAGTAGAAGCAGTGTAAAGCTGAAGTAGCACGTCTGCTGAGGTGTAAGCCATTTGGTATATCACACGAGGGAAAGCTTTACAAAGTGCTGGGATATAACAGGGCAGAGGGAAATCAATGGCCTAAAAGTAGGGCTCCTGAAGGAAAAAGAACAGTCTCACTTTCCATCCTGTCATCCACATGTTAAGATCATAAGCGACCGAAAGCAGGTAAAAGCCCTGACATTAATCCCCTGTCAAAGAATAGGATTCCCAGTCAAGGAAATGGAGGGGATCAAAGTAATGTAATCTTCACCACGGCTGACTACAGAGAACTTCCAGCAGGGCTCTGAGAGTTTATTTAATTGAAGCATCCTCTGTAGGATTACTTCAGGTCTCTAGCTTAGCAGAAGATAAGGTTGAAGGCACAGGTCTAAGCTTCAACATACGATTCTGCAAATACAAAATCATAACAATCCATATAGGATAACGTTGTTGATATTCCAATGGTCTGAAGATTTATGAAAATATCTTCTATTTACTCAGCTGGAAACAATCCTGTTCTTCTGGAGTTTTGTTACCCCATAAAGCATTCAGAGGAGACCCCATAATCATTTCAAAGTCAGAAATATTAAGTGGAATAACAAGGATAAACCCTATTCGCATTGACTTTGAAGCACAAGAAACATGTCCCCGTGGCCATAGAAAATTATTGTGCTTTGAGCTGGGGTGGGAAGAAGCAGCTCTCGCACAGTTGTTTCAGGTGGTAGAAAGTCCATATTTCTTCTAACACAAAGGAGCCTGGTTTAAAAATAAGTTAAAATTGAGCACTGAAATAGATTACTAAATTCCCACTGAAGTTCACTGAAGCCTTTCCCCATGAAGCAGATGAGAAAAGGATCCAGACTTCTAGGGACTGGATGAAAGGATAATGGCAGCATGCTGCTGCCATACAGCAATAGCTGCATTCTCCAGCCACCAGGAGCAGGGCACAATCTCAGTGTCTCCCCTTTTGTAGCCCAGGGTAAAACTGTCTCCAGGAAGTAAAACCTCCTGTCTGCATGACACTCACCTGAACACAGCTCTGCCTTTGCCTCTGAAAGGCATCCCTGGAAAAGCAGTGCCTTTCCTTTCAACCAGGAACTTCACTTTCAGCAAGCAATCTGCCTCCTGTCCTACTGCAGTGTTCAAAATCTCACAAAGGCTGAGTTGCTGAAGCTAAAGCCTGCAATCTGAAGCCCAGTTTTCCAGGAAGAGGCAAATGATGAGCTGTGGTTATCATAATCACCTTGGTGTGTGTGTGAGTGAGCGAGAGGGCTGCTGAGCCAGAGGAGAAAAGGGAGCAAAGATAGAGAAAATGAAGAAAAATGGCTGGGGCAGCACAGCAGCAGTTAAAACATAGAACTGACATTACTAATAATCACAAAGCAAAGAAATAACAAAGCTAGAGGAAAAAAAATTCCTGGACTCTACAATGAAGTCTCTGCAGCTAGAACAACTTATTTTCCCTAAGCAGTAGGGCTTTCACTTTGAGCCCACTGATGAGTTCTGATGCAGAAACAAGGGCAGCAGGATTTGGGAAACCTGGACAGACAGCTTTCCTGCTCTGACACTCCTTAGAAAGGTCCCAGTAAGTGAGTGAGTGTCTATGGAGGGATTTGTCAGAGGTTGGGCCTGGACAGCCACAAGTCAAGGCCAGCAGGCCCATGGCTGTGGCAGTGACCCCTTGGTTCATCTCCAGTCACTGGACTCTGGTTTCTTCATTTTACACCTCTTGCTACCTGCTGTGGGAATGAGTGCCCCTCCATACTGTTGCATGATAGAACCATAGGTGCCAGTGTGAAATGCACAACAAATACCACTGTTGGTCTTCAGTCTGTGACAGACAGTACAGGGAGCAGGAGAAAATACCTCAAGTATAGGATGTAAATGTGTCTCAGGCCTTCCTCCTGGATCCTGGCTCATAGCTTCCTTCAAAAAGCCCAGAGCAGCACTGCTGGTCTCTGCAGGCTGCGCGTAGGGATGAGAAAGCAACACTGAGTGCATATACCACTAGAAACCCGTGCTGGGTTACCTGGTTATTGCTGCAAGGGCCCACGAGGTGGCAATAGCAGGACACTGCTCCCTGCTCAGACACAGCTCCCACGTAGCATTTTGGTCTGTCTTTTTGCCATTGAAACAACGAAGATTTTATTAACGATCGGGGTGCAAAAATGTTGCTCACAGCTGACAGTTTCTACTCGGTCAATCTCACACTGTGAAATAAGTGCCTGGTACATCACTAGTAAGCAAGCACTACAAAATTTACTGAAAGCATTTGGTGCCAGCTGGGAGGACTGGCATATACGTGGTTGTCGCCGGTATGGCTTTGACGTGATGTGCATAACAATCGTGCTGTCTTCCCTGGCACAAGAGCTGTACCTGAGAGTAGGGAGGGACAATTTTTAATCATCTCTGCTTTGCTGCTTGCACTTTTTTTGACTCGTTTATTTAAACTACTAATTTGTCAAGCCACAGAGCTTGCAGCTGCCTGTGAACGAAGCTCCAGTCTCACCTGGATCTTTAATGCCTGCAAGGCAAATAAGGCTGATAAAATTCCCAGGTGATGACGGTTACTCTGACATCCCATCTCAGGAGACAGGTGGTCCACCTCAAGTATATAAAGGATCCTCCTTGCTAACAATAAAGTAAGGGTCTAAGAGTAAAAGGGTTAGGCTTGGTATGTGTAAGGCATGGAGTGTTGGGATGGCACCTTTCGAACAAAAGCAGATGGATGCTGAGGAGCTGTGATGTGTTGTATACCTTAAATCTTGTAGAATCAGACCAAGCCAAGGATTTGGGAGTGCCTCGAAGCAGCTTTCTGTAAGAAAACCTACCCACCAACAACTTTTACAAGGGCAGAAGGACGAGCTGCTTGGCTGCTGTCTGTGTGCTGGAAAAGACAAGGTATGTGACAAGCTGCTGTGTGAATGGGGGCTGTATCATTCTGACAGATATGATGTACAGAAGTATGGACTGAACATTCAGTTTTGTAGTCCGAGAGCAGTACCTTGAAACACTTCCAGAACCACCACAGTGCACTGTCAGGAAGCACTGCTGAAAAGTGCTGCCGGTAGGAAGCCGGTCCCAGACTTGTTTAATGTAAATAAGGAGTGTGTTGTCCCAGGTTGAAGTAGTCACTAAGTGGTGTCAAATGCTGAACTGAAATTGTGCTTTTTATTAAATACAGAGCAGAGAGAAAAGACAAGTCAGACCAAAATCTAAGAGCTGTAGGAGTTATCCCCCAAGCACTATTATCAGAGTACATCTCAGGGTCTGTATCTCCTCCTTTACCACTGTTGTAGAAGTCTTTCTCCACTGCTAGGAGGAAACTTTGGGTAAGGGCTCAATAGCAGGTGTGATAAAGAACCTAGTAGCTCCATAGCTTGTGCTAAGCCCTGGCTGAAATGACCCACTGAGCCAAGCAAACAGCCTGTGTGCAGCCACACTTGTCTCAACTGTCAGCAGGAAAATGGGATCTGCTGGTATAAACAATCGTCTTTAATCCTTTTCAACACAACCCTTGTGGTTAGGCTGCGCTCAGCTATAGCTGTGTAGAGAGCTGGGAGCTGATTTGTTTTGATGGGAATTAAGCATTTTCCTAAGATCTCTCCATGTGTTGCTGTGCTCAAACACTGTAGATCAGAGATGGCAGCCTCCCTGGTTCCCATCTGACCCCATCTCTTCCCCAGGCTTCTCTGTCAGAGCTGGGAGGTAGCTGGGTTTCACTTTGTCCCAGCAGAGACTGAAGTGTCAAGGTTGCCTGGTCAGTACGTGCTGCCTATGGAGGTTTCCAGGGGCTGGTACACAGCTGCTTACAGTTTTTTTTCCATCACAGTTCACAGATGGTGCTAGGACTCCTAATTGCCACCAGGTTGACCAAAACACATCTCCTCTCAGTCCCTGTAGGAGTCTAGCTACTATTGCCCCCAAGTGCTTCCAAGTTTTTTTTGCCCTTATGAGTAAATACTTGCAACCAAGCTGAAGTCAATTGTCAGCTCTGCTGGCAGAAAGGATTTAGCATCAGAGAAGGATCTTGGTTTTGTTCTTGATTCACTGTATGACTTTACAAGTGATAACAATTTTGGCCAGAAATGATATGAGATGAGGTATTGGTAGTTGTTGATTAAAAAGCAAGATGTGTCTCAATCTACAGAAGGGTCACTCTCTCACACTGGCTCTCTGACTACTTCTTACCCAAGAGACTCTTGAGCAGACTTTGCTGGCATGGGCAGTCAGGTTTCCTTGCTTGCTGTCCATAAAAAGAGAGCTCTTACTGGCACTGGAATGGTCACAGCACCTCAAGCCTGCCCTGCTCCTTTGTTTCATTAGAATAAAGATGTTTCTGTTGCTTCAGGTCACGTCAGGAGCCCAAAACATAGGACGTTTCCCAAGTAGATGCTTAAAGTGACCCCTTGGATAGACAAACAAATACATGACAGTAGTTGACCAAAAGCCACAGTTTGCATCTCCAGGCTGTGCAGCATGTACTAAAGGCTGTGAGATGGCATGCTGGAGGCTGTCTGGCCAGGACTGTCTACAGCTCCCTCCCTGCTGGCAGTGCTCCGCCTTCTGGGACAGTTCTGGGGAATTTGCTGACATGATTGAGGGTGATGGAGAGGGAGCACAGGAGCTGACTTGTCTGGAGTGGGGAACTGCAGCAGAGCCAAGTCTGGAGAGAACACGGGCAAAATTGTATTGCTGATTTTGTTCTTAAAGCTTAGTTCCAGGCTGCTGGAGGTTTTAGGCTGTGAACTCTGCACTGCTTCTGAGAGCAGTGTTACAGGGATGCTTGTGCACAGCTCTGCACCCAAAATGAGAGTAATCAAGAAAACTTGCACTAACGTGGGTTCATTCTAGTAGGGAAAGGTAACACAATGCTGTTACGTTGTTTGTCCCATCACCACTCATACATGTGAAGGGCCTTGAGAGCAACTTGAATATGAGATAGAAACAGAAGATGACAGACATCAAGTACAGTGATAATATGAGCACAGGGGCTTGGGATTGTTTCACTTCCAGAAGAGAGGAGAGGTGATTTACTAACCTAAGCTGGGGGGATGGTGGGGCTTGGCCTTGGAGCACAGTCCTTCCTCAGCTCTGTGCCACCATCAAGTAGTGTTTGTGCTTGAACGATGTTGTCTTGGCACACCCCACTGGCTCATATCCTGCTGTGTTCTTCCACAGCCCTGGTGAACTGCAAAAGGGGAGCAGGGGAAAGTGCCTCAGTGGCTGGAGGAGAGCAGGCTCCTGCCTGTGACCCACTTTGGTGCCCCCACCAGAGCACTTGTTGATGGCCCCTGACTCCTGGTAATCCCTGCTCATGGGAATATTGAGTTTTCTGTTTGCTTTGTAAGTGTAATTGGCCAAGACGCTGTGAAAGGAGGAGAGAGTGCTGTAAGGAGAGGTGTTAAAGAAATAGGAAAACATTTAAGAGTGCTTTAAGTCAATTTCCCTGATTAGTACTTTGATGATGGAAAGAAGCTACTTTAAATCTGTGCAGTTGCTCTGGGCCACCACATCCAGGTCCCTGTACACATGCACACAGATGGCAGCAGCAAGCCCTTGGCATTACCCCTATTTCTCTTCCAAACCACGCACTGTAGTCTTGAGTTACAAATCTCCTCTGGCTTCTCGCTCTTGCTGCAAGGGATATGAGGAGAATGAAGAACCTCAGACAAAATATTTATTCTGGGGAGTAATCGGTGCCCAAGGCAGGCATTGGGCAGAAAGGGAGATGTCTGAGAAGGACACCAGCTATGGATGTAACCAGCTGAGGGACAACCAGGAAAAGAAGAAAGATGGCATCTGCATGAAAGTGTCTGCTGTTATCAACTCCAAGCATGCAGAACATCTCTCTACACAAACACGCACAAAAGAAATCACAGCAGTTTTGGAGAAAAGATTGTTTAAAATAATCCTGTTGTTGGGACCCTCTTCATTTGTTCCTGGCCAATGAGCCTGTAGGCCTCTTGCAGCTCACATTTCCTAGCCTGTTATGGGGTCAAACATGGTGTGATAACAGTTAAATGAGAAATAAGAGTCATGACTGTGGGAGCTAAGGCCTGGAGAGGAAAAAACCCAAACAAACCATAAAGCTGAACAAAAGAAAGTGCCAGCTATTCCCACGTTCCTGATAACATCATCTGAGGTGGCAACACTGGACTTCATTAAAAGCCTTGCTGAACTTTAGGGTCAGGCTCAAAAAAACGACAGCTCTTTCCTTTGTGCATTTGTTCCTGCGTGCCTGGGGGGTGACGTGTGGCTGATTATTATTGCCTGGGTGATGGCTATCTGTACGCCGATCTCAGATACCAAACAGGCCCTGGGCTAGCCTCGTCTCCATGTTTCAAAATCCCAGCATGGTCTGTGTGGAGGTGGTGGTACACTTACATTTCCAATATATTTACACTGCATTTACATTTACATTTCCTTACATAAAGTGGTTCCCACACTGGAGGGAGCAGATTTTCCAGTATCCTGCAGGTGTGTTATTTTTTCTCTCCCCTGCCTTTTGTCACCCACAATGGCATGTGAGCAATGTGATTTTCTGCTCCTGACAATGTTGTGCCCTGATCCACCCCAGATATCTGTACCAAGGCAAGAAGATGGTGCAGGAGGCCTTTTGCAGGCAGTAGTGGCACCAGTGCTGTACTTGCTGTTTGTGAGACAGGTGTACATCAACAAAAGCAAACTCTCTCTGACTAAAGGGAACCTTTGCCAGACTGTGTATCTTTCTCAAACTCCATGCTAGAAGAAAGAAAGGACCAGGACTGCTGTCACAGATTTACCTTAACTGAAACAGGCTGTGTTCTCCTGAACATACACAAGTGTCAGAGGCTCAGCTCTGTCCCTGGTCATCTGTCAGTCACTTCTTTCTGCTCCTTATCCCCAGGAGCTCAGGAATGGGCTGTCACTTTTCAACTGGACTTTGTAGAAGAGTCCCAGAGGGATTTTTCTTGCATGAGTTCAGGAGAATTCATGCAGTGGAAGGAGAGTCCTTATAAGAGCCTCTGCTGAGGACTACCTGGATGGTATTACACAGTGAAGAATCCACTGTGGGAGCACACTGATAAAACACCCTCTGTCCAGAGAAAAAACTTTGATTAAACCTCTAGCTGACTGTGAAAAACTGATCTGTAGGAAACCTATTTTTTACATGAAACATAAAGCTACTTGTATTTATTTATTTGACTGATTGTTTTAGTTGATAAATTAGCTTTTCTCAATTCCTAGTTGTCATTAAACTTTTTTTATCTGGAGGGCATCGACATAAATAATAGCAGCACCCATTAAGCCTGTTCCTGATCAGCCTGGCTGGACTCTGCAACAATAGGGCAGGTGCAGCTGGGAAGGAAAACACCTCTGCCCAAAGGCTGCAGCAAGGTGAGGAGCTACGGGGAGAGTGGGGAAGTCATCAGAGTGTACTGGGCAGGAAAGCATTGCCTGCAAGGCTGTCATTGCCCCTCAGGACCAGGACAAGAAGGGTTTAGAGAGGGGTGCCTGGAGAGAAGGCTGAATAACAGCCAAGTTAACCCTTCACATGCTGGCATTTTCCAGGCGGTGAGCCAAATGACTGCTCAGGAAGATGTATATAACACATGTCTGCAGTCTCCAAAGGGTTATTAACTGTGCAATAATGGCCATGAAACTTGGCTTCCTTGAAATACATTTAAAATTGAAAAAAAAAAAAAAAAAAAAAAAAACATTGGCTTTAGAGGGGGACAGGGTTTTTTTTTCCTAGAAACTGTGGGGCCAAATGTACTCCCTGATATTGAAAGGAGGTGGATTCCCCCACAAAAAGGGCTGGGGACAGAGAATAAATGTAGCCATTTCAACAGGACTCCAGCTGCCTCCCACCACATGCATTATTGTTATCAATAACAATGTCAAGACATTTCTGAAAAGCCCATGGTGTTAAATTAATAAAGAAGGTCCGTATCTCAGTGGGGCTTTGGGATTTGAATTCAATAAAACCACTGCTGCTCCTGAGACAATTTCCTCTTTTGTTGGATGGGTACCTTTGCAGGGATTTGTCCCTCTCTCCTGGTTCCAGCCTTTGCCAACACCAAGGCCTGCCCGTGCTATTACACCTGTTGCAGCCCCATGGGCCCCTGCCCAGAGGCTCTGCATCTTTGTGATGCTCTGAAGACCAGTTCTACACCAGCGTGGTCTGTGCTGGCCAGCTCAGCCACTGAGTCCTTCCATGCAGTATGTTACAGACTTCTTTTTATTAGTGACCCTCTTCCCCCACACTATTAAATTAATTCTTTCTCTGCATTATTATTTTGGCAGAGGCATTTGGAAGGTGGGAGAAAGAATCTACCAAATGCTTAAGCAAATCTGCGACCCCCCACTCAAACCTTTTTGAGGGAAAAGACATGGCACTGACTTCGGTCCCTTAGCAAATGAAGACAGCTGGTGGTCTGCATTTAAACGTGGCTGTTCGGCGCTCAGGCCAGGTTTGGCAGCTCACAAATCAGATTGCCTCTTGGTTCTCAGGAGTGGAGAATTGCCACGAGTGGAAGAGCTGAGGGGAAGTTGCTGCCCATAACTGCTGTGCCAGCATGGGCTCTAGGCTTGCGGGGAGGCACTGAAGTTGTTGGTTCAGGAGAGAAATTCAGTTTCTGAGGCTTTAATGTTATGTGACATTATTGGCATATGGCAAGGTGGTCCCAAATGGTATTTTTCTCTCATATGGATGGGTTGTGAGCCAGTCCTTTTGCTTTGGTAATTTATTTCATGCTAGAGCATAGACTGTGTCTTAAAAGAGGCAGGAAAACACAGAGCTATTAAATCTCACCTGGTCTCATGTTAAGAAAGTGAACTGAAGAGTGGGTCCTGGCTTTGCTCAGATTTTGTCTGCTGGGAACTGGCTGCAGATACTCAGTTTCACTCTTACTGCTGACCACAGGCAATGTCCTCCCAGTGCTGCTGCGCTGGCAAGATGAGTTTTCTTATGATTCCTTTTGCCTGGGACTGCCAGAATGCCTGGAAGAGAGAAAATGGTGTTGACTTGCCTGTCTTTTGGACACTGCACGCAGCGAAGTATCTGGTAACATGATTTATATGCTGTGGTCACTTCTCCTGCAAGGCAACATGAGAAAGACATCCTGAGCAGAACTAGAAAACAAAACCTTTTTCATAGAACATGAAAAGATAAAATTGACAAGAAAGGAGCTGTCAGTTTAGACTGGTAGCTTTTGTCAGTGTAGCAAAAATGCTAAGTCATGGCTTGCAACAGTGATTGAGCACCTGGTGGAAAGGCAGGGCCAACCCAGGGGAGCTCAGGTGCATGCAATGCAATGCAATGCAGCTGAGTGACCAGAAGGGGTGGAGCCAGGATTCACCCCATCCCAGACCTCATTTAAGGGTTGGCAGTGGAGTCAAGCAGATCTTGCTGGAATTCCCTGCGTACCTGGGACCTTCTGAAGGTAAGCAACTTCTTTCCTTTGTTTCTGTACCTATGGCTGTTGCATTTGAGCAACTCCTTACTTCCTGCAGCTTACTACTGCTAGTACAACGTTGGACAATCTTTGTGCAAGAACTGCACTGAGACCTGCCAGAGTCATTCATGCTCTTTTATGGGTCTTGCTTTGAATTCTTCTGTGATTTCAGTAAAGAAGTTGAAGGTTTTTGCAAAAGTTTGAACTCCAGGATGCTCCTCTGCTTGGCCGCAGCAGCTTAAAGCTGCTAACATGCTGTCTTTACTGCTTGTTGTAGCTCAGCCATGCCAGGAGCACAAGAACTGATCCAGAGCCTACCAAACACAACAAAAATCTTCTTGCTGGACATTGCCCTCCTGCCTTTAGCAGCCCTTGAGCCAGGCTTACTGCTGACTTCTGGGCTGCTGAGGACACAGAGGCAGAATCATCAGATAGGAAGGAGGTCTTAAGGATGCCAGGTCTTAGAGAGATGAGAAATGGCTGCATGTGGCTTGTGAGTGCCCTGCAAGTGGAGTGGTAGGAACAGGTAGCTGCCTCCTCCTCCCCCACAGTGCCCACTTGAACAGCCCATCCTCCCTGCTTTAAATTTCTTTAAAAACCAACTTTTAGATCTCCTGACACTTGTGTGGATTTTTTGTTGTTGTTGTTCTTTTCCTCAGTGTGATAATGCTCCTAAGTGTACACAAGATCACTGCATAGGACTAGAGGGTATGGCCTCAAAGTTGTGCCCAGGGAGGTTCAGGTCCTTAGAAGGAGCAGCGAGACATGAGGACAGGCTGCCCACAAAGGTGGTGGAATCACCGCCCCTGGAGGTGTTTAAGGAAGATGTAACTGGCTTAGGGACACGGTTTACTGGGAAATATTGGTGGTAGGTGGATGGTAGAACTAGATGAACTTAGAGGTCTTTTCCAACCTTAATGTTCCTATGATTCTATTCTGTTTGCCTGACATCTTTGTGCACTCATGTATTCCTATCTCACTTTTTTTTTTCGGTGGTCATTTGAGAAATAAAGAAGGGATTGGGACTGGAGGCGGTGGTGTGAAAGGTTGTAGGAAATGATGGAAGGAATGAATTTATCAAGATAGCTGCTGCACAGAAGCATCAAGCTTCTTTCGGCAGCGAATGATAGTACATGCAGATAGTGCAGCAGTGCTCACCGCTCAAGCCGGGCCCTGTCAGCCGTTCCACGCCCCGCTCGGGGGTCCCAGGCGGTCCCACGGGCACCCGGGAGGCAGCGGCTGCGCGAACCGTCACGGCTGCAGCGCCCCGTCGGGCCGGGGCAGGAGAGGGCGCCCCCCGCCGGCCGCCCTCACCCACGTGCACCCTTCCCCGCACCGCCCAGCGCCTTCAGCGCGCGGCCAATGGGCGGGCAGCGGGCGGGGCACTGAGGGGGGGCGAGAGCCAATGAGCGCGCGGGGCCGCGGAGGGGGCGTGACCGGGCGCCCACCACGCTGGGGCTGTCGGCGGCGCTGATTACTTTTTCCGAGGGCGGGGAGGGCTCACTCCGGCCCGGGCCGCCGCCGCCGCCGCCTCCTCCGCCGCTCCGCGCTGGGCCCCGTCGCTGCCATAAAATGTTTGACGGCTGCCTCCTGTCTCTCGTGTTTCCCTGCCTGCTGCTTTGGGGACTGGACGCCGGCACAGGTAGCGCTTCTATCCTTCGCGTTCCCGTCCCCGGAGGCGCTGACAGCCCCCGCACCTGGCGGCCGCCTGTAGGCACGGGGCGTGCGGCGGATCCCCTGCGTGGCCGCAGTCCCGCTCTGCAGCATGGATCGCTCCAGGCTCCTGCGTTTTCTTTTCCTGTCCTCTCGCTGCTGCTGTAACGTTTCATGTGGAAAGCTGCTGACTGTCCTTGGCTGCGGCTCCGGCTTGCTCTGCTTTTCCCCTTCTCCCTGCAGATTTTTATTGGGATTGGTGAAATGCGATGCTTGTGTCTGAGCTATATATTTTTTTAATGATACAAGTAGCTTGAGCGTTTGCTTTATTCTCCTCTTCCCCGCGCGTTTTTGTCCCTCATATATGTGTGTATATATATATAGAGGGGGAGGAATAATTCCTTCCGTTGGCTCCACGACTTCCAGTCCGTGGGGATCGCAGCCGAAATCCGGGCCGGGCAGAACGGGGCTGGGAGGTCCGGGGCCGCGGAGCACCGTCCGCCCCGTCGGGTCGCGAGCGCTGAGCCTCTCCTGTCTCCTTCTCGCCTGCAGCCGGCGGAGCGGAGCTGGAAGTGGTGATCCCGGAGCGAGTGGCGCTGGAGAGGATCCACCTGCTGCCGCCCGCCGGGAGAGGGGACCGCGGCGGAGCCCGGCGCCGTCGGGAGCTGCTGCGGCCGCGGGAGGCGGCGGGAGAGGCCCTGCTGCTCCGCCTGCCCGCCGCCGGCACCGAGCTCTACGTGCACCTCCGCCGCGACCTGCGCTTCCTCTCCCGGGGCTTCGTGGTGGAGCATCGGCGCGGGGAGGAGCGGCGGCCCCCGGCGGAGCGGCTCTGCTTCTACACGGGACGCGTGCTGAACCGCAGCGACTCCTTCGCCTCCCTCAGCACCTGCGCTGGGCTGGTACTGCCTCCCCGCCCCGCCCCCGCTCTGAAGGACCCCTCGGCCCCGCGGCGCTTTCCGTCCCCCGCTTCTTCCCCCCTCCCCTCCGCTGACCCCGAGGGTTTTCCAGTCGGCACCGATCCCTCTCCCCCCCCCCTCCCATTCCCACCCCCGCGGATGCGCGAAGTTCCGCGCCGGCCCCTCACCTCAGCGCCGCTTTCCCGTCTGCCGCTCCTTTGCCCTGCGCGTCCCGTCCGCCTCCCCGGGCCGTGGAGCGCTCCGCTGTCCCCGCGACGGTTTTCCTGTCAGCTCCGCGCGCGGGAGCCGCCCTGCCTGGCGGAGGCGGGAAAGGTCTCGCGCATCACCTCAGCGCGGGCGCCTCTTCTCCTCAGCCGCGGGCTGTGCTGAGGTATCCCCGTGAGGGCTCTGTCAGCCCCCAGCTGTCGATGGGCTTGAGGAGCGTCCCGACTAGTGTCACGCCACCTGCTATTTTGCAGGTCGGTGGGCACGGTTTGTCCCCTGCCTGCTCTGTTCTCTCCTCCGGGATCCGTACAGCACGGCTGGGGACGGCAGGCCGAGGACAAACCGTCTGTGGTGCGTTTCCCGCCTCAGGTGGCCTCACAGCGCCTGGGATCCCCTGTGAGCGTCCCGGGGAGATGAGGTGATCCCCTGTGGGCAGCCTTTGTGTTCCTCAGGGAAATGAAGACTTAGATGCTCAGGATGGCGGCTGGTTTGTAAGCGTGGCTCCCAGTAAGTAGTCTTGGGGTGTGTGCTTGAGTTCTGGGTACAGAGCTCTGCTGGAGACGGCTTCTTAAACTGCTTTGTAGTGGGCAACGCTTGGAGTGCTGAGGGCTGGAGCCTTCATTTCTGAACCGTTTGAGGGCGCTGTGCCTCAGGTTTAAAGGAAAAAAAAAAAAGTGGCTACGAGATAGCGAGCGGTGGAGTGGCACTGTAAGCTGAGCTGTGCGTCGCTGAGGGCTTCCTCAGAGTTCAGAGCGGATTCCTCTGCTTCAGGCTTCAGGGCAGCGACAGCTCCGCGCTGTTGTCGCTGGGCACCTTTCGTTAGCCCCGGTCACCGAGCGCTTCCAGTGCGACCTGCTCTAGCAGAGCTAAAAAACACACGGACAGAAGGAGCCTTTTTGAAACGAGGAATGTAGTTGTAGGCACGGTATTAACTACCTGAGATCAGGGGGTGGAGAAGGGGGAGTGAAAACGATTGGCGATGCTCCCAGCAGAAAAGTCGGAAAAGGAACAAAACTGGTTAGTCTTTGTTCATTGCACCTCAAAAATGAGCTGCCATATTGCAGTATCTGTTTGTGTAGTGAATTCTAAGTTATGAGTAAATTGACATAACTGAGCAAATTGATGCAACTTGGGATCCAAAAGTGGCTACTGTCAAAGCTGTTTGTTTGTGACACTCCTGGGGGCAAAATCAGTACTACCACCTGCGTAAGGGGTGATGTTGGTAAAGCTCTGCTCACCTTTGCATATGAATCTGGTCCTGGGAGCGCTGAGAGTGATGAGGGCAGATGCACTGATAGAGATATGTCTCTGCATGTTGAGGTTCCTTTTTGATTACAGGAATCTGTTCATTTGCTCTTTGTTCAGATAATCACCAGGAATGAGAAAAGTGATCAGAGCAGATGCATGGTAGATATGTGCTAGCTGAGGCTTATAACAACTTTGAAATGGAAAATGGAGAGCAGAAAACATAAGTGTCTGTAAGGTGAACCTAAACTTAAGATGAACCTCATTAACTTTTGAATTGGATTTATTAAACTGATCTACATCACCACATAGCCCTTTTTTTCTGGCTAAATTGACCTTTTGGCTTTGTAAGCTTATTAGTAAACAGGGAACATTGTAGATTTTAGCGTGCTTTCACAGTGTTTACTTAGTGTTTTGTAGTGGCTGTACTAAATCTGCATACCCGTAGTAAAAGCAATTGAGTGGGAAGATGTTTCCAGGAATCAGAAGAATGAAGTGTGCCTCAGATTGTCTAGGAGGTCTTGAAACTGGAATGGCTCTGAAGTCAGGTGACTTTAGAGTCCAATTGTTTGCCAGTTAAAATACCCAAACCAATGCTATAGTGCACTTAGTTATTCTAATTGCTCACTTAGGCACTGTTTACAGAGAAAGAATAAGTCTTTACCCTCATCACTAGTAAAGATTTGCTGGTGGGGGTATAGACAAGGCCTGCATCTCAGGTTGGAAGAAAGACTGTTTATGCAACTCTTGCAGCCTGTATATCCTGTCATTCCTGTCCTGAGCAGTGCTAGCATTGCGTTTGGGCATTTCCTGAAAAACCCAATGTGGGAGTGCTAATAGGACTGGAAGCAAATGCTCAAGATATCTCATTAAGGAGGGCTGATCAATCAGAGTTAGAAATACCATATCCTGGTTTCCAGCTGCCTCAGACTTTATGGCATGGTTGAGGAATACATTTACAATGAATCACACACACACACACACAAACACGCGCGCGATGTAAAATGATCAAGGCAAGGAGAGATCTAATAAAAACAAAATCTCTAATGTAGTGGCATGAAAACTGAGCTACAACTTGACTGAGCAATTGCTTCCTGGTAGTACTACCGGATTTCCAGTGCAGCACCTAAAGGTTATGTTTTGTTTTTTAAAACTCTTCTTGCAAATGCTGCTGTTAACCACTATGTGGACTATTACAGTTTTCTGCCATCCCTTGCAATTGCATTGAGAAGAATGGCCACACTCTTGCAGCTATGTTAAAGCCATACTTAAGATTGATTTACCTAAGGCCCTCTCTGTGCAGTTAAGAGTACCACGTGTGAAGGTGCTCCAAGCCTTTTCACAACTTGAGAACTGCAGAGAGATGAAAGGTGCTGTGTTCCTGAAAAGTGCTACTGCCTTCAGCTCGGCAGGACTGTATCTCAGCTGGGGAGCACGGTTGTGTAAACGCTTGGCTTCTTACCATGCTGAAGGATTGAACTGTCCTTTCCTGGTACTGTAGAGACATGAGCAGAAGCAAAGTTCTGCAGCTCATCTGACTAATGCTAGAAGACAGGACGTGATACAGGAAGTTGTCTCTTTTTCAGATAGTTCCAGCTACATGAGGCCACAATTTGTGTTATCTTGAGTTATATTATGTAGTGGATTGAGACTTCTGTTTTCAACAGTCTGAGGTCCTGTTGTAGATGAGATGTCTCTTTTCAGTGCAGAAGTTCCAGTTTGCTTGAGACTTTTCAGAAATACTCATACATTGTCTGTTGCTCTTGCATACTCCACCTATGCTCTCTAGCAAAGATGAGCAGAGCATTGTTATGTTTTGTAGCGCTTCTTGGATTGGTGCAGAGGGAACATAGCAGAAGAGGGGAGACCTTATTGCTCTCTTAAAATACCTGAAAGGTGATTGCAGCCAGAGCAGGGTTGATTTCTTCTCACTGGTGACAGGATGAGGGGAAATGGCCTCAAGTTGCTCCAGAGGAGCTTTGGGTTGGGTATGGGAAAAACTTCCTTTACAGAAAGAGTGGTTAAGCACTGGAATAGACTCCCCAGGGAGGTGGTTGAGTCACCATCCCTGGATGTGTTTAAAAACCATTTGGATGTGCTCAGGAACATGATTTAGCAGGATTGCTAGAGTTAGGGTAGCATGGTCAGGTTGCAGTTGGACCTGATGATCTTTAAGGTCTTTTCCAACCTGAGCAATTTATGATTTTTAAGAGACCCTTTCATCATGATGTGTTTGTGCTGTGATGGCTGCAGTTCTTTCTAAATCAGTGTAGCTTATATCTTGTGGACCCAAGATAAAGGAAAGAGGCAGAGTCCTGTAGCCCCAATTGCACACTGCACGTTGTTGCCTCAAGCTGTATCCAAAACGTGAGATTTCTAAAGGCTTTGTTATGCAGTCTGTTGGACTGCAATGTTAACACATTAAAAAATGGTATAGACTCTTCCTTTTTTTTTTTTTTTGTACCTACATTCTTGAGAAAGGTACCATTTTCAGCAGGTAGTAGTGCAGGTCAAAATGAGTGTCAGGTTTTGATGGAGGGATGAAATTCAAGTCTCTTGTTTGGTAAAGAACCTCATCTGAAAGCAGAAAATCATTGGGATGCATTTAGAGGAAGAAATTTATTTGCAAGTAACTGCTATTTTTTTTTTCTGTTTTGAAATGTAAAATCTCTGTTTTGGGCTCAAGAGTACTCTGAGGCAGTCCAGTTGAAGTGGATTGCTCTTCTGAGTTGTGGTTGTTACTCCCTCCTGTTGAGGCTCATCTCACTTTTTCATACCTCAGTTTGTCTCCTTTGAACTCAGTGACGCTCCTTTGTGCAGAACAGATCAGCGGAAATGGATGATGCGTGTTAGAAGGACTTGTGTATGGCTCAGTGATGTTCTTGTTATAGGATGGAATACCGTAATTGTAGCTACATCTGAAGAAATATATGCTGAAAATCAGGAAACCTTAAACATTTCGTAGTACTGTCTTATGATCAATGTTGAATAGAAGAGCTTGTTTTCTTCCAAGCTATGTGTATATTTACGTGCTTACTTTATGGTTATCCATTTGGCTACTAAGCAAGTTTAGATGTAAGAAATATATTTACCAGTTAGCTGCAGAACCTGGAAATCTGTGCTCCTCTATTGTTCACGTTGCTGTTCACAAGGTATGTTTGGGACCAGGCTCAAACACTATTTGCATGCATAGCTTTTTTGAAGTCTCTGCACTCCTGCTGGTTTCCAGGTAGGTGTAAGTGCTGATGGTGGAGCTGGATACCAAAGCATGGTTTGGGATCCAGTATGGGAGACCAGCCAGGGCAAAGAGAACTGAGTAGGTTGGACTGCAGGCTCCAGGAAATCAGTAATAACTCGAGGGACTCCTAATGAAATGATAAGAACCTTGTAACAAAAACAGGGAAGGGTGCAGAAGAGGCCACAGCCTGTTACTTGTAAATCTGACTGGTTATGAAATGGAGAGAGCACAAGAAGGATGGATGCTTGCAAAGAGTGCTTCCCGGATGGTTTGTCCTGTTTCTTACATACCTTTGATCAGTGAATTGCCCCACTTGAAGTGTTTACCTTTCTTCACTTACTGCAGGAGGAGGTGATGCCTGATTTAGAGTAGATGTCTGGGGCTTGGTGAGTTCAATCCCTATCCAGTGATAGCAGATGCTTTGTGTTTGCGACCAGGGCAATGCTGCCCTTCAGGTGACTGCAAGAGCCTCTGCTGTTAAGGAAAGCAGGGCAGTACACGCATGCTAGGATTATAAGATGATATGATTTCCCCTCAGGAAACCTTCAGCTCTGCTGAATTCCCTTGTCTAGGAGAGGAGCTGTTTGGCATCCATCCATACCTGGTCCATAAGCTGAAAACTTAAACCTCTTAAAATTGCTGTGCTGGGTTTCTTTGTTCTGGGATTTTTTTTTCTCCTTCCACAGTGGGGGGGAAAAAAAGGAGTTTCCTTGCTTATGCAGGGTAGGGGCAGGTCGAGATAGAGGTGCAGTCAGATATTTCTGGGTATGGTCTGCTCTCATAACTGAGTGTAAACCTGAAATGACCCTGGAGCAAATGCTCTCATTTTGAATTTGAGTTATACTTGTAAATAATAGTTGACTTTAAGCTGAGATGCAGTTGATAAGGACAGGTCTAAAAGTCACATGAAGTTTATTAAATTTGATTTGTGTTGGTTTTTATTCTTCATTTTAGATATGAACTTCCTGTTAACTTTGAGGAAATGGTTAAATTAAGATGTGCCATTTAACAACTGAGAAATTGAGAAGGGAATGGAATTTGTCAGATGATTAAAACTATTCTTTTATGCATGTTCATATGTTTGTAACTAATGAATGCTTAGGAGAAAAAAAGAAAAATCTGTTAAAGATTCGATGTTTCACAGATCTTGTTCAAAGATGTTGTGAAAATAAAAAGGGCTGGAAAAACAATGTAACTGCTGGAGCCTATTAATGTGTGGGAAGGTCCAGAGCCATGTGCAGAGAACACTGAAGACACTAGACTCCTGTACTGATCTTGCCCTCAAGCTATTGCAGCTCTACCAGTACTACCAGGGGACAGAGGCAGAACACTGAAGCAGGGCTATGTGATTAAAAATGCAGACCCTTTGGTACTGTTCTAGTTTCAGCGATGTGGTGTGAGGACCTTCCTGTCATTTAGCCTGCAAGTCCACTGGCAAGGATGGTAATGTGTAGAAGGCAGCTGAACTAGGGGTGGCATGAGAGCAGATTAGACATTCTTGCTCAAGTGGCCAACACATATACAAAACTGTAGGTAGGTGAGAAGGCAGGAAGTGTTTGTAAGACTATTTGGTTGGTTTGGAGGATGGAGTTCTCCAAAGATCTCCATGTTGCTCACTATAATTTGGAAGACGTAGCCTCTGTTAAACACTGTGGAGTGGGGCTGTAGTGGGCACTGAGTCTTATTATTTTGACTTGTCAGTTTGATTGCCTGCCTTTTTGAGGTTGAAATTATTCCATCCTTTCCTGTTAGCTAAGCTGAATGAATGTCAGCCATACGGTCTTGTCATGGTAACTGTGGAAATCTAAGTTAGATCACTAATACAGATGACAGTGAACTTCTTAGCTCGTCTCAATTTTTGTGTTCCTGATGACTCCTGTATAATGGGTGCTTTGGGGTTGGCTAGGCTGGGCAATGACAGCTTGTTTTCTAGGGCGCTAAGCAATATGAGCATCTGGTGCAGTGGCTGGTCCTGTTCATGTGGGCTTTTGGCATGAGACAAGAGTGAGAGGGAATTTTCCAACTTTTGATATGCATCTTCCCAGGTAAATGTGGCTTAACAGATCCATTGCATTTTATTTAATTTGAATGATTTCCAGAGACAAGGTAAAATAGCACTGACAGTGATGTTTTATTTCCTTATCTTCAAAATCTAGCTTTTTGTAGTCTGTGAATATCGCCTAGGGAGGAAGAACTCAGAGTAGTTGTCCAGTGCTGATGTCTGATATCTCATGCTGTGATTAGCACAGCATAGTATGTGGTAGTTGGAAGATTTAAGGGAGGCAATAAGAGGAATGGAGTTCTTATGGAAAAAGCAAAGTAATGACCAGAGGATTCACATCTGGCCCAACAGGTTTGAAAACTCTTCAGAATGCAACAAGCAAGTTGAGGGAACGCTATAACTCCCTAGGAACACTTTACAGGCTCAATCCTGCAAATCTTTCCTGCCTGAAACTCTAGTTGGCTTGTCTGATTAAACTTGAGATTGCTTCTTAACCTATTCCAGGGTGAAGACACATGTCTTTCTCCCTTCATAGGTTTCACAATCCCAAAGCAAATGTGAAACATAAGTCTCTTCCAGTGGTTTGAATTATTTTCACACTTGATGCCAGAAAGTTGGGATAGTGTTGGGTGGTGATGAAACTGACTTCTTCTTACATATTTTTGGCACCAACAAAAATGGTTGGCAGTGTTTCAGGAGCTCTGGTGTGTCTTCTAGTACTATGGCACGAGACTTACAGCCCTTCTTCTAAATAATTAAAACCTATATTAAATAAGGGGGCTGGGGCTACCTCCCAACTGGAAGATTGAAACAAGGAGAGGAAGTAGTGGAAAACATTGTAAAGGAGACTGGAAGAATAAGACATTGGGGTTTTGTTGTCTTTGAAACAATTTGGACAGAATTGCCCAACTTGGAGTGTAGGTGAAGAGGCATACCCTTGGCAGCCATGGCAGAGAGAAACGCTGATTCTTCAGCTGCTCTTCAAAAGTAGTGACCCTTTCTGAGAGATCCTCCTTTCTCACAAATACTGTTTAGTTTGTGTTGTCAGAAGACGAGAGCTCTCATTTCTCTTAAAGAAATTCCTCTTGCTGGAAATACTAGGCCAAAGGGATTTCCTGGGTGTACGTGAGGACTGAATTTGGCAGGAAGGTGTGGAAATGTACAATTTACAGTATGTATGTAATGTGTATTATAAATCATATTAGTACAGTCAGCTGTTGAATATATACTATTTGCACGTATGTGCAGAGTGTTTATTTAGGTTGTTTCCTGGCTGGCATGGAACTCGATGGGATGGGGGCGAGTCTAATCTTTCCCTGTATGTTTAAGATGGATGTTATACAGGGGCCCTGTAGATTACAATCTTATAAGTTCCTTTGCTTATCAGGTGTACCAAAGGCACAATCTGGTGCCTCCCAGCAGAACATACGATGTCTTCGGTTACTAGCAGAAGTTGGATCAGACCTAGAGATTACTTCCAAGTGACTGTATTACAAAGAGCTGTGTTTCAGGGCTTTCAATTGCTATACAAATAAACACTGGATTAGTACAATGAAAAGCAAATTTAAAAACCCTCGCTGTACACATTCACTTCCTCTAATGTGTTATAAAAGTATTGATTATTAAACCTGGAAACTTTGTTAGGTGATATCTTTGCCTTCACTCTTTTCCTTTTTATACCAGAGAAGGAGTGGGAAAAGCATACAAACTTTAAAAACTATTGGTTGCAAGCAGAGGAAGGTTATCCTGGGGCAAAAACTGCCTTCCAAATATATTCTTGCCAGTCCTGGTGTGTGGTACGGACTTAGTGCAAGAAAGACTGAGTTCTAACGCTCTGACTTGTGGTGTCTACTTTACTTAGTCAGGGACTTTGCCTTCCTTGTGTTACTTATTCCAGGTATGGTTGAAAAGATAATCACTGGGAAGGTACAATAGGCCACTCTCTGTGTGGCCTCTTGCAATTAGTAAAAGGTATTTGGTCTTCATACTAAAAAGTGTGAGTGGCTGTGCAGGAATGACGCACATAGCCAGTCTCCTGTTTGCAGGCAATCTCATCTCCTGAGGTAATAAATGCCACTAGATAACAATGTAATTTTAGAAAGGTGGTTATGAAAGCATTTATATTAATAGGCTTTATTTGTTCTCATGTGAACTGAGCATAGGCATACATCTTTATGCTTCCAGCTGGAGTAGTGTTCTAGTTGAAGGGAGAGAAAGAAGTGGAAGGGCAGGTGTTGATGAGATTTTTGAACATGTATAGTACTTTGCATAATGATGTTTCTGAATATTATTATATAATAAAAGATAAATATGAAAAGCAGATGAAGTTCTTCATTGTGTATTATGTAGATTGAACATGATCAATGTTCACTTTTCCTCATATTGTAAATAACGGTTGCAGGGAAACAATCTGGGGTAAGACTGGGTTGATAAAAATGGTTAAGATAACAAACTGTCTTATATCCCTTTTTCATTTCCTTCTGTTGTGGACAGGTTGGCTATATTCAAATTGGATCAGAACACATGTTAATACAACCAGTGAATACATCAGAGACCTCATTTAGTGGAAAAGAACACTTCATCAGACGTAGACGATCCACAAAATCAAGCCATTCTTTGAAGTCTCAAATTCCTGATGAGCACTGCAAGGTTGTAGCAGGTGAGCTTGAAGTAGCTCAAGAGAACAGCCATGAGTATACAGTTGTAGTTGTAACTGTTGTTCTGTCATGTATGTCTCTATTTTGTAAATTCAAGTGTTGTGACCACTAGAAATAGTGAAAAATGGCATGTGCTAATGAATACCTCTGCTACTTCAGGCAGAAGGAGCCACATCACAAATATTGTTAGGATACATGCTGTAACCTTTGATTGGTGAGGAGATAAACTATAACTTCTGCTTGAACTGTATGATGTAGATATTCCTCAGGAAGGAATTGACAGCATTTTTAGCAAGGACCTATATCTTGAAACTGAAGTGGGTTGTGAGGGGTGCTTTTTCATTTCAGCTTTTCACTGGAGTTGTGACGCTGTGCAGAGATGTAGGTGTGGATAGAATGATGATTCTTGCATTTCAGAATGGAAGTGTCATTTCAGGTACTTCCATGTCATTTAATCAGAAGTATTCTTTTGTGAAGATTATATCCAGGGATCCACTTAACAGGACAAAAAGATATCTGGGGCGGGGGAAAAGAGTCAAATGGTTCCTTTTACTCTTGCCTTCTCAGCTTCTCGTGTGCCATCATTTCTACTTTTGTCTAGAAGAATGCACTATCCATGACAGAATACATCAGGGTGCATTGTCAGCTGGGCAGACTTCTTAATTTTTGTTTCTTTGTTGATGGTTATTTTAATTTTCTTTCTTTCATCTACTTCCAGTTAAGGCCACATAAAGCACTTAGTGTGTGCGTGTGAATTGCTAAAAATCTTGTTGTGTTCTCATGTTGAGTAGTTAAAACAGAAAAAAGTCAGTTTTAGACCCTTCTCACCACCATCTAGATGAGTTGTATACAGAGGATATTTTTAATGAACTCTACAAAGTCGTTTCTTTATATTCTTTTCCTTTTTTTCCCTCTTCTGTCCCATTACCTCATCAGTATATCAGCTTCTGTCTTCTGTTCTTTTGGACTGTGTACTAAATAAAGGCAGCATGTTAAGGTATCTGTGTTATCTTATACTGGGCTATTAAAGGCACAAAATAGGAAGCAGAAATGGCAGGTAAAATCTGTACAGGTGTAAAGATCTGTTAGCATGGAACAATAGATTGGTCAAGAACAATCTCTGTGGTTAAACATACGGGGAAGTGGTAGCAGCAGGAAGAACAAGAAGCTTTTTTTTTTTTTTTTTACTATTGGCAAAAGTATCAGAAGGAAAAAAGTGTGAAAACTGAGAAGAGTAGGCAACCATGAGCTTAATAAAGTTCGCTTTTTGTATTTAACTGGGGTTGGGGATAGCATGTACTTTGCTGACTCTTGTGTGAGACCAGGATGGCTTTAGGTGAGGAGAGACAGACATGCACACACTGGCCCCACATCGCACAGGAGCTTGCAAAAGAGCAACAAACAGAACTTGGATCCCTTGGGTGCTGGTTCTTTGCATTAACTGCAGGCTGGTTAGGCTAAAAGGGGAACAAAGCACTCAACTGCAGTGCAATGGGGAGTACTACTTGCTTGTGCAAACAGCCACTGCTTCAAGTAGCTGTGTCATAAAATAATGAAATTGCTCATGGGCTTTGCCACTTAAAGGCAGACTCTTGAATGTTTTTCATTGTTGCGGGGAAGAAATGTAAGTCATGGCTGTTAATAGGCTTAGCACATTAACGACCTAATTGACTCCTGTCTGGTTTGGATTAACTTTTGTGCACAAGAGTTTAGAAACTAAAAAAAAAAAGTTAATCCTCTCCGACACACAAAAGGTCTATTTGTAATGAAATTGTGTGGTGATGGTGATCTTGGGGCTCGCTTCCAGAGTTTTTCCTGGAAAAAGGTGTTTTCGAAGCCACAGAATGGCCACACTTAAGCATTTTCCATTCCTTACCTGTTTTTCTTGAATTTCTGAAACAGGTAAGAATCACCTTTAAAGATGCTTTTTTTTCTTGAAATTTTGTAATTGATCAGTGTGTAGTTTGATGTGGAGTTGTTTGGGATTCAACCAAAATACAAAGTATCACATGCTGTTTTTTTAACGAATTATTGAATGTGTGAAAATTTTAAACAGAGCTAACAGAACTCAGTGGAAAAATTTATTGGCAGGAGTGGTGGTCCTGTGATATCTAAACTTACGTGATTGAGGGGGGGGAAAAAAGAAAAATAAAAAGCCTGGTGATGCAGTAACTTGTATGAGTATTTGGAGGAGTGAAGAGAGGAAAGTAGCTGAGGAAAGCAAAATGAGCTTAATCAGGAAGTGCCATGTGTTAGCACTACAAGCGGGTGTAGAGCACAGCTTTCCAAGAGCATTCTCCTTGTGGTATTTTCTTCGTAGACCCAAGTGATGGGAGAGGAAAGCTGAACTAAATAGTCCCTTGGGGCTAGGTAATGCTAGCGGTCTGGTTTGATAAATGTTTGTTAAAATCTCTGAAACAACTCCTTTATTTTAAGTGGCATAACATGTCCTACAGCACTACAATTTTTTAGAGCTGCTGGAGAATTTTGCAGGAGCTAAATTTCTCCTGGTATAATCTGTATGGGAGGATTAATCTGTTGTCAGAAGTGGAAAAGCACTTAAGGTCATGCATGACTGGATCTCTGAGATCTGAAGCTGAAAGTGGCTATTAATGGGTTAAAAAATCCCCAGTTTGTTGGTTCAGGGCTGATATTTTAATTCTTTTGTCTAAATTCTGAAGTGCTTAAGCAGCGAAGGATGGATCCAGTCATCACAGGCCAGGTGCCATTGTTAGTCATACAATATGTGTATCTGTAGTATTTTTATCACCTGTCATGCAGCAGGAGGAAGAGTTCAAGTCGCAATGCATGTTTCTGCACAGGCATGAACATGAGCCCCTGTGAGGCAAACATAAAACCCATTAAAAGATTTCCAGGTGCATATGCTGTGAGGGGGAAGAAAGGGAAGGTTGGGTTTCATTAGCTCTGAAGCATGGCGTCATTAGAAACATGGGAAATAGCTTTGCACCATTGATGTGAAACACTTCTAGAGATGATAACCAAAGAATCTGGGCTGAATTTGGGATACAAATCTGTTATCACATGCTGTTCTGATTTTAAAAATGAGCTTGACAACTCTTTTGTCAAAGGTCTTGTACTCGTGATTTTTCTGGAAAGAGTGGAGTTACAGGGAGTTCTGACTATAGGCTTTAATACATATAAGTAAGAATTGTTCAACATGTGAGCGAAGCAGAAAGAAAGAGGTCTCTGTTTCAATGCATCATACGTAACTTTTGCAGTGCCCTCAGGTTAGGCCTGGACGTCTGTGCATAAGCTTAACTTATTCTCAGGCTCAAGATGTAGCTGCAGGGCTAATTTGTTTTTTTAAGTGTCTGTCCTTCCCCTTAACCTAATGCTGTAGAAAAAAGTTGTTGGCTGGGAAGGAATGAGCAGAGCAGGAAGGACTGGTGGGGCACTGTATGATCTCCTATATTAACACCCTAAAGCTTAGAGTGGTGTTAGAAAATACCTGAGGCAGGGCTTTTTTATTGCCCTATCTCTCTGTGATCATATATATATATATATATATATGCACACTATCTATATATATATATATAGATAGATATAGATATATACAATAAAGTTGTTTTCTTGTGGCAATATGCATGGAAAAACAGTAGTTTAATATTTGCTGAGATCTCAGAACTGCAGGATGGTTTAGGTTGTCAGGGACTTCTGGGTCCATCTGATCCAACTCTGCTGCTCAAGCAGGACCACCTCAAGCAGGTTGCCCAGGACCATGTGCTGGCAATCTTTAAAGATCTCCAAGGAGGGAGACTCCACAAACTCCCTGGCAACCTCATCTGATCTGATAATATATTTTACATATTTCCTATGCCTTCAAAGTCTAAGTAGAAGTTATGGTGTGTTTTTCTCTTCCTCACAGTTGTTGGGGGTTTTGTTGCTTTTTTTTTTTTTAACTGAGGGAAAATATCTATGTTGAAGATGGAGTCAAACCATGATATGAAAGCCTAGGAATCTCTTCTAACAGTGTCGTAAAACTTTGTTTCTTTGGGAAAAGGAAGTACTGTTGTAACTTTTCCAGAAGTCTCCAGTGATGCATTAAAGTCCCTTTGCATAGAAGGGATTTGATATGAAATACAGCCCATGAGTATGAGAGAGAGCAGCTTGTCTTTGGACGGTAGGTTGTTATTTCATGTTTATGGTGTAGACCTCATAAATTACTCTTAAATGCAAGCTTGCTTTAAACCCCCTTTTGTCATCTTGAATGAACCAGTTTTTGTTTAACACAAATGTGCTGCCCGGAGAGAAGTTAATAGTGGAAAATAAACACAGGAAGATCAACATTTTAATTCAAAAAGTAACAATGCACTGCTTCTCTCTCTAGTTATTTTGCAAAGTGTTTTAACAATAGATCAAAGCTGGCAATAATTTAAGTGCTAGTATGCAGGTATCAAATGTGGGGAATGATTTCCTTGAACAGGTATAAATCCTAAACACATGTTACTGCTACGTTGCGTTTCCCCATCTTTAATCATTGTCTTTTAGATGTGTTTTCTCTGCAGGTTTGACTTGGCCTGAAACAGCAGTTGTTATGGCCAAAAAACATGTGCACTAAAAATAGAGGGATGTAATGCAACCTGTGTTAGTCCATATTAGGAAGCATCTGTTGAAGAATTAAAGCAAGGATTTCAACAATGCAGAAGATGTAATGTGATTAAGTGTTTGCAAGTATTGATGTATTCCCTGTATCAGAAATCAGATCTTTCAGCGCATTACCCATGGGAGTATGTCTTCTGTGGGTAAATCTTTTGGTTTCTCCATGTCCCTGGTCTTTCAAACAAAGTCTGTTTTTTCTTCCCAGCAAGTGTGTGATTGTTTCCTTATGGCTGACAAACAGCGGCCTTTTGGAGCAGTCTACCGTTCAGAAGTGTCCTTTTCCATTGCATGTGGCAAGGGAAATTTTATTGTTGATTTGTTCTGGATGAAGCCCTCAGCAGAAGGGCAGCATGGATAATATGGAGCAGGAGGGGCTCCATGTTCTTCCTTTACTGTCAAGGTGCAAAGATGATGTACAAATATGTGTAGTTAATGGATTTCTTCCTTTTCCAGATCAGCTGCTGAAGTAGAATGTACTGCTTCTTCACTTGATTCCTGATTAAAAAAAAAAAAATAATGCTAGTTTCCACTGGAACTTGATGATATCTAAACTGGCAGATGCTAATGAGCTAGAGTGTCTGATGTACACCATCCTTCTCTTAGGATGTTTATGGCTATTCCAGTGGTCATTTTGGCTAAGAAGGCAGACAGGTGGCTCCAGGCAGACTAAGATGCATTGCTTACCTTTTAGCTGTCTTCGTTTTTTCCATATTGCCATAAATCATAGCTCAGGCTTGGAGCCAAGAGTTGGGAATTGGAACTCTGCTGGCTCTGCTTCCTGCTGTTTTTTGACTTGTGACCTTCAGCAGATCTCTTGGGATCTTACATGTGAAAACAACTATGTGTTGGGCACCTACGTGTTTGTGTGGCCAAGATGGGAACACCTTGTGGAAGGTTTTGCCTCCATTCAAAAGTACTCAGCTTCCTTTGAGGTGGTTGTAATTCTGAATCATCACCTATAATGTGTCCCAAACTGAGTATCCAAGACTGAAAGTACTGAAAATTAAAGATTGCTTGGACTACTACCTCTAAACTCTAACTCTCAAACACCTTCTTTATTTAAAGATTAGATCTACAAAGTGTGAGCTGGCTGTGGTACTATGAGGCTTTGGCTCTGACAAGCTGCTCCTTGAACTGGCAGTTTCTTTCTGTGATCTGTTCCCTGTGTAGTTCGACGTGTGTGTATGTATAAGGGATTAAAAATAACTATTACACTGTTTTTCACTTCAGTTTGACCTGCAGAGCCAACACGTTTATTGGAGATAAACTGCATTCTTTACTGGCTTTTGCATATTACCAGAAACAAATTGTCTGGTGTCTCAGGAGATCTGTGCTACCTCTCTCAAGGTGTAGATGTAATTGTGAGGACAGGCTGTAAGTGAGGACCTCCTGGTTTTCTAAAGTCTCCCTAGACTCTTTCACCCTTAACAGAAGTGGTTGAGTTCAGCTGCTATACTTCAGGATTGGTAGGGTTGAAAGTTGCGAAAACATTCTTTACAAACCAAGCACGTTGGCTAAAGACTCATTAAAACAAAATAAAACTGGAGGCCAGTGATGCCATTTTTCACAGCATAACTGCAGCCAAGTGTTTTGTAGTCTCTAAAGCCCTGAAAGGGGATTAAGACTGTGGTTGGTTTCAGATCTGCTAAGTTTAAGTGATCAAAACTGAGGACTCTGAGTTCACTCTTACTTATATCAGCCCTTGTCATTTGGATCTTAATTATATTTGTGTTACAGGATCTTCCCCCATGGCCTCAGGCAAGTTGGGACCTTTGTGTCTGTCACAAGCAAAGGAAATCAATTCTGCTTCAGAGTACAACTAGTAACAGAGCAGATCAAATATAGGAGGAGGAACGGAGCCACAGAGGCTAAGAGGGAGTGACAGAGCAGGTATTTCCATTCCCACTTTAATAGTCTTTCCGTTAAACAATGCTCAATGTGCCTGCTTTGCGTAACATTAGGTTGTTTTCTCTGTCGTACAAGCAAGTCCTTGCTTCTAGTTGGATGAAAAGCCTACAAGGGCGTGCTTTTAAAAAGAGATGAGTGTATGTAGTTGAGGAGGTGGCAGTTTCTGAAGCCCTGCTGACAAGTTGATCCAGTGAGCTGGTAGAGGTTATAATGCCTATCCTGTACGATATTGACTTTTCATGAAAGACAAAGTCCTGACACATTGTGTTGATGACTGTTTTACAGAAGAATAGTTTTAACTGATGTGTCTAAGCCACAGGCTAGCTTCAATAACAATCCTTGTAATAAAATCTCCCTGGTGTTTTGGATGGAACACAGAGTTCATGACTTCTATCTCAAATTCTTGTTTGCTGATGTGCCAGACAAATAGTTATGAATTTGTGATTTGCTATGGAAGTGGTCATGTAAAGAAAAGTAATGTTTTTGGGAGGTGGATTAGGGAACAAGTGATCATTGTACTATGCAGTGATATTTTTTTTTCTACTTGTTGATGCATGCTTTTGTCTGCTATACTATTCAAAAAGAAATTGGGAGTGTATAATCATTTTGTGGCACTGGGCCTTAAAAATAAAGAGAACAGCTGAGGCTGTGTTACAGTTAGCTGTAATTTGAATGAACAACCATTTCTGTTTCTTGAACTTCAGATATCCTACTGACACCAATTAGCTGCTGTAAACCTGGAATCCCAAGTTTTTAGTGGATACATAGTAGTCCAGTGCAGAGGGACAATGTTTTGCTGTAATCAAGCACTGGTGAAGGAGGCTGCATGTTCCTGTGGCTGGAAGTAGATTGGAATGTGCTGGCTGTGGCTGCAACTTCACTAGTGTCTTGTTCTTAGTTCCCTTCTTCAGTTCTTTCTGGTGTCCACTGCGAAGTGAATGCCATAAGGAAGGTGTCAAGAAAACAACTGTGACAAGCAAGGCCCTTGCAGCTGAAGTGTGGTTTCTTTTTTTTTT
Organism: Gallus gallus; assembly: GCF_016699485.2. NCBI lineage: Eukaryota > Metazoa > Chordata > Aves > Galliformes > Phasianidae > Gallus > Gallus gallus. The sequence continues at coordinate 17,268,748 of NC_052541.1, read as the reverse complement.
TTTCTTCAGGAGATGAGTGTTTTGAAAAGAACCTCTCTATTGTTGTATGGATGAAAACTGCAGCTGCAAGGTAACCACTGCACAGAGCTTTGGATATAATGCCCACAGGAGCCAGTGTGGAGGGATGAGTGTCCATGAGTTTTGAGTTGACTTCCATGGTGATCTCACAGGTCTGAGCTATCTCAAGATTGTGGTTGCTCCTTTAGCTCAGGCTGTGCTAGCGTGTAACCCTCGATTGGGCTGACTTCTGCAGCAAAGGTTTTGCTATGCTGGAAGACTTAGAACTCTTTTCCTTTTCACGTTTGTCTTGCTTCTAACCATAAGCAGCTCGATCCCCAGGCTGGATAAATTAGGGTACTGAGCTGTACAGCTTTTGGGCATCCACTGAGGTGATGCTGTGCTGTCAGTCTTTTGAAGAAGCTATTCAATAAAGCATTTGAAAGTAGCACTGCTGACAGACTTAAACCTGAGGAATAGTTTTTTTTTTTTTACTTCTAGCACATTTCTCTTGTTTATTATTTATTAAAGATATCCAGTCTTCCAACCTCCCACACTGTGATCTTAATTCAAACTAAGAAACCTGCTTGTTCGAAAATTCTCTTTAGATTTTGCTTTACTCACTCTTGGCTGAGATGTAAATGCCACTGATAATCCCCATTTCCTGTCTCACTTCCTTCTTGGTTTCCATTTTACACCTTACCTTTTTGATTTTAAATGAAATCAAGTCATTGTTATTTCTGAAAACTTATTTTAAATTAGTGCAGTGTCTAGATCTAATAGCAACATCCAAAACATACATATACAGTATGCTGATCTTTTACTTTTAAACACAGACTAGATGACTTTTGGGAGGACTCTGAAATTTTGCTTGTTTGTGGTATTTGTTGAACTGCATCCAGGAACTATAGCAAGGTAGTTAGAATTACAGAAAGGAAGATAAGGGAGAAAAACATATGAGGAGCTAGGAGTGAAGATTGTTTTTCAGATGAGTCTAGGAAATACTGCTGGAAGAGAGGTAGGAGGAGCAGGAAGGGAGACTGCAGTTACAGCAGAGACATGCTAGAAACCAGACAGGAGTTTCGGTGTGTAATTGGAAAAGGTCATTTGGGGTGATTGCTTTGGAATTGTGCATCTGTTGGATTGCCATAAGAAGCACTTGAATGTAAGAAGCTTTCTACTGAGGCTTCAAAATAACTCTGTTGTGCTTATCATGAGAATAGGGGCTATATATACATTTATTTACTTTTTTGCTGTACTGAGGAATATTTCAAAGACTGCTGGACTACTGAAGCTGGTATGGTCATGTTGCTCTGCGGGTGATTAGTCATGGAGAGGTAGGAGCCTGTGAGGAAAAGCTGGCTAGCGAACTTGTGCAGTGTTGCATGCGTTTCATGCTGAGCATCCATTGGTGTACCTCTCTTCCCCCATCAGCTAACAGTCCTAAACTTTGTTGAATTTTTGGCCAGATAGTCTATGTAATACACTGTCAAAGTGACAGGTAAAAGAGAGTGTCACTTGGGCCTAGTCACGCACAGCATATACGTGCTGTGCTGCAGATTGGCTGTTTCAGCTGTTATTTCACATGAATTTGTCTGAGCTCTTAAGCAGGGAACACCTGACTCCTAAAATAGTGCACAGTTTGGTTACGTATGCTCCCCTCAATGTAAACTCTTCTGACAGCCTGCTGCCCATGTTTTATGGCCTCTCATGCCTTCACAATAACACTTAACATTTGTGCCAAAAAATTTGTAACATCAATTTCTTCAAATAAAGAATCCACCAAGCATTTAATCCTTGTTTTAATGGCTGGTGTTTATTTTAGTTTGGGATTTTGTATACTTGTGGAGGGTTCCTCTGCCCATAGCCCATAAATCACAAAGGGCAGGAGTGAGACTTCTTTCTGTGCTGGTTTGTTTCTGAAGTGAGGCTCTAGAGATTGTCTTTTTTTATTATTATTATTTTTGATACTTCCATACAGCTTACTTATCTCAACTATGAGTTGCAGATGTGTTTAATGAGGATTTTTCTTACTGTTTCTGATATTCTGCTCTTCAAATATCTCTGATACAGAATGTGTGTATCTCTTTGTTCTGTTTGTGATTGTTCATCCGTGAAGTCAGTAGTTTTGTGTTTTGTCCATGTGCTTGATTATAATGGAAAATTGTTTTCAGGTGTGGGAGGCAGGAAGATGCAAATAGAGACCACTCAGAGTCGCTTTCTGTGAATGCAGAAAGGACAAGACTAAGGAAAAGTTACCTTAGAGAATTTGCAAATTTGAAAGAAGAAAACAAAAAGAGGGGACTTGCATTTGAGTAGTTTGTTTTGCTTTGCTATACCTCCGAAGTAATGTGTCATTAATGACTACCTGAGCTCTTGGTAGGCTCCTTTGAGTCCACTGCACTTTGCCTGTTTAAGTTCTCAGTAGGCTTGTGGTTAGAGACTGTTAGGGAGAGAATGAGGGTAAGAGTCCAGATTCTTGATGTTAGGTCACTTTGGCTGTGTTTCTAGCTGAGCCTGTGGGGTGGTAGTTTTCCACACACAACTTCCAATCCCTGCCACCCAGTGGAAAGCAGCCAATCCACAATTTCAAGTAAAACTCACAAAGGGATGAAGTCCAGAAGCTTTGTGAACCAAGACTCCCCAGCAATTTGCCAGAGGTCCCTTTGCTGCTGCTTTCCAGAAATCACACTTCAGAGTTTTATACAGCTGCTTTCTCCAAAGAGAAGCTGAGCGAAATGGGCAAAGCCTTACCAGTTCCCTCATCTGCCTCTGGAGGAGGGACCACACCAAGCAATTGCATGGCAAATGACCATGGTATGACCTTCTCTCCACAGAATGCAAGTTGCAGTCTAGCATAATGGCTTTCTTATGGACAAAGTGGCATCTTTTTCAAAGATAAATTTTTGAAGTAGAAACCATGAGGGCTCTAAACTTGTTTTCTTCAATTAAAGCGTTTTTCATTACATATTCAAGGTCAGGCTGAGACCCATTTGAATGAAGGCCTAGATCCTTGTAAGAGCAAGATTTCTGGAGGTAAGAGATTTATACCAGTTGAAAACAGCAGGGAGTTACCAAAGCAAGATTTTGATGGAGGAGTCACTGCTGTTTCCAAGAAGGTTCTGATTGGCAGCAGCAAGACCCAGAAAGTTAGTGTTCTTCCTGGAATGATCTTCTGCTTCTCTGATTTCCAAACCCACCCTGCACCCCCCCATTATTTAAATGATTACCTTGAAAATTCTGCAGTGAAACATCCAATTCTGCAGAGGGAGGGAGATATGGGCCCATGAATGCAATGGAACAAAATGAACGACAAAAAAAGCAAGCATGGTGGCTATTTCACACAAGTTGAAGTCAACTCTGTTTCATATCCAGCAAATCAAGGGTGTGCTTACCTTTCCTTTTTTTCTAGTAGTTTCTACAGTGTTTTTTTTTTTTGCCTTTCTTGAGCACTTAGAAATATACAGATTCCCTGTTCTGAGGCAGCTTTGTCTGCAGTCCTTGTGAAAAGAAGCCTTGAAACTTGATAATTTTAATCTTTGATTCTAGCTCTCATTATTTATGAGCACCTCAGGATTTTTTTCCTCTTGTTGAGAGGCTCCTGCCTGTCTTGTTTGACCCAAGGGGAATATTTCCAAACCCTTTTTCAAAAGATTGAAATCAAATTTCATAGTTGTTGTCTCAGTTTAAAATATATACCAAGTGTTGACAGCTGATGCCTTGGGCACAAAAGCACGTACAGAGCAATGCCGGAATGACTGCTAGACAACTGAGAACAGAGATGGAATGGGTGTCTGCAAATGTGCGTATTGACAAGTCAGAAAATGGGATAAAAAGATGGAGTCCATTTCATCTGGGCTTTGGGACACCTACAACTGGTAGAGTTGATCACCTTGAGTGTGAGGAAGTCTGAGAAACTGGATCTGGATGCTAGAGCATTTACCAGTTTGGGAAATTCGAGCAGAATTAAAGAAGGGAGCTGGTGAATAGGCTGTGGGATCACTGAGCTTAGATCCAGTGCCCCTTGTAGGGTGCTGTTTACTAAGAGAAGGTCTCAAAATAAGTCTACAGAAAACTAAAAAGGGGTTAACTTCTTTGGGAAACAAGCAGCATGTGTAATGAGAAGTGGTATCTGTCTGCTCATCCAGAATGCTTTACCCTGGGTCACTTTCCTGTTGTCTGTTACCTTTACAGTGTTTTGGGACCTTTTATGTTTTGCTCTTTTTGGAAGAAATTGGTGCTAGCACCAGTGTCAATATCTTATCCATAGTACACTGCAGGCTGAGCACTAAGCAGATATAATTTCCGTGAGCCTTGGCAGTTTGTATTTTTCTGTAAAATACATTTGTTTTAATGACTTCATTTGCTTTACTTTCATTTTACAATTGAAAACATGAATACATTTCTTGTGACTGAAATGAAGCGAGTAGATTCAGTTTCAGATCTGAACTTGATTTCTCCTTTGTTCGTGTCTCAACTGCTTTGCACATCTGCCTTTGAGCTGTGAAACACATTTCACCTTTCAGTTTAAAACAGGATGACTTACTAATGTATTAATCTCTCATTTTGGAGAAGAGGAGGTTTAACTTAACTGATGTTTTATTTTTTGTGTTAGCAGTAGATGATTAATGCTTTGTTTTGCAGTCCTTAGCATGGGTCATACTTACAGGTTCTTATAATGTAAGAAAAATAAGGATCAGCTAGTTTAGGGGTTCCCTGCTTTTGGTATTTGTGCCACAATAAAGAGGCATGTGAGCTCTCTGCACGTAGGTGGCCAATGACTGCAGCTGCTGGTGCTGGTGCTCATGCCAATAGCAACAAATGAGCAAAGAAAGCTTGAAAAGGTCTTATCTAGCCTGACCTTCTGCACTTCTGGGTTTTATCCAGAGACTTCTGCAGTTGGCCAATAACACATGTTCCAAAACAATCTGACTTAATTAAAAAAAAGAAACTTAAGTGATTAGAGCTCTGTCTTTGTCATAGTGTGTTCTGTTAAATTGCTATAGTAACGCTGGTAGCAAGTTGAAATGAAGCTGATTGAAATACTGACTCCAGGAATATTTTACAACTTCCTTGGCCTAGTACAGCCTGCAAATTATACAGTGCGTTGCATCCCACAGTACACTCTCCTATCCTGAAGCTTTTTCCAGCCGACTTTTCCTTACTTAGGGCTTGTTGTGGAATTACATTGCTGTGAAATGTTACTTCTTCCACAAGCAGGACTTCCAATCTCTGAAATTTTTGCAAGTGCATGACTTCTTGGTTTGAATTACAGCTAATTCTTTTCTGTTTTGATTTTTTTTTCCTATCCTCTTTCATATTTTCATAAAATCTATTGATTTCATATAAATCTACATGCAAAAAAGATGTACCTGCAGTGGAACGTGTAAGTTGCTTATTTTAATCTGCGAATAACTTTTTAATTGAATGTCATTGAAATCTGAATTTGCCTAAGCATGTTTGCTGAAAAGAATATAAATGTTTTACTGTGACTTGCCAGCTATAGAATTCCCTGATTATTTATTTATTTATTTTAGAAAAGAAGAGGCAAAAGAAGATGAAATCAACCAGTGACTGGAGGGAGAGAAGAAATGCCATTCGGCTTACCAATGAGTACACAGTAGAAACTTTGGTGGTGGCAGATGCTGATATGGTCCAATACCATGGTGCAGAGGCTGCCCAAAGATTCATCCTCACAGTTATGAATATGGTGAGTATGCACTTTATTGTCAAAAGAAACAGCAGGAGTAAATGGATTTTATCTAGGGTAGGTTAAAGCTGGCTTCCTTTAGAGCTGTACTGGGTAACTGCTCTGACTTTCAGGTATGAGGAAGGATTTTATTTTTCTTGTGTTATGTACCACTTCTCCCTCATCTGTGTGATTCCCTGTATTTGTCTAATGACATTACAATATGAAAGCTATTTTGAAACTGACCTTGCAATTTCTCATCTGGGAGGTATTCCATGATTTTTCAGGACTGGTGTTTTCTGCCATATTTTTGTATTCCTGTAGTTTACCTTGGAAGAGAGGTTCCCAGAATGGATAAATGGTCTCACCTGATATGTTTCCTGTGTTGTTCTTCTTTATTATTATTTTCTAAAGATTGTATTTCCCAGTGTGTATTTGTTGTAGGAGGCAGTCAAATTGTTATTGATGACAAGAGATTTGTACTGATGTACAGCAGATGAACTAGCTTGACTTGAAGTCTTTTAGAGACAGTATTTAGCTCTGATTTTTACATAATAAAAATGACTGCCTCCCTTGCTGTAGAAAACATGTGAAACTCAATACCAAACTACCAGCCGATAGGAATTTCAGCTTTTGCCATTCTCTTAACCCCTGGGCTTCTTTTGAAGCATGAAGTGCTGCTGCTTGTGCTTCACAGTAGTCAATGGAGTTGAGCTTTAGAATAATTTTAGGAATTCTGTGGGAAATCTGCCATGAGTGGCAAGAGCCTTTCAAAGTTCTGAGCTCATATGCAGTGTGGGTGTTAATTTGTTAGCTGTCCTAGTAGTATTCACCCTCAGCTGATAAGGAAAAGCAAGATCTCTCACAGTGGATGCTTGCTCGCACACTCATTGGCAGTGACAATAAAAAGGTAATGGCCAAATTAGATGTGGACACTGAAAACTCTGCTTAGAGACAGCAGGGGTCCTTCCAGAGGCACTTGCTCAAGGAAATCTTGAAGGAAGTTTGTATGGCTGTGCCCATGCTATTGTAAAATCCGGGAACGGTTCATTCTCCTGACTACAGCTCTGTTGTTGTTCATGAGCAGTAAATTGGCTTGGGGAAAAAAATAACAGCTCTTAGCAGTAATTGACTGATCATGCCTCTAAGTGAACAGATGAATGACAGATGTTCAGTGCCTAGCCCAGCCATGCGACAACAGAGCTTTTTAAGAGATCTTATATTGCTTTATCAAGCACTGGTTTGAGGGAGCCCTCCTGTAGTGAAATACTTTGCTGATTAAGCAAGTATTTTAACTAGTCTTTTCCTTTAATGAGCTTCTTCTCCCTGTCCCTTCCTCTACCTTTTATTTTGCCATGTTGCATGCTGTGATAGTAGTCACTTAACAGGGCATCATTGCGTTCCTCTATTTAGTTGGATTGGTTTGTAGGAAATTTCTTTCAGCAAATCCATTCTTGTGACCATCCTTTCAGGTTCTTCTGGCTTTCCTGTATTTAAGGATGCATTTGCTAGGGACACAAGAGCCTTATTCTTCTCAAGGTCTCGGTCTCCCCAACTTCTAAATTCACATACTAGCTTTGCAGTGAGTTGAAAGGACATCGGTTCAACTCTGAACAAATCAGCTTCTTAAGTTTCTTTTTAATCTAACCTGATGCATGTTTGGATGTAATGTGTGTGTCAGATCTGAGTTTCTTCCATGCATCGGATGTTGGGACCTCCCGAAGGGCAATGGATACATCTTGTTTGCGCTGAGAACCCAGAGGTTCTCCTGAAATTGACTCTGCAATATTAATAAACCATTGCCATTGTGCCTGCCAGTTCTGCTGGGACTCAGACCATTGTGGTTGTGAGAGCTGTTAAATCTTAAGTCTAATCATGTCTTGATGGTCCTAGTACCAAAAGATCCATTCTTTCAGTGTAGATTTTAGCGTCTCTCTATCTTCTGTATAATTTTGTCTGTCTCTCACTATTGTTACATTTGAGTACACAGAGAGGCCAAGTCCTAAACTACAATTGGCCATTAATGCTGCTCTCTGTCCAGACTGAGAAGTCCTGTAGTACAACTCGGTAACATCAGCTTGCTCTTGCTAGGTGTGAGTTTGCATATGAGGATATACTGATGGCTTGGAACCTCTAAGCCTGTTTTCTAAACAACTGCTGAAGCTTAATTTCTAACGGATTTGGCTGATGGACTTGTGATCTAGGTTTTGATGCTTTAGTGTGAGCTCAGCCCTTTATTAGGCACCAGAGAGTGCACATGGATGAGGAGTATTGGCTGAGGATACACTTATTTGATATCTCCTAAGGTGCAAAGTCCAGCTGAAATCCTTCCCACTGTTAAGTCATTGCTCCTGGGGGCTCATCCGTGTGGTTTTTCTGATGTCTGGTAGGATTTGAATTTGTTTCTGCTTCTCAGCCTTCAAAGAAGCACTGACAGTCCTTCACCTCTGTCTGCCCACCTGCTTTCCCACACTTGCAGAAGCACAGTACTTTTCAGGGCTCTTCCTTCCTGAGGAAAGTGTTGAGAAAGGACGGCAAGCGTAGAAGATACCAAGGAATAATAATTGGCAAACACATATATCACATAATTGCATAAATCTTTTTTTATGATGCTATAAAACAAGGTGAAATTCAAGAAAATCAGAGGGAATTTCAGCATTCCATTTGTCATAATGAAACCAGATATTTATACTATCAAAAGAGGCTGAAGATATTTTAGGAAGAGAAATGTGGTTTAGGTAAGCCTTAGCTGATCTTTTCTTTCAGCCGTGCTCTTCAGGTAGTGCTTGAACTAGACACGACAAATCTGTGTGTGTTAGCTCCTTGTTTGTGAAATTACAGTTCAAGGAACGTGAAAACTGTGTTTCCTTGGGAAAATCCCCCTGATGTCTTTCTCTGATACAATATCAATTGTGCTTTATGTAACCATGCAGCAAAGGCCAGGCTGCTGGAGACCTCTGCTTGCTGCCTGCCTCAGTAGATTTGTCAGCCTTCCGTGACACTTTAGCTGGGGGAGGGGATTTGCACCATGATATTAGGCAATGCTTATTCAGCTACGCTGCAGGATGGCGGGCTGCCTCTAAAAGAAACCAGAATGTTAATTTTGGCTTGAAGGCTTGCATTTAAGCAAATAGAACGTTACTGGTCAGGGGTATATTAACTCCTCTCTGTAAGCCGTTACATTTACTGTCAAACCACAAAACAAGCATTAAGAGGTCTTATTAATGCATTTTTTATTTATAGACATTTTAAGCAAAGTGATCTGCCTTCAAGTATTTAATATCTATTTATGTTACAAGCATTTCTGAAAGGGCAAACTACAAAAAATTACAAAATACTGTTTTATTGCTCCTTTGGTAAATGAAAATTGGGGGGGGGGAGGGTGGAAGACATGGGAAGGGAGATGGTGGGAAGAAACTCCTAAGGAGGAAAAAAAAAAAAAGCAAAACCCTTCTGCAATCCAGAACAATCCAGAAATACCAGGTAGAGCTTCATGGAAGAAATGATGTGTTTTTTAATGATACTCTGTGGTTCTGACTGCTCCCCCTGAATAGAGAATAGATTCACATGAAGATTACTTGTTGTTTCTGAACGCCGTTGTAGAGATGCAAGCCCTTCCATTTAATAAACTAATACTTGAAGCTGGTATGACAGCTTTTCCCAGGTCACAGACGAATTTCCCTCTGAGGTACTCTGTCATGTATGAGTGGGAACTGAACTTGAGGCCTCTCTGCCTACAGTTAAGAGATCTCAGTGCATTGTATCGCTCCTGTTTCTCTGAATCTGCTCACAGAAACTGCATTTTTGGACTAAGTTCAGGAGCAGGTTCTGAAGGATTAAACATAGGCAGTTTTCTTGCAGTTCTATGCTTTTGTTTTCATCTGAGAGAAGTGGCCAGTAAGACTAAAAGGAGATTCTCTATCCTCTTTGACAGGTATACTGGCCTCTACTGTGGCAGGTCTTCACAAATAGAGCCTTTGGCATAGTAATTTAATAGTTGCTTTATTTGGCTTTAGGATTCTTAGATAAAAGTGCATTTTTGGAGTTTTGGAACGTGCTTTTCTTCTGTGAGAGCAGAGCACAGGGATGGAGGCATAAGTTAGTGTAGTATGTGTTAGTTTTCCTGCAGCTGTTCCTAAGCTGATTGATTAGTGTGAAAGCCCTCTGCAGAAGCAAGCACTAACTTGAAGTTAGTGATCTTTTTGGATTCAATGAAGAGGGAAAGTTTTTGTTATTCTTGAGGAATACTACTACTTTACTCTCTGAAGCCTTCTTTAACACTCCACAGCTCATTTTTCATCTTGGATTTTCCCTGTGAGAGATTTTTCTATTTTTAAGAAGCAGATAAAAACATTTTTATTGTGCACGTATTGATAGATTTACATCTCCATGCTCCTGGGGGCTGGCATGTAAAAGAACTGCTGCTGATAATCAACTCCCTTGCTCTGAACTAGAATTTTCATTATTGGAATGGGAATGTAAGGGAATAAGATATAGATACTTTCTACAGATTTCTCTCCAGCAGTCCCAACATAAAAATATATATATATATATAAATAAAAATCAACTGTATCTTATAAAGAACATGAATGTGCTCTTTTTTTTATAATGTTTAATACGGAAATTTGAAAGCTTGGCTTCAGGTAGGTGTTAGAAATCTTATAGCGCTTTTCAAAACAAGTAAAAGACAACCTCAGTTATCCAACTAATGCTCCTGCTGTCCAAATATCTTCCAGCAGCCACTGCAATGGGAAGGCTGGAGCTTGAATACAAGGCTCAGTGGATGGGGGGGGAGGGAAGGGGTGTAGAGGAAAAGGAAGAGGAATGTGGAGGGGGAATAGAATTAAAAAAAAAAAAAAAGCAGTTTACCCTCAGGGTTGTTGTGCTGAACATCTGAAACACATGCGCCTCCCTCCTACCATCCACCTGCAGAGGAAGCACTTGAGAATTAAAAAAAAAAAAAAAATTATACTAATGTAGTTTAGTTCCTCTCTTAGCCCAGTTCCTCATGTCTGGGTTGCGCTCTGAGCATGCTGGGGCAGGTCTGAACTGCTCGTGCCAAAACTGCATTTATTCTGTCCTGTTGATATCAAAACTATACAGAGAAGGAAGGGCAGGAGGAATGCAGATGGAGGAGGAGGTGGAGAAGAAAGATTATTTGGGCTTCATACTTCTCTGTTTTCTCTAGGGCATTCTGTGCAGTAGGGCTGTATCAGGGGAATATGTATGAAGGGAGATGCAGCAGAAAAAGAATAAAGCTCATCTGACAACTCCTCTTCCATTGTTCTATTTTCTGAGACTCTACTGTGCCTGTTTACAAAGTACTTTATCTGGGCTTTTGATGAGTCTTCACAGAATGGAAGTTAAACTAATGGTTTACATTCAACAGGGTAACCAGTACTCATGACTGTGTTTCAGCTGCACTGACAATTTTTCATGACATCCCTTCAGTTCAGTGAGCAAGAACTTCTCTTCCAGCTGAACTGCTCTCTGGTGCTGCAGTGGTAACCTAAAACAGCAACTTTTGGATTTTGTTCCATGGCATAGTTTAGCAAACTGTTAGAGGGTTTCGTGCAGCTGACTTCTGTTCCCAGCTGTCTCATTTAATTAAAAGGTTCTAAAATACCCCAAATACTCTTTATTTTCCCATGGCCACAAGGATGTGATAATGCATTTTCAAGCTTGAGGAAGGGTGGCCCATGGTATTGCGAGGGGGAAGGGAGGTGTCTATGAGTCAGTCTCTCTATAAATTCATGCTGTCTGTGCAGAAATAAATCTTGAGAACATCTGCACTGGGAAATCCCATTCCTCCTCCCCTAGTACCGATTATCTCAGCCATCTCACATGGTACTGTTAGCTCATGTGCTGATGATAGGCGGTTGGTTGCCTTGTGTGAACAGACTTTAACCTGTTGAATTATTTTCTTGTAGGCTAGGGGAGAAGGACAGAAGGTGGTCATTGCCACTATGGGGTCTGATTTCAAGCAGGAATGACCTATGGATTTTTATGATAATTCTCTCCGTGATAATTCCCACAATCTACCCTACCTTGAACAGTCTGATTTAATATTGTCTATGTGCAACCAAAATGTCAATAATTCACCTGTACCAAACTTAGTCTCCTACTTCTTTGTCAAGTCATTTAAGGACTGGTCACTTTCTCACTGAGGTTCCTTCTAGACTTAAACACAATGTGTTGAGACAGTTTGGGTTTTCATTTGTTAGGCTAATGTGTTGGGGAAAGAGCCCTTCTTGCCAATACACCTGACTTTATTCTCCATTGATGAGTAATCTGTCATTATCAAAGTTTTTAAGTTCAGCACTGTGGCATTAGGCAATTTGCAGTATATTTAGCTGCACATGCATCAAAGAATTGATTTCAAGTATATAGGAACTAGTCTTACTGCACTAAAGCAAATTTCTGTCTCTCCCTTTTAATCCAGTCAAAGCCCCTGGATTGAAAGGTCTTGTTCAGCTTCTGAGGCATTTAGAGTAGGGGAAGAAAGGAACTAGCTGCCAGATCTCTGGTAAGAGTGGCTCTGTCTCTTCCCTAGGTGGGATAATATTTAAATGCTTCAGTTGTACTGAAGTAGAGCAGCCACTTTTACCAGAATCTCTTAACAGAGGGAAGGATGATTGTTCCTACTGCATAGCAAATACTACCATGACTATGAGGCTTCTTTGGCATCTATTTAAGAAAATCAGCATGTAAAGCTTGAATGAACATGTGAACAAAAGCCTCTTTTGCATATCCAGTGACTGTTTTGTTTAGTATCCAATTTTTGCTACTGTCAACAGTGTCCAATGTTTCTCTGATCACTGGTAGATGCAAATACAAATAAGGTTAAATTAACCTTTGGCTGGAAACAGTGCAAGAGAAGAGGAAAGGATGGAGGGACCAACAACTTTGAAAATGACAAGATGCATTGTCCAGCAACAGAACCCCCATAGCATAAACCAGTTACTGAAAGCTACCTTTTGGAGTCAGTGGTGTTTGGATCCATCTGTGCAGATAGGTCAACTATCAGAGCCCTTCTCTGTAAGCATGAAGCTTACACCACCACCCCCCGCCCTCCCAAAAAAAACTCTCCTTGAGTCAGTAGTGAGAGGCCTTAGCTACTCTAGCAACATATCCCTGAGGTAAGTAAATAGTACCAGCACTTGTATGCATTTGTATACCAACCACGGGGCAGATAAATGGCTCATTGTGCTCATGCTGAAGGTCAGTGGGTCAAATACTGAGCAGCGTCTGTCTTGAAATCTGTGCCTAAATTATAGGAAACATTTAAGTGTATGATTAAATCCCACTCTAAACACTAAAGTGCTTAAGAACTCTCTTACACCGAACACATTCCTGAGTATTTGCACAAATAAGAAAAATACCAAGTGTTGAAAACATAACATCCAAAATACGTTCATGTTTTGTAGGAAGTTAGCTGAGTCTTTGTGATGTTTCTAGGCAAATGAGACGAGGGTAGGAAATACAGCTTACCTGGGACCAAGTTGTGTAGCCTCTTCTTAGGCTCTCTTCCATGATCTTGATTTGACTGATTGATTGAGAAGGGAATGCAACGTTCATCCAAAAGTTATTATGGGATATTTTAAACCTTTTTAAAATGAACCTCTCATTCATCTTTTTTTTTTGATACAGCCTAATCAATGCATTTGTACACAAATAAATGGTGAAATAAAGTTCTGGCATCAATTAAGATCTTATGTTCTAATCTATAAAAATGACATGAAGTATCTGAGCTGGAATGCAAAATCTGGAGAAAAGAGTAAGGTAGTTTCCGGTGCTATTTTTGTATTTCCTGAGGCTTGTGTCATTATGTGCTGCCTTATTACTATTCTCTTCTTATATAAGATATGAAAATAACAGAGGGAAATTGCTTTTCCATTCTATTTCCTGAAGTCTAAAACACACCATTATTTCATCTTGTATTCAGATATCTCTGATATTTAAATGCTGAAGATCCATGTTAGTTGGATGCTTCATAATGTATGTCCATGTTCTTGAGACTTTGGTTGATGTTTAGACTTCATTTGAAATATTTCTTTACTTCATTATTCAGCAATTCTATTCTCTCTCATTCAGTCCAATTAAAGTATCTTTCTTTTTTCAACTAGATTATGGGTTCTTTTTCATTGATTTGTTTTGTTTGTTTGTTTTCTAATGTTTCTGTCCCTGGATGCTGAATCTCACTCAGATTAGTCTGTTACAAGTTGGTCAGTTGATGAAGCTAATTGCTATATAGTAGGAACAAATGTACTATCTTTTTGTAAGCTACAGCGTAGTGTGTGGGACTGTTAGAGTGGCAATACAATAGCTCTTAAAATTCTTTATCTTTATTGTAGTAGGACAACCCATTTGGTTTCAGTTTGGGTCAGTGAAGGAAGAATATCTAACTTCAGTCACAGTTCTTTTAACTGCTACTACATCTTGACTTTTTTACTGATGTACTGTAGATGTTTTCTTTACACTTTAACAGGTGTACAACATGTTTCAACATCAAAGCCTTGGAATTAAAGTCAGCATTCGAGTGACAAAACTAGTCCTACTTCGCAGTCGACCTGTGAGTTCTAATTCATTTTTATCCTTTGCTATAACTGTTCTACTATAGTCTTACAGGCAGAGCAGGATCTCTGTCCTGTGAGTGAGAAGTATGGGATGTTTGTCTATAGGATCGCAAAACGTAACTAGTATGTGCCATGCTACGTGGATTGTGTTACAGATGGAAGTACAAGGGGCCACAGAAGTGAAAGGAACTGCAGTCCTTTTATGCAGCCTTTCTGGAAAATCTTTGCTTATAGTTGTGAACCAATCTCAGGAGTTAATTGTTAGAAAAATTTTATGGCTCTGGTATCAGAAATTAAAAAATGTCAGGTTTAGGAGACTTTTAAAGCTTGCAACTGCTGCCAGCTGATGGAATTCGTTCTGTATATTAAATGTCAGAGGTCAGCGTGGATTACAAAGCTCCTACTTCACCCACTCAGGTGAAGTTGGTTTCATGCTTTTTCGTTTTCTAACATCTGCATATTTGATCCTCAGTTGTTTGGTGTTTTTTTTATTAGAGGTATAATGATTTTGTAAACACTGTGATGAATATTTGTTCTTTTGTATCCCTTTCTATACAAAAGGCCAAGTTGTCTATTGGGCATCATGGAGAGAGGTCTCTGGAGAGCTTTTGTCACTGGCAAAATGAAGAATATGGTGGAGCAAAATACCTTGGTAACAACCAGGTTCCTGGTGCGAGGGATGACACCCCTCCTGTGGATGCTGCAGTTTTTGTAACCAGGTATAATGAGGTCAGGTTTATCAGTTTCCTTAAGCAATACTGGCCCGTAGTTAGTGCTGGGATCTTTTGGTCCAGCAGTAATCCAAGAAAAAGATTCATTGATGATATGTTTTGCTACCTGTGTGCTGTTTGGAGGGCTCAGATGCCTCAGGTGAAGTGTTTTGTTTGTGTGTAATTAACACTGCTGTGCAAATGCTTTATCACAGTTGTCCTGATAGCACATCATAGTCAGGATACAGTTAAGACACGTCTGTAGAATGGGTGATACCTTTTTCTCAGATCAGGTGGTGTAAGTGGAAAAGAGATAGGTGAGGTTTAGGAAGGCACAGGGTCTTCATCCTAGAAGAAAAAAGCTGACAAGTTGAGAATGTGGGTAAGAGCAAGCACCTTGAGTTTGGTTAGGTATGCATATTGAACACTCTGAGAGGAGAGATAGTTGGGACCTCTGGAGCATACGGTGTGATGGTAGGAAGGAGATTGTGAGTGAGCTATCTCCTAAGGAAAGAGGTAAAAGAATACCAGACGCTAAATTAATTTTCTCTTTGTCTTAGAAGATAACCACTTTAACATCCCTCCTCTGTCAATTCTTGAGTCAATCATTCTTAATTTGTATTTTTAAAGCCTGCTGCATTTATTTCAGGCATGAAACAATCTGTGTATGTTACAGAAAGTTTCCTTGCACCTGCAGCACTGCTTACTGAAGAATCAAACATATCAGAGTATGGCCCAGATACAGTAAACAAAAAGAATATCTTCCATGTTAACTTGTAGCCTTTTTCCTGTACTTTCCCTACCTGAACTCAACCTCAGAGTAAAATGCAAATTCCATGTTCCTTTCATTGTAAGTTATGAGCAGCAAATATCTGATTCTGTAAATTGCATACTTTAAGAATGCATACTTAAGAATGCATTGTTACAGGAATGACTTCTGAATAATTAAGGTGAGCACAAAAATATAGTGTAAGATGGTTTCTTCATGTGCTTGAAAGACACTACTTCCTACCTCCCTCTTCCTTAGTTTGAGATAGGAAATGTTTGTACTGCAGTTAGATATTGCTCACCTGTTACCTTTTTTTTTCCTTGCCAACAATGTAACTAGAAATGCATGCTTTTGCGTGAGATGCTTTTCTGACTGCAATTGTCTCTTGTGTTAACAGTCACATTGCAAACTATCCACTGGATTTTGTTGAGTATTCAGTAAAATAGCTGGCAAGCAGGGCATGGGGCCAGCAAAGTTCTGAAGCGTACACCTTCACAGACGTGTGCAATCTCCCCAAATCCTTTTCTCTCTATCATATTCACTGTAGTCCAACCCAAGCACCTAAGCAGCTACTTAGCATTTTAGGCGGGGTTAATAGTTCCTTTGAAGTCAATGGGCTGAACATCCTGGTTATAGTTAAGCATGTGCTTTATTGGATCGGAGCCTAAATAAATAACTAACATTTTTGTTGAACTCATCTGGGCATCCAGTTGTCTTGCATGACAAGTGAGGCATACAGAATCTCTTCTGATGTGTTCTAAGCACTGGATGGAGGGAATGAGCAGAGCATTTCATCTGTGCATTCTGTCTGCAGCTTACACATTGAATGCATAATGTCATGTTAAATGAGTTGAACTTAGGCATTTGAGGAAGAATTGTAGAGATGTTCATTGGGTTCAGTAAATATGCTACTTTTGTGATCGGAATAGTTGGAGAAGTACAGGTTCGCTTGGGTTAGAAGCTAGGTTCAGATTTGGTGAGAATGTTCATGCCAGGAGCATGCTGTTCTGTGTAAGAACAGCATTTTCCTGTTTGATAGGTCACCAGCATTTACTTGTATCCTTCCTTCTTGCTGCGTCTTATCCTAACCTATCCTACTTCTCCTGCAAAGAGGATGCTGTGTTCTTGGAAGATTTCTGGCCAAGCTGCCCAATTCCTGTGTCAGGGTTTCTACTCTTGGCTTTGGAAGTGTGTATGTGTGTGTGTGTCTATCTGTCTGTCCCTTGACCCTCTCCAGAGTGTACAACTAGACAAGCAACCAGCAGAGGATATGGGAGCAAAAGCATGTCTAGCATGAGCAATAGAACCAGAAAAAGTAGAAGCTGAATTTTCAGCAGCTGCAGCTGCTTTAAAAGTAGGAACAGATTGTTTGGGGTGAACCTCTGGAACCAGAAGACTTTCTTCAGTCTTGCTGTGTTCATTTGTAACACCGTGGCACGCTTGGCTTATAGAACTTCATCTGTAACTGGTTTTCCCCATGTACTCATTTGTATGCAAAAGGAGATGACCTCCTAACTCTTCTGTGGGATTTTGATAGCGTTTGCCTAATTAAGTTGTGGGTAAGGGGAATACTGTATCTGAAATAAGATGTACCACTGCCCAGTTCAGTAGGTAAAGGAGACAGTGGTAAAAAATCTCTGAAGCTTTGAATATACTGTAGTGGTTTCTAGAATCATCACACTTTTGTTGTTCAAATTCTCATTTTGAACTTACAGAAATTCAAATCTCTGGCATTTACAGGTAATACACTTCATATTTTAATGGGCAGCTGACCAGAATAGTTTCTTTCTGCAGAATCTGTATCTTAGTGATCCTAGAAGCATGTTTCATTTAAAACACATTCTCTCTGTTGATCTTCTGTTCTCTGCATTCCTCAGAAAATCTTCAGTATTCTTCTGCTCTCCCAGCTTCTTGGCCATTTGGGTCAGTCATTAGAGTGTAGGTGATAAGGGAGCAGAGCAGAGAATCAGTCAGCACTGACAAGAGCATAATTCAGAACTGTTACTCAGCTGAGACTTGTGTTGTTTTTTTTTTTCTGATGAACTGCTGTAGTTATTTCATTTGCAGCCTGCTTGTTCCTCTGCATTTCTTCAGCTCTTCACTGTCCCATTAAGTGGGCAAGTGAAGCAATTCCGTATGCATTTAGGAAGCTGGGCACATAGTGCTACGAAATATACATTCAGGGTAATCTTTTTTTTTTCTTTTTGGCAAGGTTTTGCCTATACCCATTTCCTCTGTCCTTTAACTTTGTGACCCAGTAGGGTTAAACTGGTCAAAAGGTATCATTTGAAGGATGCTGATAAATGACTACTGAACAGAATACTTCTCACTCATGCACAGTTCAACTACTGTCCTTATTTCTTACAGGAAGGACTTGAATTGCAGAATTTAGCTTAGCACAGTTAGGTATTTTTTTCCAGTTCGTGTGAGCCAGATGGAAGAGTGACTTTAGGAGGAGTTCTGAGCTTCTTTTCTGGCTCTTTATTGAATAAAACAACCCACTTATTGTCATTTTTTCAAAAGAATTGTTTAATCTTGCTAATGAAGATACACTCCATGATAAAAATGATAACGACTAAGAATTTCAAAGATCCCTAAAAAGTCAGAACACATGTGCTACTTGATTCAGCCAGTGGCTAAAAGTGGAGAGGAAATTTACTTTGCTGCCATAGCATGCTGTTTCAATACATTATCCAAGACTTAGTGTGGTAAGGTCAGATCTGGCCTTGGATTTGAATGGCAGCTCCTAGAGTGAGTTTTATTCCAGTATAGCTCTGTAAACCATCCTGCTAACATCCTGTTGCATATCCCAGGTGAGACAGATCTTTCTTAATGCCTGTATGGTCTGCATTCCCTCTCATGATTTTCCAGGAAAGGACTTTAGGAATTTCCATGTGTAGGTTTTATTTAGGCAGCATCTTGTCTTTGGAAAAAGTCTGAGATCCACATTTGAATGTGCTTTTGTGTTTGGCCAGAGTTTTAGGGTAAAACTTAAACAATAAGTCGGTAATTTAAAGCCTAGCATCTTCATGCATGGCCTTTTCATAGAAGGAAGTATGGTATCTCTTGGACTGTATAGGACGGGCTGGGAAATTTCATACTTAAAGCCCACATGCAGTGAGCTGGGTAGCTATGTTCAGTTCTTTTTGCTGACCTTTTTCAAGTCCTACTCTGACCAGACAGCATCACAGCACTCTTTACAAACCAGGATTGTTCTACCTCTCTTTGACAGTGTGCAAGTTGTGCTGGTTTATTTTTAAACCCCTTGTTTTATGACATAGTGGTAATTTCTCCAGGAAGCTGCCCAAAAGTGCCAGACACCCTTCAGTGTAGATCATGGAGTGCAAGGAGCAAAATTTGCTGTGTTTTCTTTGCAGAGCCAGCCAGCCCCTGAGTAGAGAAGCTTTTCTAGCAATGGCCTTTTGCCATTTACTAATAGTTCAGCTATCTGTTGTCACAAGAAAAGCATCTGTTTGATTTACCAGTTTATATAACATAATAAGTCCTTAAATAAACCTCCGTCAAGTTGGCCCTGGGAACTCAAGCGGGTGTGCTTTTGCCAGCTCTGTCAGGAGACTGTCATTAGTCTTCTTTGGAAAGGCTGGAATGCCAAGGTGTCGAGACACAATAAGGCTGCAGTGAAAAATGAAAGCTGGGGCTGGCGTGTGGTCGTAGCTTCCAATTTTGTTTTGCTCCTATCAGATTTTTTTAACACTTTGATAGTTATTACGTTTTTTCTGCATTGAAGCATTCTGAGATTTCAATATCTGCTTAGAGGTGGTAATAGTTACTGTTTCCATTCTTCCAAGCCTTTGGCAAACTGATTTGTCATTTCTAAAGAGTATGGTGTGAAGGTTTTGCATTTGTTACTCACAATCCTGAGCCTTAAATACCTTTTCCTATAAAGCTTAATTTCATAATTTTTATTCATGGAAGAAGTACTTTTAATCTTTCTCCATTCTTCTTTCTGCCACACTCTCAAATTCAGAATCCTTTCTGGGACTTGGGTATTTCAAACAACATGTTCCAACTGTACTAACGTGATTCTCTCACTAGCCTTGCCTTAGGGTGAGGAAAGCTATGACAGAGATTATGGTTTCTTGGCTTCCCTTGGGCTAAGGAACTTCAGAAATGTACATGATGCTTTTCTGTTCCTCTTCATAGCAGATGGTGCTGCAAAGCAGGTCTGAAGGTAGTTCCTAAATGTTTAGGCCTAATTGCTTATTGAAATATATTCAAGCCATTAATTTAATCGTAAAATACTTCTCTTCCCATGCTTGTTATACTCTCATGAGGGATCTCATTTACAAAATCTTCTCACTTGAAGTGGTATTACTTAAACAGTGAGGTTCAAGGGTTTTTTTCCTGCCTCTGTTTAATGAGGATCTATGGATCTTTGGCAGGATGCGTGGATGCCAGTGGCATATGTAGTATCTATTCCTGCTTTAGTGAGATTCAGGGAGACTGGATGAGATGTGGAGGGACAACAGAGACCAGATGAATTCCTTTAAACCTCTGTGTTGGATTCCAATCATAACATGGCAGACTTGGCAGTAATATGTTTAGCTGAAGCCAGTTCACCTGGCTGTTACCTGGCAAATCCTGCAATTCTCTTTTTATTTCTGTGCCAACATCTGTCATTCTCTGTTTAGTGCTGCTTCTTTCTTGTCCTTCTCTATTGCAGTGGAAGAACAACTCCAGAATTTCTGGGTATAGATGATCAGTTCTGTGTCTCCAGGCAGTGACCCCCACTTATCCTTTCCTTCCACTTTTGATAATACAGTTCTCTTCTCAAAATGAGAGATTCATTATTAATCCAGGTGCTGAAGTCTGACTTCCTAGAGGCAGTATCATATATGATATTGCAGTACTTTTTGCATGAAAAATCTGAAGTATTAAATTGGATAGGAAGACATGGAGCTGATTCACATAATTGCTTGCAATCTTGCAGCAGCAGTCAGTGTTGCTGTCTCTGCTGTCACTGTGTAGACTGCACAGCAGTTAAAATCCCTCTACTCCCATGATATGTGAATCATGCATTACTGCTTTTTCCTAGCCTGGAGTCTGGAGGCACAGGATAAGTTTGACTTCTGTTCTGTTTTGCTTTCTAGGACAGATTTCTGCGTACACAAAGACGAGCCTTGTGACACTGTGGGTAAGTCAAAGAAGTAGGGGAGAATATTTTGATAGCCAACTCTATCCTCAGAGGAGCTTTTGGGGCAATCTTTCATTCTCTGATTTAACGTAATGCTACTCTTGCTATTCTGAATACCCCTGTGATGCAAATACAGATTAGTACGGGATATAAACTATATATAATCCTTTAAATACTAACCCTTCTAAGCACTGGAAGTCTCCAAGTTTAGGAAGTAATCTTAAGTAACTTTACATTTTTGGAGCAGATGTAGAATTAAATAATTAGAGATTAATAAATTGTCTGTTAGTATGTCTGTAATGTTCCTTCCAGTGCTCCCTCACCTCATTTCTCAAACAAGAATTTGCTAACTAATGAATGTATTTGCAGCTGTAAGAACCTGTGTAACACTCACAGATCAAACTGGCATATAGACATGGAGAAGAATACCTCATTGTAGGAAAGCCAAGTCAAATCTTCTTTTCCGCCTCCTGCTTCCTAACTGCCTTTAATCTTACCCAAGCCCTGGATTCACAGAGTCATTACATCCTATGTGATCCATCTATTTATTTATTCTACTTAGGTAGCAGTAATCTTCACTGTATCTGTTCATCTGGTGTGTTTTTTTAATCTTGACAGTAACAGCATTGTGTGGAGGCATAACTCAACATCCTCTCTGTGATGATTACATTACTTTTTTTTTTTAACTTGCCTGAAAGTCAAAACTTTGACTGTGTGAACTTGGAGTGGATACTGACTTTCAGCTGATCTTAAACTTCAGGGTTTGCAAAGATGATTGGAGACCAGGAGTCCCTACTAACAGCAGTAGGTGACAAGGGACATGGGATATCCTCAGCAGGAGTTCTGGGGCTGCTTATAGAAGTCTCATTTCAGAATGCAGACCATTCCCTCTTTGCATTATGGAGTCTGATCAGGTGAAAGGAAATAAAGAGCTGAAAAATGTATACATTTTCTTTTTAAACATGAGCAAGGCTTGGCTTATATGTTTAAATTTTCCAATGGGAATCCCTCACAGTGTATTTGTTCTTTGTCCAATTGAAAACACACTTCTACTACTACTGAGGAAGGTTTTTTGTGCCTGCATCTGGAGATGCCTGTGGTAAGATACAATATAGAATTCAAGAAGAAAAAGAAAAGCTGATGGAAGACATCTGCTGACCAAGGTCAGGGCTTTTTCCATTTTTAAAGACAATGATCTTGAAGATCTCTATTCAGGGAATGATGTAGACAGCATGACGAAGGAAATATTTTTATGACTTTTTTCTGTTCATAAACTACCCGAATACTTTCTTGTGCTGAAGTCTATGGCTCCAGTGGAAAAAGTGGAAGATCAGGGTGATAAAGATTAAACTTGTTAGATGCTATTTCCAGCATAGTTTGTTGTAGACTTTGAGAAGGTGGCTGTTCCAATGAGAAAAAGTTTGGTCTCTTTGCTCTCTTCAGTCCTACTTTTCTTTACTTCTGGTGCTAGTATCTTCTGCATATCCTGTGCCCTGCTCTATTGTTTGAGCCCAGAGACAGTGTCCTGATCAAGTCTTTCATCACATGATACCTACTTAATTTTTTTTAATTCTGTTGAAGTAAGTAAAAATTTTGATGACATCCATTTTCAAGCATTATTGCCTGTGCCCAAGTTGGTCAGCTACTGCAGTTGTTTCAGGTCAACTACCTGCTTAGGCCCTTATCTCTGTGTTGCATATTTTGAAAGGTTTCTTCAAAACTCTACGACTAGGAACTGTTCTGGTAGGGCTGCAGTCTGAATGAAGTCCACCCACGTTACACTGTATATTGACATTCCATCTGTCGCTGCCTTGAGAAATAACTGTTATGCTTAGAGCCTGAATGAAGATAACAATTCTTCTGGTCATCAGCTTGCAAAGGAGAAATGCAGTGGTGCAATATGAAATTGGAGAATGGTGGATTTTGAGGGATTCACAGCCAGAAAAGAATTCATGTTTCTGAGCTCTTAAACAAGTGCTAAAGCCATGAGAGATAATATCAGATAATTAAGGGCCACACATTTAATGCCCTGAATCAATCATATTTGTAATTTGCATGTAGATCGTTGTCTCTGCTTTTAGTATAGCAGTGTTTTAAGTTAATTTCCATTTCTCTGTTGAATACATGGGTGATATAATTATATGGTTTTTTCTCTGCTGGTGAAAGTTAGCTAGTATGTGATTTTTTTCATATTACAGATGGTAGACTAGAACAGAATTTGGCTTTGTGCTGTTTATGTGCATCACAACAGAGGAAGAATAAACGAAGGAATATACTTCTGTGGTATACCATCTGTCTGAAAAAGTATTTAGTGTTGGTAATACTACATTTTAATTGTGTGAAAGGTTTTTTTCTGCTTTTCCTCTTTGATCAGAACAGGGAGAAAAATAGTTGACATCACAAAGAAATAGGTTTTAATAGCCACCTCCATTCTGCGTCCTGCGTACATGGATTAAATAAGTAACCATGTAGAGTGGAATTCAGTTTATTGCTAATGCAACAGTCAAAGTGGGCTGATGCCTATTGGTGAGCAATATTAGCTTTTAAAAAACTATGCTGATACTGATGCTGAGAGGGCCATCGCTGTTGTTGCTAGGTTCTTATTCCTCACTCCAGCCCCCACAGTCACTTCCAAATCAGCAAATGTACCTACAAGAGCAAGAAGCTAATCCAAAGAATGACATTGCATTTGTCTTGAAGATGATGCTGAGATTACAGTAAAGTTCTGAAGAACTGCAACTTGCTTTCATTTCTTACCTCACACTTCCCCTTTTGTATGTGAAGAACTGTCTCACCAGATGCATGTGGTTTTTTTTTTTTACCTTCTTATGGATTAAGCTGGCCATTGCAATGTGATGCACTGCTGCCCTTTGAAGAAAAAAGCATCTTCCTAGTGAGCAGGCCTTCTCCTAAACTAGGAAACTGAGGCTGCTGCTCTGTATAAGGTGTAATCTGGACTCTAGAATACTGGTTTTTATTCTCAGCTCTGGTATTGGAGCTCTGTGTGACATTTGGCAAGTCACTTATGTTTGGAATACTTCTGTCTACCTCTATGAAATGGGGATTTTAGTGCAAAGCTATAAGAGATTGTATGGCTTAAGTAGTTCATGTATAAAGCTGTGTGATGCATATATAAAATGTACAATGCAGATGTGAGTCAGCAATCTAATGTTGCTTAGTCATGTTTAAGAGCATATACAGACTCCATTAGATTATGTGCACTAAAATTAGTGTATTTAAAGCATTGTACGTTTTTTTTTTTTAGTGACAGTGCTTTGATTTTATTTTTTCTTTATGTTGTGAGAAATATGCAAGCAGAATTCCTGGTGTAAGTATTGAGGTTCAGCTGTTGTTTGGAAGTGGGATTATGAAATTTAAATGGCTTATAAGAGGTGTTCATTTGTGCTCAGAAAGATCCATACTGAAAAACCTGTCTGGAATCGTTGCTTGCTATGCGGACGCAGAGAGAAAACAGCAGCAGGAGGTTTGTATTTGTATTCTGGCAGGGGCCTCTCTCTGAAACCAGTTGCTCTGGGGACTTGGTTCAAATTTTTTTGGCCCAGCTGCCAAGGTAATGTGGAAGGTTACATAATGGCTGAAACAAGCTCAAAAATTGTGAAAATATGTAGGTATGTCTTTGTGGGGTGATACCCCACTGACACTGTCAAGAAACAGAACCACATTTGTTTAAAGAATAGTTTATTAATGCTTATTGCCCCACTTGGTTGTGTGAGTAAGCTCTAAGAACAAATGAATTCAGAAAGGAGGGGGAGAGAAGGAAAACGCTATGCCTGCATGCAACACACTTGCCACAGCTGTGTTTCAGTAGTCTCAAGTGCTGGTACCTCTGATAGGCTCTGCAATTTGAGTGCAGGAGGTTTGCTTTGCGCAACATAGTGTTGACACACACCAGTCAAAAAGTTTGCAGTCTGCCGCTGCTTCAGACTCATCTCTCGTGATGTGACTCTAACCAGGTCTGCCGTTTCCTGCAGAAAAATCTTTGTTCCAATTGAGCTGCCTCTAAGCCAGCCAAATTGAGAGTTTAATGTCTAGCTATTAATATCAGGCTGCAGCTTGGAGCCTTGCACGTTGTAAGGATCCAACCTTTCTGTGACATAAGCAGATTGAGAATGCCCCTTTCGTTCAATATTTCCACTGCTAGTGCCAAATAAGCAGCTTTATGGTTAGTTAGGAATGATCCTGCATATTTCAAGGCAAAGCTTGGACTTGATTCCTTAGTGTACATGTTACCCCAGATCCAAGCTGGAGCTTTGCTGTATTCAGCTAATAGTAAAAGTAGGGGCAGTATGGAATTGGGAAATGGAAAATGAGAAAGTGTCTTAAATATCCTTAAATTGCCCTGGTTAAAAATGTCTTTACCTCTTCTGCAGTCACATATGCTTTCGATGGCTTGATGTTGGGGAAAAGAAAGCAGAATACAGTGTACATACTGCACATGGGCAGGTTTAGTTGAAGAAATAGCTGCCTGGAGAAAACCGAGCATCAGAGCAGAAGTGATTGAGAAACAGTTTTCCAAGCTGTTTCCACAAGTGAAGCAGTGTTTTGTGAAAAGCAATCCCATCTCCTCAGTGGCTTTAATTGAAGGGATCTGAAGTAACTTATTAAGAGGGTCCTGGGGGTTATAAATTCTTGTATAGTTTGTGTCCTGTATTTATTTGGCTTTTCCAAACACAAACTGGTGTGTGTGGTTTCAGTTTTGCCACTGTTGATGCTTGGTAGCTGTGCAGATGACGTCCTTCTGCTGTCCCAGTGTGTTCATACTATGGTCACTTCTTCCTTTCTTGAGAAGTGCCATCATAGAGAGCTGCATCCCATGGGGCTATTGGCTAATTTTCCCTCCCTTAACAATTACACCCTGGTCCCTTTTCATGAGTGCTGTAGCACAGAGGTTTTTAAAGAATGTCCAGGTTTTCCAAATCTGACATTTGGTCTATTCGTCACTGAAGATTTTAATCCTTCTGTATTGCATGTTGAGTGCCTGAAAAATGGACAATGCATTTTTTTTTTTTACCTTTTCCTTGCTGATTTGCTTGTGCAGTCGGGTGGTTCCTGTTCTCAGCAGTAACAGTTCTTATCAGTCCTGTCTGTGCTCTGTGCTGTTCTTTTAAATCTTCCTCCCTGTGTAATATAGATTGCAGTCCCCTAACAGTGTCACAACAGAGAATTAATCCCTAAGGAAAGGGAAAAGACTAGCTGGTTTGCTGTGAGTGGAAAAGAAAAGGAATTCTCACATTAAAAACATTTTCCATAGTGGTTCGTGTTGAATGTTTCTGTATATTCCAGGGCGGGTTTTTATTTGATGCCAGAATAAATAGAAATACCTGCTGCTTAAAACAATTCATTAGAGAAGCAGTGCCTGGCTTTAGCAAAAACCTTACTGAGACTGTCCTCCAGACCAAAATCACACACACTTCAGTGTGTTAAAATGAGCATATGGTCAGTTAAAATGGCCCTTAAAGGGACGCTCTTCAGTTAATTTGATGTTTGTGAATGAGCAGGACCTCACAGCACTGCAGATTTTTATATCAGTTGTGGCTGTGTAGGGCGAGGTAGAATCAGGCTGCTGGCTTTATGAAACCAAAGGGAGCCATGCTACAGTACAGTGGAAGACTTTTTCTCTTGCCTTCTGGTTGCTAAGGAATAAATACTCAGCTGCACAACTCAGTGCAGAACTGTGCTATTGAACATATTCATCACTACCATCTTGTGCCCCACACTTCCCACAGTGACCTTCCAATTTCTTTTCACCAGCTAGCAATCTCTCCTTAGTGATAGTTCCTAAGAATTATCAGTTCTTGATTAAAAAAAAAAAAGTGTGCCAGTAGAGTTTAATATGATTGCATACGTTTTAATAGAAACACTGGAATGAACACAGCCGCTCAAGGAATCACAGATTCCTGCTAACATAACCCTTGCTCTTCCTTGCCTCAGTGTCCTGTTTGTACTTTTCCATCTTGCTTCTTTTGGGAACACAGTTTCAGTGAGGCTGCTTTACATGTGCATGGCTGTTCAGTCTCCAGCTGTGAGCCTCTGATGAAAATCTAGCTTCCACTAGACTCATTGCATGAGTTTTTTCCTAGAGGCACTTGTGACTTTGGAGGTACCTGAGACGTCTTTGGGAAACCTGATGTCCTGAGGCTGGTGCTTTGTACTTCCTGAAAATTAGCTGTCATCTCAATTAAGCTGTCTCTATTTGGGCATTCAGAATCACTGAAAATTCTTAAAATCTTTCGAAGAAATAATAGTCTGTGAGAGCCAGAAAACAAAATCTAATAGAAACAAAAGTGAAACTGACCAGTCTGCTTTTGGAAGGGCAAGCGGAAAATACAAACAAAGGCTGTGTACAAACAATGTTTCCCTCTGTCCAGCCTGTAAAATAAATAAATAAAACTGGGCATGCCAGTTTAAGCAGACAGTGTATTATTGTGAAATGCATCAGCTTTCTCAATGATTTATATGAGAACTTGCAGTGTATTTGGTTGAGTGAAGCTCTGATACTGCTTTGTAAAGACCTGTTTTCTCTTTTTGTTGTTATGGAAAGTGAGACATTTGAATTTCGTTTGCCTTTGGGTTTGTTTTGCAGCTTAGTAGACTTGTTCAGGATGGTCTTTATTCATTCTGTGTTCTAGTGGCAGTGGTGGATTCTTTGTTTCCTTAGATGAGAAATAACTACGGCAGAGAGGCACTAGCCAAACACTAGTGGCTGTGCTTAGTTTGGATCCTTTATGTTCCCATCATACATAGAAAATAGGTTAATTGATCAATCAGTCTGTTCTGTTCTTAAGATTATTTAATCTTAATGCTGTTTTCTGAATTTCTGGTTATCACAACCTTTTTCTTCACCTTCTGTTTTTTTCATGTCTTGCAGAGGGAACAATTAGCTTATGTAATTAAAATAAATGAAAGCTTTCAGTGGAGGGAGAGTTAGTGACAGATCTTTCTGACCATTTGTCATTGTTCCCCCTTCCGTATGTACATAGCTCTGAAGCATCACAGATCCTCTATTGCTCTCATGACTAATGCCCTTCCCTTGCCGTTTTGTTGAAGGTCTGTTTGTCTTTGCTGGTGGCTCAGAGCTCTTAGAAACTCTTGCTCAATTTTGTTCCTTCATCTTCTCTTTTGTTCAGCTGGGGCTGGACACCAAGAAGCTGCTCTCCTGGGAGAGGACTGGATGATCTGTCTTCCATCATGCTAACCACATGACTTGCCCACTGGGGTTATGGAATTTCCCTACATTTGCTACACTTCGTTCTTCATAAACCTCCAGTAGTTCCTTATTAGTTCTCCTACATACATCATTTTCTTTCTGTAGCCCCAGTATGTATTTTCGCTTTATTTTCTAATTACTTCTCTTATTGTGACTCCTTGCAAAGTTAATGCAGGATATTTAAGCTTATCTTTGCTCAAAAACTTCCCCTTCACCTGTGGTTTTATTAACGGTTTATGGTAGTGTGATTTTGATAAATGCAGGACAACAACTGTCCAAAATGGTGTGGTAAAGGAATAATATTATTTCTTTCCAGACAATATATTTATGAGTAAAATTCCTCCAGGCCATCGTATTGCATTGTTGTGCAAGGTGAATGCTGATTACTATTTGAATGGAAGATATCTTCAGAAAACTGACTAGTTGCAAGTGTTGTGTTAAGGTACTTTCTCATCAGGAATCTCGGACTCCAAACCAAATCCGAACCTAAAGTCAAATTGGTGTGCAGTTAAGCTCCTTCATGTTCCTTGATGAGAAGGAGTATGTTGTGAGGGAAAATATTTGCCATGACTTTGTAGGCATTTATTCTGACTTTATCCTTTCATTTCACCTCCATGTCATAACTCACTTTATGTACTAAATCATTGTGCAGTTCGATTGGTACAGGTGCAAACATGTACTGCATTCCACTCTAGGGCCACTTATGTCTGTGTGAAATTATATAGACATGTACACAAAACACCTGGGAATTTTAGTCTCCTAGCTTGAAGGAAAGATATCTATGCAAGATTTGTCTTCTACACCTTCTCAACCTCCTACCCCTTCCTACATTTAGAGCTTTGACATGCAATCACTGCAGGGAAAAGTAGTCTTGTTATTACTGTTTTAATTAGGAGTTCCCAATGAATATATGTGATGGTGCCTCTCAGAAGTAGTATAGTAATTTTCCTGCTAAAATGGAGTTAAAAAAAAGAATAGTCAAAACCTTAATTGAAAAAGAATGCTTCTTTTTCTCTTGTGTGACAGGCGCTTCTTGTATTTTGAATTCGTGTGTGTGTAATGCTGGAACTGCTGAGTTACAGTTTCACCTCCTGGACAGTTTCTCTGCCTTGATTGTTTTCTGAATTAGAGATGATTTGTAGGACACTGCCTGAACAACCAAGGCTTTTCTTATGGCTGAATTCCATTTAATCATGACTTAAAGAAATCTCTGCTGTTTATCTCTGAAAGCAGTCTTTGTATTTGCAAACAGACAGGCTGAAGGCAGAAGTCTAATTGATGTCCAGCTAAGCACACACTGCCAAACAAATGTCAAGAAAAGCTCTGGAACTGCTCCTTGCTACTGTGTGTGAGAAGCTGAGAAGTCTTTGAGGCAAGCATGAGCAGAACAATTTCAGTATGTTAGATCTGTAGACAGACAGCTTCTGTTTGTTGGAGTTTATGGTATTTCTGCTGTCATCTCTTACCTCTTCAGTGTCAGTGGAGACTTGCATATTGCAGGCTTTACATGCTTTCTGCACTGCTTCACCAACTTTACACCCTAGCTCCATAACTTCCCATTGCTGAGGATTTGTTCCTCTGGAGGATTCTTGCAAGAATGAACATTAAAAAAATAAAGTCATCTCTTTTGCTTTCATAGCTCATCCTACTTCCTTCTTTCTCTTTTTTTAAGATAAGGCTATGGAAAGAGAGATGACGTTTGATTTCTACAGTGTCAAACCTCCTTGTCAGTATTTTATAAATAACCCATTACTTGCTGTTGATATCTATGCTGGAAATGCCAAGACAAGATTCTCCACAGCAGAAAGCAGGCTTTTCTGCCCTATGACAACCATTCAGACTAAGTGGGCTAGGAAAACACGAGAGTCAGAAGAGTGTTTGCCCATTGTTCCTTATCCAAAGGCAGGGAACAGATTTTGCACATCCTGACTTTCAGTCCAGTCCCTTACCTGCTAATTCATGGCATCTCCCTGTTAATCAGAAGGCGTTGTGGGTGTTTGTTTTTGTATATAGTGCTTTTCTTCAGTAAAATTCAAAGCTCTTTACTGAGAAGATCAGAACTGTTGTCCCCATTGTACAGAGAAAAGGAAACCTTTAGATGTGAAGAGACATGCTAAAGGATAGAGCTGGCTGGATGTACCCCACATCTCTTGAGTCTCAGACCAGATCCCTCAGCTGGAGGCAATGCGATCTCTTCTCAGGCTTTCTCAGTGTAAGCTTGGGTTCTTTATGCAGCCTCCAGTTCTTCAGGTCAGTAAAATAATGATTTAGCTCTTCTATAGACCAGAGGTTTGTGTTCCTTCTTTCTGTTACCCACTGCTTTTTTTTTTTTTTTTTTTACTTCTGTTCACACATTCCAGCCTGGTCAGTCAGCTGCAGACCACAGTCACATAGTGTTTAAGAAACCATGGTGCATTTGCAATTGGAAAACCTCTGAAGTTTTTCTTCTTCCCCTGTCAGACATAGATGGCTTTTATCCAATTGACTGCTTTTCAGTGCCTTTATCCTTTGCTGGCTTGAAAACACTTCAGATAGTTTCTATTGTTTTATAGACCCTGTAGCTAGAAAACCACTCTGTGTAAAAACATCTGTACATAGCTGTGCAATAGGCTGCAGACATAGGGTAGTAAGGCATGATTGCATTCACTGTAACATTTGCTCCACTGAGTAATCAGATAGAAGCATTCCAGTTGCACACAGGATGATATGTAAGAGTAGAGCAAGGAAATGAAGGACAGTTGCATACTGTACTTTCACATTTATTTGTTTTGCAGCTTCCAAGACTAAAATGCCATTTTGAGAGCAAGTTTAAAAATGCAGAGATGAGATTTTACTAGTGATAACCAAAAAAGCAGCACTGGCAAGTCTGCATAAAACACAAGCATAATATAGTTTGTTGGAAGCACCTCCCCCAGAAAAGGAAGTTTGACCTGTGCTGATTTTCATTTGTTTTTTCAACTTTGGTTTACCATTTGGTATCATAATGTAGTATAAAAACAGTCTATGATCATGGGAGGATTTTGCTATTCTAAGTGCACTTAGTAGATTAAAACAAGTTAAATCCTTGAAGCTTTTTTTTTAAATTCCTTTGGACCTTCTGATGCCCCAGCATAAGTTCCAAGTTTCTCAGTTGTGATTATGTTGCACATAATGCAAATAGGAGTTGGTCATGTAACAGGACTTTGTGCCGCTGAAAATCTTCTTTGTGTTGGACAACCTGGTGAAAATGGAGTAGGAACTGTCCTCCAGTACAAGCTCACACCATGACCTCAAATTTAGAGGTAATGGAATACCTGAATTTGACTAGATCTTCCTTGTGGAAAACAGTGGGGTTTTCCTGTCAAGCTACAACCATTTTAGAAAGAAAGGTGAAAGTAAAAGGCAGTGAAGTTTTGACCTAATTCTGATTTTGACTAATTAGACCTAATTTTGACCTAATGTGTATACCATACGTGCCTACTATGAATACATAGCTAATTTTGGTTTTCACTTTTAGTTTTTGGGAGATTTTTGTCCAAACAAAATCCAGTGATTCCAAGGACAGCTTACAGATACATAAAAACATTTATTTGGACTTGGGGGTTCTCCTATGCATATACATACTTTTAAATTTGACTTTCAGATTCCTACAGTCAGTGAGGTGTTTGTCTGCGTTAATGTGACAAGTTTGGTTTTGCCCTTTCAGTCAGCTCGCAGAACTGCATTTAACCTTTGAAAAAAATGCTAGATCCAACCAATCAAATATGTTTCTCCTGTGTTCTTTCAGCATGATTTGTAGAATGCTAAGGATTTCTGTGTTTGCTTAACTTGGAATTAGCCTTGCACTTCTACTTTGGTTAGTGGTCATGAGCAGTCAGCAGGTTGAAAATATTTGTTGGCTTTGTGTAGTTGTGTCATACATTTTTGTGTAGCTATTTTGACTGATCTGTTTGCATTAAGGCTCTGTCTGGCCATAATTAGACTGCTGGGTACACGTTAATGTTCTGCTGAGCATCTGCTTGTTGGTTTTACTAATGTCATCCGTCAAGCTCTAGCATGTGCAGCAATATTTGCTCTGTCGTAGACAAACAGAGTAAACACTGCAGCTCTTTATAAGTAAACAGTGGCCAGTAAGTGAGGAAACTCTGCGTGGATGTTTTTATTTATTGGAATGTTAAACTGTTGCTCTAAAATGAATCCAGCAATCTAATCAGACTTCATAATACTTGAGATGACAGAAGAGAAAAATTGAAAAAGAATTTATTTTAGAATTTGTTTTATATCTCTAAGAAGCCTCCAGACAGCATTTTAATTTCCAATCTTGTATGCCTACATTTGTCATCTTTTCTGGTTATGCCAGTGAGAGAACATCAGAGACAAGGTACTGTCTTTGCCTTGGTTATGTCAGGTTTCAAGTATGGATGATTAACTCCTGTTTGTGCCTGTCTTGCCATACAACTCCTGATCACTTCTGTGGAAATATTGGTGCCACCTTGTAATCCTTTCATTCACCTCTTAGAACTGTCTCTTGCCTTGGGTTTCAGTAAAGCAGCACTGCTCAGAGTTTATCTGCTCTGCTAGATATTTTTCCCTGTCGTTTATCTTGAGATACCTTTACCAGCTGAGCCATAAACTGCTGTGATCTGAATTGAATGCTTGCCTTGATTATAAGAATTGGCTCTTTTTTACATGTATTTATTTCAGACGTTTAGTGAAAGTATTTTTTCCTGGCTAATACAAAATTGTATTAGTCTTTGTCCTTAGTAGGGAATCTTACCTAACAACCAGGAGTATACAATAGTTGGTGTTTGGGTTGCCTTATGTCTTTGGAGCTGCTGTTCACACAGGAGATTTTGTCAATGATGATTTTTGAGCGAATATCTCAGAACAAAATTCTTTTTTTCTATTTTTATCTTTGCTGTTTGTTGCATGTCCAAACATAGGAAAGCTGTAGTCCATATTTGTTCAATGAATTGCTGTGTTTACAGAGATGCAGAATACTCAGTCATGCACTTGTGTCTCTGAGCCATAGCATGGCCTAAAAGCTGAAGTAAAAAGCTTTCTGGTTTTACAGTGAACTAAAAAACAAACAAACAAAAAAAGCCAACCTTCTGAGGATAGGAGCTAAGTAAAAGAAGCCAGGAAGTGGCTTAATGCTCATTCTCCACAGTCAGCGGTAATACTCTTATTGATTTCAGTAGGATTTTAATCAAGTTCATGGTGATTATGATAGCTGGTGCAATTAGATTGGAAGTAATACATGTTCAGCATGGTTTTTTTTGTGAATGCTATGTAGCTATTTATGCTGTCATTAATCTGATGGCTTTGTTGGGAAATTAATCTCATTACATGGCAGCTGACAGTCCACTGCCACTGGACACCAAAGCAAGCTCATACAAAAATGCACTATCTTCTTGGCTGGAAAGCACAGCTGTTACCATTCCAAATTCTCTCCATCAGCCACTTACTGAATAGGGCTTGACAGCTGAGGACCCACTCCCCCATCTACTGTGGTGCAGATTCAGCATATATTTTCAATCAGGAATACACCAGTTTGATTCAGAAGCTTCTGCACTTCCCAGAGGTGTTTTATTTATTTAGGGATATGACAAGGGACAGTTCTCCCCTTGTCACTCCTGGTAGTTTAACATAAAAACCTAGAGCAATAATACAAGCCTGTAGGTATGGAAATGTCTCACTGGCTCTCTACAGGATACAGCAGATGTTTTATAGCTGCATGAAATACCATGTGAGTATTCCCTTCCTATGGAATAGAAGTCAGAGTGGGCAGCTCTTCTGGGGAGTCCAGAGGAGGGCACTTTAGATTCAGTCATTTGAACTGATTTAATGAGTTGTATGGAGTGTGTGCACTTTGTACTTATGTCTGTCTGTCCTCCTGTCTTTACGTAAGTTTTTTAATCCGTGGTCCAACTTGATCTAAATTTAAAGATATGGGTCTCAGAAATATTAGGATTTTTGGAGACTTTTGAAAGAGAAGAAAGTTAGTAGAGGAGAAAGCCTCCTTCCTCTAATGCTGCCACTGAAGAAAAGATCACATCGCCTACATGTACATCAGAAAGCCCCAGAGCAAATGTGTGAAAAATCGAGTCATTAATTTTGCAGTGAGGGTTTTTTTTTCCCTTGCACCATGCTATGTTGCACTGGCAGAACAGATAGGCTGACCATGGTACTGTGTGAAGAGAGAAGCTGAGCAATGGCAGTCATTTAGTCCCCTCTTCCTGCCCGGTGGCAGAAGGATTGTATTCACTCCCTAGTACTGGCAGCAGAGGTAATAGTGCCGAGGAATTTAAGACAAGCTTCCTTCTTTAGTGTGGTACAGGCTTTTCAGCCTGAGTTCCCACTTCGTCAGAGGAACTCAACCCTATTAATATTATCAGATGCGAACTCTGGATTTTGCAGTTTTCTCAGATCATGCAGGCTGTGAGGTTAAATCAGCACTCAGCAAAGAATTAAAACAGAAGGTCTGAAGCAAGAACTGTTAAATATGCTTATCAGTGCATGTGTTGGCTGGCAGTTTGACAAAGAGAAGCCAGGAGCTTAGATAACTCTAAGTCAGGATGTAGGAGCTGTAATTGAGAAGTATCACAGAAGCAATTTGGAAAAGCATCTGTTCAAAGTTTGATTACTGTGAATCATCCCATTCTGCTGGCTGGCTCTGCTAGTCGCCTGAGCTGCTTTTATTTTGCCAAGAGAACAGCTTGACACGCATACGGTGCCTAAAAATAAAATACACTTTAAATGTTAACATGTTTCAAAAATATAGATTCATTCGTTTTTTGAGAGCAACAATTGCTTAGTCATTCTTTAAGAACATGGAAGGAATTTAATTGAGAGCTGTGGAAGAATGCCATTCATCAGCAACACAGGTGTTCAGCCATCTTCAAAACTGCCTGGTTCAGCAGACTGCTGAAACTCTCCAGACATGGAAACAATGCTTGTCATACATTGCTGAATGTTGTTTAAGTGATTGCAGGACTCATCCTTGCTGATTAATCCACCTTCTGACCAACATGATGGCAAGATGGCAAAGCTGCACAGCTCAGTTTTTGAAACTTTTAAAAGCATATTTTAATTTATTTGAATAGCTTCATGAGTTTCGTAGTGTTTGCAGTTATGAGAAAGAACAACTGGAACTGAATGCTGGACCCTGACTATTAGCTCTTAAATCAGATGTTGTTTGGTACAGAGACTCCAAATATTTTTTCTGATATATTGCCAAGTCTGACCTTGTCTCTTCATTCTGGAAAGGAGATACTGTGGTATTTGAAGACTCCAGGATCCCTGCTGCTGGACTCCATGTTCCTCTTTAGCAGTCTCAATAAAAGCTCTGATTTGATCATTTTTTTCATTCTGTCTAAACTCAGGCCCTTTGTTGAAGTAGATGACCCCGATGAGTTGTAGGAACAGACAGATTCAAAACTGGAAGTTGCAGAACTCATCTGAAAAAGCAAGGTGAAAACAACCTGTGTAGGGTTTTGAAATTCTACACAGCTCGCAAAGTTGCAGCAACTACAGGCAATGCCAGGATTGTTTTTTGATTTCTTATAGGAGTATAACCTTCAGATGAGAAGTTCCCTGAGAAACAGCATGGATATTAATGAGCTGACACTGATATGCATGTGGCAGAGTGAGCATGCACTATGGTCTCCCTTGAGCATTTTGCTTTCTGATGGTAAATGTTGTAATTTTTTTTTCTTTCAGTCAGTTATTTATTTCTTGAAAGGTGCAGCTTATTCCACTGATTTCCATTGCTTGTTTCCTTATCTGTTCTATTAACTGTCCTTTCCTTATTCTAAATGTCACTTCTTTTCACACACCAAGGCAGAGGCCTCCCTTCCTGAATATTTCCATGTCCTCAGGCCTTCTTGCAGACTGGCTCCTACCTTTTTTCAAGGCAGCTCTTATGCCAGAAACGTATGACCTGGGATTGTAGATCCATTTCCCTCCAGCATTAAGCATCCACAGAAGTTCTGAGAGCTTATCTTTCCTTCTGATCTTATCTGTTGCCCTCCTTGATGCAAGCCTCCCACAAAAGTAGTTCAGTGTTGCTTGTGAGATCAAAATCATGTTTCTTGAAGACTTCTAGAAAATTGTTATCTCTATTTGCTGCATTTGTCCTCGTCTCCTTTCATTTCCTAACCTGTCTTGTTCACTCAGTTAGAATTATGCTAGGCTCTGTATACTTCCCAGCATTCTTTGTTGACTCATCCAGTCCATCAATTCCTCCCCACCTAGAGTCTTTTCAGATCCACCTGGCTAACTCTTCCCTTGCCTTTCCTCTTAACAGGAGTACAGCTGTTGTAATTTATCTTACTTTGGATAATTAAGCCCATGTATTTCCACATGTGTGCATGAACGTGCAGGCTTTCAGCACAGTGTAATGATGCCTATGAACAGATGGTGAATTAATTGCCTGGGTTTGAGAATCTGCTTTTGGGAATGGTTGTTTGATTTGGGCTAAATATCCACAACCTTATATTAAACTATAGAAGCAGGAGTGCAAAAAGAAACATTTTATTTTGCCTGTTAGAGATTTGCATTCATCAACAGCCTGGGCTTGGGTCACTCGGGAGGGAGTGTGTGGGAGAAGCTCTTTGGAATGTGGTGGTTAGCATATCAAAGTAGAGTAAACACACAGATGATACCCTGCTTCCGATTCTCCAGTTAATTAAGCAACTCCTCTTGTCAGGTTGGATGAAGAGGATTTATTAATCTGCTGTCATCTGAAGAAGCAGTGGTTTGCTGAAAGAGAGGAGTAATGTTAATGGGTTATGAGATGTCAAGCTGAACAAAGAGCAGATGGCAAATAAAAAAAGGGTATTTCTTTTTATCTCCTTTGCTGAGGTCTTAGATCCTAGTATTTTATTGTGAAAAGCAAGAAAAATCAGGACAAGGAAAAAATTCGGGTGGTTGTTTCATGCATTCCCTTGCTCTAAGACAAGATCAAAGATACCTTTATCACTTATGATGGGTATCTGTTCTATGAGGCTAACTGCTATGCTTGTTTCCAGCTTTCCTTGCATTCCTGTGAACGTTGTACCTCTTTTCAGCTGTAGTCATTAAGGTGAATTTTTATGTTTGTAATCACAGACCATGGAACCAGACCATTAGAAGGGAATGTTGTTTTCAAAGACACCCATGCCATACCTGGGGGGCGGGGGGTTCTGGAGGTTATCTGGTCCTTACTGGAATAACGCAGTGTTAATTGTCTGTTATGTTTTTATAGGCCTTTGTTAGGGCCTCTTATAGGCCAAAAAGATGTTAAGACTGTGTCAGCTCTCCACCTCCATTCGTTTTGTATCTGAACCAACTTGCTACTATCAGTGTGAGAGGTTAGGCTTTTCTGCTGTGCTCCTGAAGGATTCCTGCCTCCTAGCATTTTTTACGCCATCAGTCTTTTCCTTCAGTCTTCTGGAAGGGGGGTATCTATGATGCATCAGTCTGTAAGAAAGGATGTGCACAATATAATGCTGGAATGGTTAGAAGTTCAAAGGCCAAAGACATGTAGGAAAACAGATCCAGGCTTAGTGAACTGACTTCTAAGTGTAAACTGTGTGCTTAGGTTGGTAAAGCAATTTCCTGAGTTCAAAATATGATTTTGAGTCACGTATTGTGAACTCAGGGGAGGACGCTTATTTCTGAAGTTGTAAAAGGGCTAATCTCTAGGGCTTTGCCTGGGCAGCCCCTTGAAGAGACTGCTGAAATCAGTGAATTAGCACAGGGTAAATTCAATGCCAGTAGCATTAGAATAAGGCTCTTGACATCGCGGGGAGTGTCTGTGTGTGGGCTAATCAGTAAAGGAGCAGATAAATGACTCATCCTTTATGACTAGAAAGCCACGGGAGGCTTCCTGGGAAACACAAAAGCCCTGCAGAAACACTGAAAGCTAAAGCTGAAAGTTTGCCATGCTGGGGAAGAGATTCCTCCTATTCCATTAATTGCTGTCCTGCAGGGTAATTAAACAAGGAGGAACACATGATAGCAAAAGTGCTTCTTTCAGTACTAATTATTTGCAGAATCTTACTGCCTTTGGAGATTTACTGACATTAAGATGTTTACCTGCACCAAGGCTTTGTTGTCAGAAGTCGTGGCATGGTACAAGTTACAGAGTGAGCATATAGACAAACCCCAGCTAGATGTGAGCTTATCTGCTTGAAAACAGGTGGAGCACATTCCTGCAAAGAGTTCAGCCCACACTGAAAGAGCCCCCTGGGAAGCTGTGTTGAGCTTCAGGTGTGCCATGACTTACAGGGTATATCTACGTGGAGCTATTATGTAAAAACTAAGGTGTGTGGTTGAATCTGGCTCTTACAATTAGCCCTGGTCATTTGAAATGTAACCCAGGAGCAGTTGGTAGAATCATGGGTGCCATAGCAGGAGTTCGGTAAATATTCCCGTTATGCAAAAAGTATCCACTGTGAAAGCTAATGTGTATTTCATTCATTTGTACTACTAGGACCTTGTGTTCTGAGGATTATATTATCAGCTGTAGAAGCATCTGAATTGTACCCACAGCTTGCATTATAAATATAAGGGGGAGATTGTATTTGTTAGTCTTTCAGGGTATGTGTATTGAAAATCAAGATATTCAGAAAGTAGCTACATGTTGTTTAGCTATTTACTTTCATTACTTGGCTTTTGGGTTTGCGACAGCAGTTGTGGATACTGAAAGTGACAGTGTTTTCAGAGTTACCAGGAAGAGATTTTATTGGTTCGCTACATGACATCAGTCAGTCTTACAGGGAAGGTGTTTAGCCACAGAGTGCTTTGTGTGCTGAGAAAGCGTGCTACATCTCTGCAGATCATGCTGGTTTGGAGGCAAGAGGCAGAGTTTTATAGAGGTTGTGCTGAAATTCAAGTTAAGGTGGATTCCCCAAAGGAAGGAGAGGCTTTTGTGGTGATGAATTTGCAGAAAGTTGTATGAAGTAGTCAGTATAGACTTCTTTCTCAGACACACAGATTCAGCTTATTTTATGTTTTCTGCTCTCTCTAAGGCTAGAGGCATACTAACAGAGAGACCTCTGAAATAAGCTGCAGTTGATTTCTAGCAGTGCCTAGGGATAAGTTATAGTGAGTGTTCCTTGGCATCAGAAACTCTTCTCTAAAACTGATTGATAATGTTGGTTGTTACCTTGCTTTCCTACCTGACTGTAGCTGCCTCCTGTGCTTTGGATGGTTGTACTGTAATTCCTTTACTGATGATTGGCAATGATTGCATTGCTTTTAGTGTGGTTTTCATTAAATGCAGCGACAATGAAAAATATTGCAATGGAAAACATTTTCCATAAATTAATTTTAAACTCTAATGGAAACCATGTTTTTACTGCAGGATTAACAGAAATTGGCATCTAAATGGCTACCAAGCACCACGCCAAATTAATCTGTGCCACTGAAATTGCATATCTGGCCTTGAGTTAGCACGTTCTCATAAAATGAAGGAACATATCTCACCCTTAGCTTCCTCTGGGTGACACCTGTAAACCAAACTTGGAGCTGGATGCTCTGTAGGACAATGATGATAATAACCTTAGAATCTAGAGTACATGCTGGAGAGGGTCCTTGTAGTAGATACTCTTGTTTTTCACTTGGATACCTCTGACTGCCTGGGACCTCTGTTTATTCAGCTGTAGAATGGAGAATGCATTGGAGGCAGCTTAATGGGCTCTTACTCTGTTATTTTTTTTCATAGGTAGACATCACAGAAAGAAAAAGTATTTTTCATTTTTAAACGTTGCAAGCACTGAAAGATTCCTTTGGTGACTGACTTGATGTGAAAATACAGGCATTACACCTCTGTCAAACGTATTATTACAATAGAATGGAAAGGCAGAGTGTGAATTACTTCTAGGATTTCCTGATTTTACTCCTATAGGATGTTAAGAAAGGCTATGGGAGTGTAAGTAATGGCAATGTGAGAGCTGCGCAAAGAGAACAGTTGTGAGAGGATGAGAAAAACATCAGTTCAACATCAAATTTGTAATGGTGGGGAATGGGACGTTTGCTCTGTGCATATGGATATACAGCGAGTCTTCATCTGTGCCAAGCAGACTTCAGGACTTCAAGTTTGGCTCTTTTCCCAACAGCAAATACATTGAGAAGAGGAAAGCTAGCCAAGTTTTAATCAAGTAAAAGTTCTGTATCCAGAGGTGGCTGGCAAAAGAAGAGATTAACGTATTAGAAGTGCAATGAAAACAAGACATTAGAGGGTTGAAAGCTGGAGTACCTGGATAAGCCACTTGCTGAGTGAATATTCCACAGATGTCTAAAGGAAGTCCCAGGTGTTTTGAATAGGATGAAATGTGAAGCCATGCATCAGAACTTGTCTTCTTCAAGCTTTGGCTATCACTGTGGCAAGTATGTAATATTCTAATGCCTAGCTGAGCTGGTAGGATATATGTAATCATTCCCCCCAGAGATACTACTAGCAGAGGGCTTATTAGCTGGCAGAAGGGCCAACAGCTGCAAACTGTTTATACGTGACAACTTTTTGGATAAATCTGAGTTTACACAGTTGTCTGTGTCCTAAGGTTTGCTGTAGAAGTGCAGATAGCTTTGCGTGTTCAAACTGGAGCACAGAAGTTATGGACTGTAATTATGCAATTTCTCATGGGAGACAGGAAAAAACCCTCACACTTAGTAATAGTAAAAATAGTAATTGGCTTTCCTTTCCCTCTACCACTGATGCACCTGCTTGACCTTTTTTAATATTAAAAATAGATTTATGATAACTGCTGTTAGTCAGTGGTATATTTGGAAAGATATGGACTTTTTGTCCCAAAGAGAGCCACTGTTTGTATATTTGCATAAACATGTAAGTTTAATAAATAAATCGATTCAACTTTCTGTCTGTCTGTCTGTCTTTCTGTCTTTCTTTCATTTTCAAACACCTGTTTCCTAGGCAGGGCCAGAAGCACAATCACAAAGTGAAGTTTCTCTTATGTTATTCCCAGCCTGGTAGCAACATGCCAGGATTTTCATGGGCATGTCTGAATGCATGAAATCTATTGAATTTCCATTCATTCCAGTGAAGAAAATAAATCATATTAATGCATCTATGAAGGCATTGGATTATTATCATTGTCATGTAAAGGTGTGTTTTTCTCTGCATATCAGTTATATGGATCACTGTACTGGGTCACAAAACAATTTCATTGATCTTAGTGGTTTGGATGTATTTACTAGAGAAATGTGTTATGTTTGCAGGTGAGCAGCATGCTTGTTACTGTGTTCTAATGAAAGCATTTATGGTAAAATATTAGTTCAAAAAAATGTATAATCCTTGGAATTACTTTGAAACAAAATATGTCCTTCAAAACATTTCAGGCAAGCATAATGCTATAACAATTTGTTATAACTAGCTTGTGACAGAATTACTCTTATTAGTAAGCTCTCGGTTTATAAGCTGGATTTCTTACTGAGTTCAGCTTAAGTAAAGTTTTCTGCCATCTGCCATTCTGGAAGTTTCTTACCCCAGTACATTTCTGTTCCTATGTTGTCTGATCACTAGGCTTTGCCGCAACAAATGTATTTAATGTTTGTAATAATAAGCTAAATTTAGATGTCTAGATTTTGAAATTGTTCGTTGCAGATATTAGAAATGGGCCACTCAGGACACTGAAACCAACTAATAAAAATGAGGTGGTTAAGAAGTCTGTAACTGAGACACAGTTGCTTCTTTCTCAGCCACTGATGAATGTACTGTAGAAATCTAAGTTACTTTTCCACCACTGAGCAATGAGATTTTTAGCACAACGCAGTGTTTCTGCCAGTCAGTTTCAGTGGGGATTAGAACAGCTAAACAGAGACTTGAAAAGAATCATTGCTTGAAGCCTTCATGATGTATTTGAAATTTTAATTGATATTTAACTACTTTTAATATACTGCCAGAACTCTTAGTTTGCTATGCTGCATATCCCAAGCATGGAAATGTTACCTCCTTTCATTTCCCAGTGCCAACAAATGTCAAATAAGTCTCATTTTGAAGTTTATCAGAAAGAAAGTAGCATGAATTGTTTTGAATTAAACTGGCTTGTCTGTCTGACCACTGAGCTTGATGTGCAGTATTGCTTTGCTATTCCTCAGTTATATCCATGCATGGTTAAATACAATTGAGTGACATACTGGCAGTGGTTAAATGGAAGATGACGATATAATCAGGATTAGTAATAGAAACAGAGCTGTTTCAGTCAGAATCCTGCTCTGGTCATGGCTAGCAGATCTAAATCAGGAGAAATATCTGCTTCCCTTTCAGAATCAACTAGGAATGTTTTGTGATCTTTAAAAGAAAGAGAATAAGGTATGTTCATAGCTCAAGATGCACTACAGGCACCAACAGCTGAGATGCTATTCTGTGAGCAGTTAATTGGTTCATCAGATGTTGGGAGTGAGGCTGCAGTTTCTTTTGCAGGGTAACACATTACTTCCTGAGTGATTCCTTGATATCCTTAGAACTAATGTGAGAGCAAGTCCAGCCTTCTATGGTAATTGATGTTTAAGAAATTTAAGCTTGATGTTATTTTTTGCATCTTGTATGAATCTGGCCTTCCACAGTTATCAGTTTTAAAATAAGCAAACATTAATGTCTAATTTTTGTGCTGCCTTCACTCTTTACTGCTAATGCTGAACTAAAAGGCTATTGCCCATCTCTTCATTCTGTCCAGAATTCCCCTAGCAATAAATATCCCTGTCCATATTGTTGTTAAAACTCATAAAAACAGAACTGGAGTTCTTTCAGAAATAAATTTTTAAACCATTTGCACCCTGATAAATACAACTTTGTCAGCTCTGACAGAAAAAAGAAATGAGCTCATGTCTCCATTGCACTGTTGTGCTCTACTCACTAAAGGCAGATAAGTCCTATCTACCCCACTGAAAGAACAGGAAATAGATCTTGTTTGCTGTTTAATATAAGCAAATGGATTTCCGTTGGAAAAAGGCATTTGTGAAAGGTCTTCATGCTTCCCTTTCTGCAGTGTGGCAGAAGGATGTGAAGTAGCAGAATGAACTCAGCACATAGGCTATTGCACGCTGTTTAGAAATCTTGTTTTGTATGTAGGCTTGATGTGTTTGTGTGCCTTTTGAAGTGTGGCCATTTACCAGTTGAAGTATAAGTAGAGGCATCCTTAGGCTCCTTCTCTGTCTCTAATCCTTATACACAACTCCCTGTGACTTAACTCTGATTTCTACGTGGCAGATGAAAAAAGAGTTCATCAACAAATTACCTGCGATGCAGTTACCACATTTCCAAGAAGTACAGTGATGGTTGCTGCAGGGAATTGTCTGGATGCAGAAAAGGCACATGGAAATGATTGCTTTTCCACACCAGAAGTCTCATAATGTCACTTCTAAATTCCTTTTTGACTTGAACCTACATGTGCTTCTGGTGCCCACACAAACAGGCCCAGAGAATACTGCACAGTTGTCAGCAGGATAGATTTCACTAAGTCATGGAAGACTTCTGCAGCCTATGTTGACTTTTTGACTCACCATCAGGAGTTTGCTAGCTTTTCTGAGTTTGCCACTCTTATTCTTTGTAGGTATGAAAATAAGGGAAATTGTAACATCTTCTCAGAAGTCTCAACTTGTATGACTTTATTCCTTCTCACCAATCTTAGTCTGAAAATCAGGGCAATTCCATTTAATTAGTTGTTAAGACTAGCTGACTGTATCTTTATTCTAACATGGTAGTAGCAGACATTTATAGACAAGCTGCAATGAATTTTTGAGTCTGTATGGGCAGTGAAATATTTTCTAATGAGAGTGACTGTGCTTAACTTGAGTTGTTACCTGTCTAATAAGACATTGAGCCAACTTCTGAGTAAGACAATGGACAAAGTAGGTGATTTTGTAAGAAAGCTACTTAATATTTTTCCATGCTGGGAACACATTCTTATCATTTTTGCTGAATTACTGCTGTGTGTTTTGAGTGCATGAGTTGCTTCACCAACTCTGATGGGTATGTTTCCTCTATTTCTGTTGCAGGAATTGCTTACCTAGGAGGTGTCTGCAGTGCCAAGAGAAAATGTGTTCTTGCTGAAGATAATGGTCTCAATCTGGCATTTACAATTGCTCATGAACTTGGGCACAAGTAAGAATTTGTATTTCAATTTCTTTCTTTACTGATGCTACTGTAAGCTACTTACACTTAAAACCTTACAAACGAAGTTTCTAGTGTGACATGCTCATTATGATTTTATAAATCTGGTAGATTGATAATTAATTTTATGACTTGTGTAAGTACTTCTTTTGGCACACACAAAACTTCCTGTTAGATACTCCCCTGTTCTCTACTCTATAGTATGATTCTTTAATACTTGAAGAGGCCTCATTCCATTGAATGATTGATGGTAATGCTTAGAGACAAATTCTGCAAGTTATGCTCTAGAATAGGTCCAGGAAAACAACAATCTTTGAAGCTGCAAAATTTTCTTTGAAGTTCAGGTATCTGACAAGAGTTGCAGTAACACTGGTAACAGTTTGATCTCTGCAAGTGAAATAATGTACTGGCATTAAATTGTAAACATCAGCATTTTGGAAGTACTGTTAAGCATTATTATTTAAT
The DNA here is from genome assembly GCF_016699485.2 of Gallus gallus. Classification (NCBI taxonomy): domain Eukaryota; kingdom Metazoa; phylum Chordata; class Aves; order Galliformes; family Phasianidae; genus Gallus; species Gallus gallus. The sequence continues at coordinate 17,224,063 of NC_052541.1, read as the reverse complement.
CAACAGAAATAAATTGTATAACTTGATTTCATCAGCTCAGTTACGGCTGACCAGCGCTCTTTGACTGGAGGGGAAAAAAACAAAAAAGCAAAGGATATGATAATTCCCATGAGATTACCAGATATTTTCTGCAGGTGATTTTGAAGACCTTAAAGCTGCCTGTAAATATTCCATGGACTGAATAAAGCAAACTGACTGGAAGAGTCATTTACTACGTAGTCTTAGTGCAGTTAATGAGTTAGCCCAAAGGTCACCATTCACGTTCACTGCTTTCCAAGCTGAATGTAATGTGCACTTACTCATAATACTTACGAACTTTTTTCCCTTTCCATTGACATCACTGTGGTTGCACTGTGTCACAGTTAAACTGTAATTAATGTATAGAATTAGACCAGGAACAAATTTATACAGAGCAAGGGCTGTGCCTATGGCATTTTCAAGTACTCCTTTTTTTAGTGTCTCTGGATGGAAGGCAGAAAATCCTGCTATTGTTTCTCTAGTAAGAACCTATGCAGAAATTTTGTCTGCATCCTTCTGGATACATACTGTTAATGTGTCTACTGTATCTTTCCTTCCTGCGGAAACAAATAATTGACAACTAAGTCAGAGCCAATATATCAACTTCACATCCAGGTCAATTCATTGCATGACAAACAATTATTGTACAGCAGTGTATTTCTGAGTTGCATGGAGGATATCTATGTTACTACCAGAATTGACAAGATGAAAATGAATCGCCTGTTCACCATTCAGTGACACCAAAGGTAGCTGAGCCAAACCAAAGGTGGTTTCAGCAGAAATGAAGGATTTGGTTTTATTTGAACGGTGTGCCAAGATGTTAAACTGAGCCTAAGCTTAATAATGAATTAACCTGTGGGTAACATTAAGGGAAATTCAGCATTCATCTTTGGATGGGCCAAGAGCAGGAGGGGAAAAAAAATACTTGGGCTGCAGAAAATCCAGCTGTGTAAAAAGCTGAGGCTGCTCTGCCATGGCATTTGCCAAATTTCCCGGAAGAGCTGTCAAGCTGTTTTCCAATAATGCCTTGCAAAAAATTCACAACACAAATAAGAGATGTAATGCTTTTTGATACAGGGCTCCATCTGTGCATTAAGTAGCAAACTCTATTTTCCTTTCTGTGTTACCATTCTTGGTGGTAAGGCCTGTCTCTTTTGTTTTTTGTTTTTTTTCTCCATCATGGAAAGCTATTTCAAGTGGTGCATATGAGATGTCTAAAAAAAGAAGTTAGCAGAGCATGACTTTGGCTGGAGGATTTGGACAAGTGAGTTCTCTCCTGTGCAGAGAATCTTTGGCTTCAGCAGAGTTATAGATGCTGTTGCGGGAGGAGATTGAAAGTTTAAAGGTTGCAGGTGAAGGGGGATAAGTGGCTGAAGTGATTGCATTTTGTAACAGAACTGCATCATGGGACACTTTACTGAGAGAAAAGGTCCTTCTGCCTACTCTTCCTTCAATTAAGCCCATCCATGTGCACGCACAATCAAATCCCAGTACGTTAAAGGAAAAAAAAAAAGGCTGTCTCTCTCTCTCATCACTCTCTGAGCATGAAAATCACCCCTATATAATGTCATCTACTATTGGCCTGGCTAGTTATTTCAGATGGGTCAATTTATTGGTGCTTTTCCCTTGAAGTCAGCAGCAATCTTTTCATTGATCTTACTAGATTTCAGGCCCCTCCTTATTCTCTTGGTTTTGAACTGTAACAGGATGCTCTGAACAGTCCTGTTTCAGCATGTCTTATGCAAATATTAAGATCATTTGCTGACCTTACCTACAAAGTGGTAGAAACATTTAAAGTGATTGTGAGATGTGAGGAAAGTCATTGCAGAGATAGAGAAGCTGAGATCAGATTCAATTTTAAAAAGAAAACTCAAGGAAAAGTAGATGTAATTTTCTTAAATTTTATTTTAAAAAACAATCCAACCAAAATCTGCATCCACATGGGCAAGAATACAAATTTTGGAGAACCATAATTGTGAGATTTATTGAGGACTGATTTCTTTAGGAGTGTTGAAGAGCTGAGATTTATTACTTCTTGCCCTACGACTAACAAGTGTCCATGGAGATCACAAGCTCAATTTGGCATTCACAGATTGTTTCTGATGTAGACTTTGGAAAAAGTGAATAGATTACTAATTGATGCATCAAGTTCCTAACCTACCACTAATGTCACTTGGACTCTCTGCAAAAACGCTATTACAGACAGCTGCACTGAAAACATGGAGGCATTATTAAATGGGTCAGTCAGGATGTTGGTTATACGTCCTATGAAAATTCATCTTCAGGTTTACCCTGTAGAGAGTCTGTTGATTGATGCTGGGGTGGTATAACTTTTGCCTGTTGCTTTCATGTCCCTTAATCTGAAGTGAGATTTTTGTCCACAAAAGGAGCATCCATTTGTAATCAGATACAGTTCTTCTTACAAAGAGCCCAGGAGTAGAAATTTTCTGTTGTGAGACCACAGCAGACAGGGCAAAGAGTTCTGAATATATGATGAGGCTACAAATCATAATTTTTTAGCATATATGACAGGACCCTCAGCAAGCATTGTTCCTTCATTCAGCATTGTCAGTAGTAGATGTTTTTTAAAGTAACACACTTAAATGTAACCACAGTTAGTTGGTTTTTATCCAGGGATTGCTGTGTGGAGTACTGTGTTCTGAGCTACACAAAAGAAAAGATGGTAATCATAGTGGTCCCTGAAGTTTTAAGAACTTTACTTCCAGGGTTTTCAAATTAAAAACCGCTTAATTTGTTGAAAACTTTCTTACTCTTCTCTTTCCTTAGACTAGTAGGGCATCTTCATCAGTTAGAGTTTAAAAATGCCCTACTGGATCCAGGAGGATCCTGAGTAGTGCCTCTCTCCTCCCCCATGAAGTTTATTTGAGATTCATACCCCAAAGACCACCCTGAACAACTGTGGCTTTTAGAAAAATAGTGCCGTTTTCACCTCCCTGGTTCTCTTCGGCCCTACAGCAGTGATATTGTTACCATTTTCAAGACATCCTTCAAAGAAAAAAGGCAAATAAGTTGATTTTTTTTTCCAACAAAAACTGGACTTCATCCTTGTATCTGTTATCCCTAAATGAAGTGGGTGGGCTGTAGCCAGTTGATTTTCAGGACAATGCCAGCTTTGTTGCCATTCTTGTTTTTTTTTGTTGTTGTTGAATTCTTTATTTTATTTCAACAGCATGGCTTTCCTGTAGTGGGCTGGAAGGAGACTTGGGTGGGGAGGGAAGATTCCCATTCATGAGCTAGCGGAACCTGGCACTGCCTAGATGGTAAAAGCACAGCCAGAGGTGGTATGGCTGGAAGCCATGCTATGTCAGATGCCCTTAAGAAAGTGAATCAAAATCAACGAACAATAAGCAAGATGCAGTCCGTTGCCAGCAGGCTGAAACTGCACGGCCTCAGACTTGAAGCTGAAACAGATGAGGACAAAAATGAATCCAAAGGTTAAAAAAAGAAAGAAAGAAAGAAAAAAGCCTCTACTACACAAATCTAAGAGCTCTGGATTTGAAATCAGCAGAGAGAAGAACTTAGAACCATCAGGTTTCTGTCCATAACAATGATTTGCTTTATATGTAAGTAACGATTGATGCGTTTTGGTTAACATGACTTTAAAGTGCATTATTATTTGCTGCATAATTAAGCATGGCTTTTGTGGTGTGTTTCAAAGAATAGTGGTGTTGCAGTTAAGGGAAGAATGGTCTCTGGATGTTCCCTTTGTGGCCTGATATTCATGCTAATAACCTTGTTAAAAATCTTGCTGTTCCAGTCTGTCTAGTGCTGCACCCGGCAGGGAGATTCTGTCATGGAAATGGCTGTAAGGCAGGACATGAAAATATTGTAGGCTGAATGTGTTTTCAGCTGATACAAAACATGTACAGAAAAAAAGTCCTGTGACAACTTGCAGTGGCAAGTCCGGGTCAGCATGGTACAGGTGTAGAAGCATACTTCCTAAGAACCAAACAGGAAATTAACATCTTCCCTCCAATGCATAAAGATTTCATCATAATGCATGTTTGAATTGGAAAGTTTCATATGGATTCTCAGGACCTCCAGAGTAGTATTTCAGCATGTAGTCCAAGACTCTAGCTGCCAACAGGCATATCCAACTCACTCCTGTCCGTGTATGTTCTACCATATAGAAACTTAGCAAAGAGGTGCTCATCCCGTTGTTCTGTCGGTTAGTACCCATTTACTTGATGGTTCAGGGATGCAAATGGTGGCTGTTTGACAGCTGCCTTGTGGCTGTGTATGTCTCTCTGATGGCACTGCTGGTGGCTTGAATGTAGATTCTGTCTTGTGGGAGCTGTGGTGCAATTCCTTCTGTGCCTTTATAAAAGTCATTGTGGCTGCTTTGACCATGCTGCAGAAGACAATATGCTGGAACTCATGTCTGCCTTTGTAGGGGTTGGAAATCAAGGTCAGTTGGATCCCATGGGGGACCAGAAGTTGATGATGTGATCCCATGCAAGCTTTACTCTGACAAGCTCAGGTACTAGTAACTGTGTTGTTGCACCAAGACTTCCTAAGTAGCTGCACAGTTTCTTTCAGACAACTACTGTCTCAACTAAATTCTGCTAGTGCCAGCACACTCCATTTTAATCTCACATGAGTATTGTTGTTCCAGTACACTGCAGCTCTGGGATTCTTGGGAGTGACTGACTGCTGTGTAGACATACCCTGAGGCTGGCCAAAAATGCTGGCAGCAGTCAATGCTGTACCCACCCTGGAGTTGCTAATTTTATTTTCTGCCATTTGTGTTGTAAATCAGTTGTGGAATGTCCCTCTCTGTTCCCATGCTCCCTTGTTCCCCTCCTCCCAGGTTTCATTCTTCTTCTACAGATAATTACAAGCACATTTTCACAGTTAAACTGCTCTTCTCTGCACAGCTCCATGCAGACATAATGAAACACTGTCTAATTCATAACATATCTTTATGCATCAGAATTACTATGATCAAGCCTAAACAACTATTTCATAACACACTCTGGTTTTGAGAGATAAGTAGGTCCAACCCAAAATGTTAGTGGATGCCTATTCCACTTCAGTAACAAACTGAGAGCTCTGTTTTAGACCGAAAGAAAATTATTGTACACCTAAGCTTAATATTTGTAGCTTGATGACAGTGTTCTGAAAACTGTCCTCAGTTTGTCACAAGGAAGCAGAGATCAAAGGCAGTTATGGATCTAAACACACGTAAATAAATAATAAGAATTCAGTGGAAACTTCTACAAGTATAGATGGTTTGACATGAGATGTTGAGGTCGAGGTGGAGCACTGCTAAACAGAACATGTGTCTGTGCCCACCACAAATTAACTTACTTTGTATATCTTCTGTCATATTGAATTCCAGAAGTGGAATATTGCTGCTGTGTTAACTTTGGCTGGGCAAGTTGTTTTAGTAAGATCTGAATCATGCATGCATCCTCATGGATCATCAGTTTTAGTGCAGGGTTAAAGGTGTGAAGCTATTTGGTAGAAGCTGAGTGGAATTTGAAGGAGGCAGAAATTCTGGGGAAATCAAGTAGAGAAAAAAATGACTGTGAAGGAGAAATGGAGGGGTTTGGTTATGTGCTAGCCTCTGCATAATATGATTGGTTTTATTTCAGTTGTGTGTAAAACTGCAAGACTTGCAGCTGTAATTAATAAACCTGATAATCCTAGCATAGTGGTGAGGTACCTTCCTTCTGTCATGTGTATATTTTCTCACTCTTGTTATCTTCTGAGTTTGATTGTCTGTTTGCAGTATTGGAGTATAACCACATTGGAACTGTGCATGGGAACATCTACCTCCAATTGCTTTGTGGATGCTTGTGGCAAGCATTTGTGTGGTTTTGGGCAAGGATTTCTATGGTTTTACTCTCTGCTTTGTGAAAGATGTCTGTGCAGTGAAGCAATGTTCTGTCACAGACCCACTAATTTCTTTGTTTTTGAGCATCTTGTGCAGCTTTACTTACCCCAATAAAACTGTACCAAACAAGCAAACAACAGTTATTTAGAAACTGTCAGACAACACAATTTCATTTAATCAATAGCTTTGTGGCTTTGCCAGCTATGTCTTTCTTTTTGAAGGGTAATTCTGCTGAGTAAGCCAAGGCCATGTATAATAGCTGGGCTATAATGATTTGGCAAATCCTTTATATGCTTCCTGCTACTAGGATTCTGGTTTCATACTTTACTGGCTTTGCTGGAAACAGCCATGTGGCCCCAGTCACCCAAAACATGGGAACAGTACAAGCCCCCATTGTATGATCTCCACAGTACACAGCAACACAGGAATTATTAGGTTTGTAAGTGCCATTTACCGAATAATCATTTTTTTTTATACAAGGGCAGCAATCTAGCTGAAGTATTTACTTTTCCACTAGCAGCTGAGTTCCAATAGCTTGTAACCCAGGCTGTCTGCCTGGCCTGCTGAGTTCAACAGGTTCCAGGTGAAAATGACTGCATTTCTGTGGAAGATGATAAATCCCAGACTGTCATTGGAAAAACCTTCTGCTGTAACTCAGCAGCAGCAATGCCAATGGAAATGATGTTGCCTCTAAAAATGTGGTTCCCTTTACCATTATGTCAGTGGAAGGCAGCACTGTAGTGGAACAAGGCTGGCTGCCTCTTCGACTGCAATTGTGTTGTAGAATAAAATTCATCAAGAAGTTGTTACTGGACAAACAAAATAAACAGGATTCCTTTGTTCCCGGTGATCTGCTTCCATTTCAAAGTCCTCCTAAGCTTCTGGGTTCTTTTGATTGCCAACGGGGAGTTCTGTCATGTATCTCATTACTTGAACCCCAGTTTCTAAAAAGAAGAAGCCATGCAGTTTTTCTCAGATTTTTTGCTTTTGTTCTTATTTGGGTAGAGCAGATTAGAGCAAACTCCTTCTGCTCTAATTAATGGTATGTTCTCCTTGAATTTTCATTTGAAAAGTTTCCTTCCTGCTTGGCTCTGATTAGCTTAGTGTGTTGAGCTTTTTAATAATGAGTGTTTTTTATTTACCTTCCTTCTCTCCTCCGAATTCTACCAACACTCATTTTGCATGCCACATCTTATCTGTGTGTGGGACAGTTTGATATTTCAGAATTTTATGATGTCCAGTCTCTGGCAGCTGGTGCTCACCTGCCCATGAGAATCCAGCGCATGCCTATCTTTTCCACCTGCTGCCAGCTGGGCTCCCTTCCTGCCAGCTTGCTGTTTACCAGCATCACTGTGAAGATCACTAGTAAAATGGCAAACTTCCAGTATATGTTTTTAATGTTCATTTTAATTATGAACATTAAAACTGGGGAGTATAAGGAAATGCTTTGTATGAACAGTTTACTTCCTACTTTAGGTAGTCTTCAGACTTCAGAAAAAAAGGAAGAAGCACAGCTTCCTTCCTCTCAAAAGATCAAGGGTTAGCACCTTTCAATGGGTAAATTCCATCCTGACTAACACTTTCTTTATCTGAATTAGAACTGCTTGCAGTGTGACATGTGGTAGAATTAGCTCAAGGGGACAGAACTCTTGTCTATTATCCATTGTGAGCCACTGTAATCATTGCTGTTTGACTTCTGCTAAAAATGCAGGTTGCCTGCACTGAGTAGCTCTGAACAAGCATGTGGAAAACTTGGGCTTTCCCACAGGAGCATTATAATAGTTACTTATCTTCTGCTTTTCTGCTCATGTGCACAAGTATCAACTCCCATCTGTTCATTTTTAAGTGTCATCTTCTTCATTGAGTATATATATGTGTATATATTTTATGTCTTACTGTGTCTGTTGATATTTTCTTTTTATTCCCTTATTGCCACAGTACACACTTGGAGGCTTATTCTGAAAACTGTACAGTATTTTAAACCTTACCAGTTTGTAAAATGCATTATTGCGTGCACCTTCTCTGCATGTGATGAGCAGACTCCGGTAAGAAAAACTGCTGTGTTCATAAAGCTGTCATCAGTTAAATGACATGCTGAACACCTTATTACCTGAAGAACATACAAAGGCATATCTTCCTATGAAGATAACAGGGTTTTATGTTTCTCTGTAATTTGTTTTCAAATTAACACATTCAAGCCAAGGTCATTCAAAGCAATAATATCTCTTCTCCAGTTGCCTTTTTTACCTTTCTTCATGTGATGTTCTTTTGCAATATGAAAGCAGTCTCGGCTTCATGCTGCTTGAGGTTTGTAGGCAACCAAGCATCTCCACTACCCAAAGAATTCCAGTTCAGTATTCCTCTGAACGTATCACTTCAAAAGGGCTTTGATACCAAGCCATAATTTGCAGTGTTCTTGTTTGATATCAAGTCTCCCCACAGATAAAACAAGTGAGACAAGTAACATAGTATGCTGAACTGTTAAGTCATTTCTGAACAGCCAGGGCCAGATGATGCAATGATTATGGCTTTTTTTCCCCCAGAAGCACTGTCATGAAAAATCCCAAGAGTTAAGAAGGCTGGTATGTAAGAGGAGCGTTATTAGAAACAAAATTTCTGGTAAGGGTAGAAGCCTACTTGTGTTGATGGGAATGACTGTGACAAGGATACAACTGACAAATAAAATATCCTTGCAGCAGGTGCCTTCAACAGAAGGGTCTTGGCTCTTGCAAACTGATCCATTGTTGGGTTATAACTGGAACTCGTGGAATTGGGTCACATGTTCCCTGTGCAACTTTTTTTTCCAGAAAGATTTTCTTTTTTTAATTCTTGGAAGCAAAAGAAAATACATGGGTTTGTTACTGTCCCCCGCATTCACCTGACATGTTGGTGACTTGGTGTAAGATCACACAGAATGTGTTTTTTTGCTCTAGGTCTGCAACTCCACAATGACTGGCAACCTACACACACACACACACACAAAAAAAAAGAATAAAAGAAAGAGGCTGAAAAATACTTTTCCCTGTGAACAGGATTGTTACTGTTCTGGAAGCATGTATCCTCTGGCTTCTCTGGGAACTTCAGAAGACTTGGTGCTAGTAGAATTGTACACATTACGGTTACTTCATGCCTCTGTCTTTTGATGTTTGCAGTCTCCTCATTCCCACCTCCATGAATGCAGAATTCATCTCCAAGCATGGGGAAGGCAGCCAGCATTCCTGATTCCACAGGAACAGTGTGTTCCTCAGGCTGCCTTGTTTTCCCCATTGCTCAGTAGTGGGTGGCTTCCTGGTGGGGCAGTGTGGGACATCTGTGGTTACTCGTGTTGCACATATTTAACACATATGCTCAGTGTTTCTCTGTTCTCTGGAGATTTTTCTTTTAAGAGTGTCTTATGTTGCATCTCTTGGTTCAGATTTTATTCTCTGTAATTAATGTAGTTGACTGGAGGCTTTTGCTGTTTTCTTAGAAGTTTTAGGAAAGCACACTCAGGTGATTACTTGGTTCCCTTGGTTCCCAGCAGATTCCTCTTAGGTTGGTAACATCTTGAAGGACAAACCTGTCAGCTGTTCTCACTGAGCCCTTGTCTGTATTTTGTAGTGTGTGGACAAGTCTCCCACCAATTCTATCAGGGTTTTGTCTTTTTCACACCCAGTGATTTATGTTTATTTTTCATCTGTTGAGGAAATGCAAGTCACATTTTCTGGGGTTTTGTTGTCACCCACTTCCTGACAGTGCTGAAAGCAAGCAGCTTGTTATGTTTCAGAATGTTACTGCTGTGATGCACAAGGGTGTTCTCTGCATACAAGGAGCTGCAGATGGAGTGCAGAAGCTTTTGGTCACCAAAAAAAAGAAAAGAGAAATGTGCAGTCTTTCTCTGCCCACTGCTGTGTTCTGTTTCATTCATGGTGCTTCTTTCTGAAACCAGACTGACGAGTGAGAGAGCATTTTTCATGTCCAGGAGGCAGGTCAGATCATGTCGAGGCCAAGGGAACGGCTGAATACATACGTTTTTTCACAGAGATGTTACACTTTGACCCTCAGATAACTTTATTCCTGCTTTAGGTTCGCAGCTCAGCAGTGATCATGACGAGTAGTTTGAGAGAAGCTTTACTGTTTAGCTTTTCCAGTCAGCAGTCACTTTGATGTATGGTATAATGAGTAGTTTTTGGTATAGTGTTCACCCTTCAACAGTCTTCAGACTGTTATAACAGTCCGTGACTCTTAGTGGTGCTGCTGTTGTCTCTGTGCATTGTTGGCAAGGAAAAGAAGTAGAAACACTGATCATATGGTTGAATGACTGCTGTGAAGATGGGGTAGCCCTCTGGGGATGCAAAGGGTGTAGAAATGTACATGCTGTAAGAGGATGATGATGAGGTCCATAGTGCCAAAAAGAAAGGCTGGGTAGGAAATCTTTGTGAACTGTCATGAGCTCATAAAAGGACTGTGAAACTGTTACTTTAAGCTTGATGAGCTCCTGATCCTCTTCAGAGGATGTAAGTGCAGAGAAGGAGTACATTAGCCCTGGGCAGTCATTGTTGTATGATGCTGGACAGTGTTCCTCTGATTGGATTCATTGCATGAGCCTTTCCTACGTGTCCATTGCTTGTGCTTAGCTGCGTGTCTTTCTACATCAGCATGATCAAACTGGACCATTTGAGTCTATATGTAGTAGAGGAGAGGACTGCTGAAGCATTTACATGCTCATCCCCTCATGACTGCAAGTTACACCTTGCCTTGCAGCTTTACAAGTCTTCCTTCAAAGAGATAAGATTCTGAACAGGATAGGACCATTACTACTCTTAACAACCTAACAGATTAGCCTTTTATTCACCACCTGTGCTCTGAGAGATTGTACTGGTACTGAATTGTTAACTCTGTGCTACATAATCATGTTCCTTTCTGTGTCTAAGTGCATACTGCTGACAGCTCTCACAACAGGTTGGCAACTTTCACATTTAGAGATTTGGTTTAGGTGTTAAGTTGAACTCCTTAGTGTTCAACATCCTTAGTGTTCAACATCCTTCGTGGATGTTAAGATGAGAAAGAAGTGGTGTCTTGAGGTAATTCTGACTTTTCAACGTGAAGTCTCCACCAAGTTTATTTGTGCACATATTGACCAACTTCAGCTTCTCTTAGGACTCTGTGTTTGCCGGAGCACTCCCTTTTCTGCTTCCTTGTATACTACCCTCTGCTGATTATTTTTAGCAGAAACATTGAAGCATTGCTATATTGGGACCACATCCCACGAATTAGATGCAACAGAGGCAGACCGTTGCAACGGTAAGTGTTCAGTTGCATTGCAACTGGATTCTTTCGTCTTACCAAAAGCCTTGGAATATCTCAAGTACTGCCTGTCCTGCTGTGAAGCAGCTCCTCTGCAAAACAGGCACCAAGAAATCTCAAGAGAGAAACCTGAACTAATGTCCATTGGAAAAAGTAGCTAACAGTATAGGCAAGTGATGTTATTGCTGGGGAAGTGATCATAAGATGATTCACTTTGCTCTTCATGGCTCTGGTCTAACTTCCATCAAACCAACTGAAAGGACTGCCACTGATGTCAGTGGGGTTTGGCCAGCTCTGCTATTGGTATCTGGGACCACTGTGGTAGCAAGCTTTCAGATGAAATGCTTGGGTGAGCGCGATGCTATGGGCCTGTGCCTGCCGTGTTAGTCTCTAGTGTGTGCTGTATGTCCCTTGCTTCACAAGCTCATGCTTGATGCCTTACAGATTCCATGGCAGAAGAAATAATTATTTTTAAATCAAAACCATATCACAAAGGGCTGGATCTGTCATGCAGCTGAATAAACCACAGCTTTCCACACTGCTATTCACTATAGGCATTCAAGTGTTCTCACTTGCTGTTGTTGACTTCTTGTTTATTTGATGAGTAGATAACTATAGAAAATGTCTGGTTACTTCATCATTAGAGAGTGAATAAATTTGCTTATGACTATAAGGGTCTGTTAGTCACGACTCCCTTAAAATGTTGTCTCTTCTGATAAGTAGAACAATAGCACCCATCCTCACATGGATAACATTATGTACATAATAAATGTCTTTGATTACTTCAAATGCTTTAAGTAGAGTTGTCTTCCCCTCTTCATCTCAGCTCACCAGAGTACCTCCTGACAGTCTCTGAAATAGTTGAGTTATATTTAAATGACTGTGTTTGTGTTTGAAAAGCACAAGGTGAAAAAGCCTGTTTTCCATTAAGCCAACAGACCTAGTGACCGCTGTTTGTGTAAGAAGGTTATGCAAGCTATTTCAGTGCCTCTTTCCCAGTGCAGCTCACCCCAGCGTGTTTCCCCAGCATTTCTTAGTTTGTCCTCCATCCAAGCCTCACTTGGACTCCCTTCTGACTCCTCTGGCTGTCTTTGCATCTCTTCATTTACTTCACAGATGCATCACCTTCCTAGGTCAATCTTACTTTAAACTTCCTGTCCTCATTTTGCGTTGCACCTCCTATTATAGTTTCAGCTCTAATGAGCAACTCTGTTTCAATTCTGCCTCTGTTATGCCTCACTTCTGCCTGTTATTCTCAACTGGTTGGAAGCCTCGTAACTTGCAAGATATCAGCATTTTATATTGAAATGTTAAACATGTTGAACCAGTTCAGAAGTAGGCATCTTTCCAGTGACGCAGCTTCAATTTCAAATGTTAATAAAAATTCCTAACATTGAACTCGATTTGGGACTGGACGACTCACAGTCTTGATTATGTGATATACTGTCTCCCACTTCTAAGTTGGTTCAAATCCAGCCTAAGTCAGTAGCTGCTGAGAACTGTTGACATACATTCTCTGCTTAGTGATCTACATTGATTTGTGTTTAATATTCATGCTTAATGTTCTCATGCACCTTGTATAACTTTCCATGTCAGCATCTTCCTTTGTAGCTGAAATTGGATGCAGTATGGAGATGGAATTCCCATCTCAACCATTCATGGAGACCCAATAGGAAGTGGGAAGGGGGAGAATTTTGTCCTCCATATGGATAAAAGTGGGATTTGTGCCCACAGCATGTAAATAGCAGGCTTTCCATTTGGTATTCTCATCCTGCCCACGCTGAAATGCCAGAGCAGGTTAAGTTACAGTTCCTCTTTCCCTTGCACACTGAGTGAGGATGTTGTTCTGTTTGCCCTCTCTGAGCATTTAATTCCTGCCGTGGGGTTTAGACAGACATTTGCCCCATATCCTGGCTTTGTGGTTAATGCTAGATCACCTCTGGGTGAGTTGGGGCAAGGTCAGTCACAGGGAATGCGTTTTGTCCATATGCTCTCTTGAGAAGGTCAGTAGTAACTTACGCTACTGTAACGCGCAGCTTCTGGTACTGCATATAGCTCTTACAGCACTGCTGCTTTGCAAAAACAGAATGCTTTAGAAAAAGGCCAAGAGCCTCCTATTATAAACATGCTTTCCAGCAAACAAGGATCAGCCAAGAATGGGTAAACCTGTCTTCTCCCACGCCACTCAGTTATATTTTTGTAGCAGGATCTTTGCTTGATTCTTTGAGTACATGTTGGTATATGGGGCATGTGGATCCAGGGAGCCCTTCCTTTTGAATGTCTTGCTGAGCTTATGCTATGAGAGCAGTTTGTGAGTTGGTCCTTCAGGTATAGAAAGACTCTCTTGGATTACACTGTCTGTAGTCATATGAGGCAGACCACTGTCTTCTTTTCTGTGTTCACAGCTGATCATCCTCTTTCATTGTCTTTCAGAGAAATGGTGACTTTGGCATTAGTGCTAATTGTGTGGAGAACAATTGTGTGTCATACACAAGTTTAACAAACAGCTACAATGACAGCCAGGTCACCTCGGGTAGCTTCACTGGTCCTGAATGCCACTGATTCCTAAAGTGAATCGGTATCTGACTCACCCTGAGCACCATGCAGACCAATGGAAACGTTTGGCTTTTGCAGAGATGCTGTGGAGAATCTCTTATTAAAAGCCAGCTGAAGTGCTTATTTGAAACAGAGGGATTGTAGTGGTTCATGGTATTTCCACTTCTGGGTGTGTTTTTTTAAGGTTTCTCTTCATCATACTTCATTATTTACCTTGCCAGCCTCTTTCTGCTTGAAGAAAAGCATTTGTTTTACAGCTGATGATGTTTCCTATCAAACTTGCATGTCTTTCCCCTACTTATCCTCCTACTCTCCTTACCAAAAGGGGAGTGTGTGACAATAAACTCTGGGGTTTTTCAAGTGGTCTGTTACCAGCCACAAACGTGCAGCTGTTTAAAAATTTAAACCGTATTTTAAATCAGTTTTCCTCAGCCTCTGGCATTATTCTTAAACTCAGATGTGGGGCTTTTAATAGGAAACCTGTTGAGAGTCATAGTGGTTCTGATGAAGATTTGTATATATGGCCTAAGAACTTGGAGGTGCAGTGCACCGTGCATTGAAGGCAATGGAAGGCTTTCCACAGACTTTGGTGGGCTTTGGCTCAGGCTTTTGAAAAATAACAGGAAACATTGGAAAAAGCACCAAGGGTAAACAGAACAGCTTAGTTACATTTACTGTCTAGAGGAGAAGCTTTACCAATGACCAAAATAAACAAAGCAAGTGCATTTATTTAGTATTACTTTGGGAAAACAAACATCTTAATTGCATTTAGCTAAAAAGAGTTGGCCAGAAGTTGACCAGCTCAGGCCCAGAATGTAATTCTGGCATGCTGACCCAATTCTAATTGCTGTGTAGACTCTGAGAGTAGTGTCCTGGAAAGGAGCACAGGCTTCAGAGGGGCCAGGGTATGGAGAGACTGCATGGTATTTTTTATTCATAGCAAAGTCTCATTCTGCAAAAAGCAGCTTCAAAGAGATCTGGCTTTGTTGCCTCGTAGTGACTTGGGATAAAATTTGCTGTGTCATGACTATGTTAACAAGCAGAGCTCAGGTCTGTCAGCTTGTTTTTGGACTCACATATGATAATCAACAGTAAATATTCTGCAGGACTCCCATCAGTGATACCTTAGTGTCTTTAACTGATTATCATTGCATTATTTACATTAGAAAAGCTGAAGTGTGAAAGTAGAGTCCCATTGTGCTTACTCTGAATGAATACAAATTGAAGGGACCATGCTGAAGAGCTGACAATCTCAGCCATTCTCACTTATCTGTGTGGAATCTTGTTATATTCAGGAGGAGAGTGTAGCGAACCAAGGGCCAAAATTTAACTGCATAGAATGGAATTAGTGATGGTAGTAAGAGCACAAAGTGAAATTGAGTCCTGCTCATCTCTAATGGCTGTGCTGGCTTTGCAATGTAAAGGACATTATACAGCATGTGTTTGCTGCCCTTGGTAAAAGGGATTCTAATGAATCGAACAGCACAGGGGGTCTCCAAGGTTATGTAGTGCCATTTTAACCTTCTTCTAATCTAAGAGTCATTCTTATTGGCTCTGTTTTCATGATTTGTTTGTGTAATAATACAACTCCTTCCCATGACAAAATATTTCAAGAGACTGATTACGTGATTCTAATTCCATATGAACTTCTGAGTAGCAAGTAAGATTAGATGATCATAAAGAAAATGTGGAGTACTGAATCAGCGCTTGCATTGTTGTTTACTACAAACACATAACGCTCTGTCTGATTTATCCCTGTTAAAAGCAGGGGAACATATTAGTGAAATGAATTAGCATGGCATTGCATTTACTATGTGTTTAGGAAAAAACGATCCCTTTGTCACTAGAGACCCTTGAACTTTAAAAAAATAATGTGTTAGCATGCTAGAGTATGCCTTAGTCCTGCAGGTCATTTAATCCTTTTCTCAAGTGAATCACTGTAAGGTAAAGTAGATGCTGGGAAAAGTTCTGCTCTGCCAATTAAAACAGACTCCGAAGGTGTGCTGGTTTCATTCCAACAGAAACTCATCAGAGAGGGGCCAGGAGAGGTTTCTTATATACCTTGAGGCCAGATCCCAAGCTAATATAAACTGGCATGGTTCTTCTGACTTAGCAGGGCTACTTTGATTCGTACCAATATCTCAGGCACAATTCCTCTACACTTATGACTTTTTAAAGAATTTCTGCTAAGAAACCAGGAGTGATTCAGAAAAGTGGCAATTTCCACACAAGTAAACCTTGAAAGAATTTCACAAGGAGCCTGTAAATAGCTCTGAGACATGAGTTCTGTCTCAGTCTTTTTAGAGATTATGCTCTTTTTGCATCAAACACCCCTGCAAAATCAAATCTGAGCAATGAGTATTGGCCTCAGCATTTCTCATGAGCAGGTATCTTTCATGAACTCAGGTTTAAAGTAAAATTAAGGACAGATATGTACTAATAAGAAACTTGCTCGTGTTGTTTGTCAACAAAAATATCCCACTTTTAACAAATTACAAAGAATGAGTAATCAGAAAGCTAAAACATTTCTTCATTAAAGAACTCTAAAAAAAAAAAAAATAGCCTTTCATGGAAAAGATAAAGTCAGGGATTCTGAAACAGGTTGGAAAGCTGAGAAGATGTGTGGGTTTTTCTCCACTGTTTTTTAATGTAGAACAGCTGAATTGACAACAAGGACCTACCAGAATGGGAGCATGCACTGCTGAGTCCCATCTCGTAGAAACCCTGTCAGAGCAGCAATCTAGGGGACATAAGTTCAAGCCTCAACAGTGTGGCAATCACAAGACAGGCAAGCTGACAGAAACCTTGGAAACTTGCCTTGTTTCCGTTAGAAACATTAACACAGTTGCAATGTGACTACAAGCTTTATAATCTGGCATTTTTTAGACAGGTAGACTTTCTTCTGGAGGACATCCAGCAAATTTACCTGACTCGCTTCATAGTGTTCAGCTCTTCCCGTCCTCACGTACAGTAGTACAGGCTTTAGATGGGCTTATTTGCATTGCAGGAGTACTGCTGGAACCTTCTTCCTAGCGCGTGAAGAGTTTTCTCGGTTTGTAGAAACTACATGAGTAAAATATTTGGAGTGAAATGCAGGCTACGTTGAAGTCAGTGGCAAAACTCCCATTCACTTCAACAGAGCAGGAATTTCACTCTTTGCTGTTTTGAAGTCAGAGTTACTAATAGACTGTTAAATTATTTCTGCTTGCACCAAACAAAATGTGCTTGATGTTAATGTTTCTGCTGTGTTCAAAACCCGCAAAGGTTTAAAAACAAGCATAACTGTGCGCTTCTGTGTCTAAAAGTTATTAAATATAGTTTTGTTAGAAATAATAATGTCTCTGGAGATAAACCTGGAAAAATAGACTCTGCTGTATAATCTCCACTTTAAGCTAAAAATAGCATAAGTGGTAGTTTAATCTAAGCCATAATTATCAAGCTGCTGAAGCTGGTTTTGGTTCATTGCAACTAGAAATGTATGTTGTGTTTAGACTTTGCACAGCTGAATCCCAAAAATGGAAGGAAGCAAAGCCAAGACTGTAGTCAGAAAGCAAACAGGAGCCTTTGTGAAATAACATATATTAAAGTGTCCAATACCATTTTTTAAGGGACTGCTTCTGGCTTGCTCAGTTTAGCAGGTTGGAGACCTACAGAGTTCCTGTTAATCTGTGTTTTTGGCCCAACACTAGTGGCTGTTACTTTGCTAAAATGTGACCCTGGCCAAATGAGACACTTTTTGTCTGAAAACCATTCTCCACTTCATGTTGGAATCAAAGGAAAGATGTTAATATCTCAAAATGTAATTATTCTGTATAACTTCAAAAATTATTTTAATGATCGTTTCAAAGTAGGATGGAAAGTCCTTACCTTTCTTTTGCTGCTGGGCAGTATGATACAGTAAGCTGAGTGCAGAATTGCCAGTTAGGACTTCTGACATTTCACTGATGTAGCAGATGAACTTGTGTACATCATTTATCCCTTCTCTGCTGCCATTGGTGCTGTTCCTGAAGGCTCACCTCATCAAGAGGAGATTAACCTTCCTAGAATGACAACAGAGTGAGGCTCCTCTGAACAGTGATTTACAGTAGCAGCCAATGGGAGACATCTCTAATGGCAGAAGAGTCCTGAGGGGTAGGGAGCAGAGAACTTTTCAAGTAAGACTTTTCTATTTTAGAACACGTACCAAAATTCTCACTGAATGTATTTGGGTTCCTCCCAGTATATTTATACTACACCATTTGTACTGTTTGTTTAGATGGCTTGTTTTGCTGAGTAGGTTACATTCTCTTCTTTCTGAGTCTGGCATGGGGCAGTCTTTGTGGTTGTTTGGACAGTGCTTGCAAAAATGGGAGCTTGATTCTGATTCAGGTTCCTACCTGAGCTTTGCTGTTAGAGTCATTATAGAGTCACAGAAAAATTTAGGCCAGAAAGGCCAGTGGAGATTGTGTGATCTAAACAGAAACTCCACACTTCAGAGTTAGATGAGAGAGATGGTGCAATGCCACAAAGTTAGAGAAATCTTTCTTAAGAGAGGAGTTGCTGCAGATTTACCCTGAGAGAATGACAGAATTGGCCCATCTCTGGTGTTAGTTTGTTGACCATTTTATCAGTGTGGTTATAGGAATCATACCCAGTAGATTTGGGAAAGAGATTCAAAATGTTCAGTAAATACTATCTTTGATGTTCTAGCAGATATCCTTCAGATCTGTTACATCCAGGTTCACTCTTCATGAACCCACAAGTAGTTATAATTTCTGGTAGGAAGATCTATGCAAAGCACATTTAAAAACTGCCAGTGAACAAGTACTAAAACCTGGGTGAAGTTAAGGCAGTGGATAAATTGAAGGAACCTTCCATTTATCGTTTAATTTTATATATATATATATACATACATACATATATATACAATTATAAAAAATATAAACAATTCTATAGTTTATTTATGAAACACACTCCAGCATTAGGTGAATATTTCTGTATTATTTGTTCAGCCTTTTCTTGACTCTGATAACTGCTTGTTTTGTTTTAATTAAACAGCATGGGAATGAGCCATGATGACGATCATCCTCCCTGTGCAGGCAGGTCTCATATTATGTCTGGAGAATGGGTCAAGGGCAGGAACCCCAGTGACCTCTCCTGGTCTTCATGCAGTCGCGATGACCTTGAAAACTTCCTAAAGTAAGGATTGCGCTGTACTCTTTCATTGTGGTCTTACTCATACAGTTAAACTTTGAAAGCAGCTAATGCCTTTATTTCTAGGAATGGATTCAGTGGAAATTCAATGGAAAATTAGGATTAGAGGTAGAGGTGAAAGGAAAATAATGAGAGAAAATGAGATATCCATTTTTACATTAAAGTGTAAAGTTGAAAAAGGAGCTCATCTGAACTCACTCTGGTCCCTGACAGAGGAAAGATGATGCAAAGATATTACAGTTTGTAAAAAATTATTGTGAAGATGAGGGTAAAAATCTTTCCTTTATATCTGTGATAGATAAGAAGCCAAGGGCTTAAAATTCAACTAGGGGGATTCAGGTGAGACTTGACAGAAATCTTTCTAGCAATCTTTGTAAGGCGTGTAAAGCTACTGGGATAGATAGCCTAAGGGCAGAATTGATTCTCCATCATATTTCAGACAAATATTAACACAGAATGACGTGAATGCAGTGTATTCTGCTTCAAGGCCTGAGGTGGAGAATGAGTTCTCAAGAACCTTTCTATCCATAACCTTAATGATTCAGATTCCAAAAAAATGTTGGGAAAATCATCACTATTTCACACAAGGTCATCGGATTCTCTATTAAAGACAGGACAACAGCTGCTCTACAGCAGTGTTCTAACATTCCAGTTCAAAGGTGCTTTACCTTAAAGGCATGTTTAATTATCTCACTCCACAGGTCCAAGGTCAGCACCTGTTTGCTAGTAACAGACCCTCGAAGCCAATATGCTGTGCGGCTCCCTCACAAGCTGCCGGGAATGCACTACAGTGCTGATGAACAGTGCCAGATCCTCTTTGGGACCAATGCTACATTCTGTAAAAATATGGAGGTAAGAGCTCATGTAGTATATCTGGAAATGAGATAGGATGTGGAAATATAGCTGTTAAATGTTGAGGAAGTGAAGGAGTCTGTATCTTCCTCACAATTGTAGTGGGACTTTCAGAATGTTTAGCACTGTAGCTATAAAATTAGTAGACAATCTTCCATTGGTTTTCATGTCAACAGCACGTACATACTTCTGCAGTCCTCTTCTTTTTCCCATATCTGTCTTGTTAATGTCCCACAGCAGACACAGAAGAACTTTTGTTTGTACTCATTCTTAATTTAGGCACTGTTCCCTTTCAACACTGTCTCTCTGAAGAAGTCAATAGAGATTGTTTTCCTGATAGTTCAGCAGAGATGAAAGTATCTTCTTACAGGAAAGCTCACCTATTAGATGTCTGTGTGGATCTTTCAGTAGACCTCACCTTTGGACCATTACAATGTCCTTATAAGCTGACTCTAACTCCGTGCAAAGGAAATATTAATGACTGCTTCCTTTATGGTATCAATTAAACATCTGTGCAGAATCAGGCCTCTTCCTATGTGTTTTCTAAGCAAAATGATATTTAGTCAGACTTCGGGTACAACATGCCTCGTATCATATGGTTGGGCAGCATAATAGAAACAGTGATTTTTGGTGTTTCTAGAAGTAGATCATATTTGAGATGAGGCAGCCTGACTTTCCTGATTTTTCTGACTTTTTCTTTTGTCTAAATTTCTCAGTTTAGATATCTAAGCTCTTCCTAAAGTCTTACATGTAATTAGATGTCTTGTATTCTCGCCAGAGATTGTCTGTATCTCACTTCAAATAGGAACTGGAGAAAGACTTCCATCATAGGCTCAGAAATATCCAGAAGAAAGTCATGAAGCCCTGTATCATGTAACCAGTGCCAGCTGGGAGCAATCTGTCCTAGACAGGCATAGAGTAGTCAGGTTTCTTGCTGTCATTAACTAGCCACTTGTAAATTGTTCTTTAGTACCATTCTGAACAATCTCAAGATCTGAAATTGTTTCTAACAGTGAAAATAATCATCAGCAATAACTGAGGTTTCTAAGTGCCAAATGACTAGAACGGTTGAAAGTGTGCAAATCATGGGAACGTGGTCTTAGTTTCAAATTTGTTGTTTTATTTGTTTTGGATTTGGAAGCAAGCTAATTTAAAACAGTAAGAAAAGAATCTGGAGAGATTCTACTTTCCAGATCCATCAAGAAAATGCAGACCACTGGGACTACCATACTAGAAACAAAACGTTAGAATTTAGGTCTGTAAAGAAAATTGCAGATCTACCCAGGATAGTTAAAGTTTTTCCACTTGTGTGGGTGTCACAAAGCTTGATTAATGTTGGAACAGATATTCACTATTTTCCTTGTTGTGACTGAAAAAAAAGCCAAACACATTCTGTTTCTGGATTGGCCAGTGCCTTAGAGGAATGTCAGCCTACTGGTAGGTGGTCAACATTTCTCATGGATGTCCACTCGTACAGTCTGGAATTGTTTCAGGAACAGGTTTCTTGCCAGAATAACAAACCTACAGGTACTGTTCCTCTCTGCAAGATACAGACAGCAGGTATTTGTGTCTGCCATGATTTTTAACCTGTCTTGTTACTTGACTTCTTTAGAACACAGTAAAAGCTCAGAATCTCCTGCCTCAGAATCTCACCTCAAAAAGGATGCTTGCTAAACCCTTAGTAGTTTCTAAAGAAAAGCCTTGTAAAACTTCTGCTAATTAAAAAGAGCTTATGACCACTTAGAAGTATTTATTTTTCTCTATCAGATGTGCATTAGAATTAACATTTACACTTTGAAGTTTGGATCAATTATGGGACATGCTATAAATTTACATAAATAATTGCATCCTGTTATGCTACTCTGAAATAGAGTTTGAAGGCAATGAAATTAGTTCTTTTGAGGAAACTATCATCTTAAATTTTTAGACCTTCAAAGTTTTTTTTCTTTTCACCTTTGTATTTCTCATGCTTCATCTGCAGAATGCTTGTATTATAAGTCTCAAAGCTGTCTACAAAAATATGAACCAAGAAAAAAATTGGCACTAGTTATTGGCATTAGCTGTAGAAATTATTGGCAAATGTAGCTGTCTCCTCTTTTAGCCAATGGTAATGTGGTATTTTTAATTCAATAAAGGATTTTAAAAAAATCTAAATGTAGAAGTAATAAACATTTGACAGTAAATATTTGTTACAAAAAGGAAATAAATTTCAGGAAATTAGCCTGTTCGGTCTTTTTATGATTGCATGTGTCTACTGTCTACTTTTCTTATTTAATATAAGAGCTACATTATAACATTTCATTGGGGATAGCTGAGCCACATAATTACATCAGGCAAACTAGAGGCCTGTGTGCAAAAATGTCATACAGTTGATTGTAGAGCAAATTTCAGAGATAAGAAAAATTCAAAATTTTACCATTTTTAAGAAACTGGCGGAAACTTTCTGTGCAGTAAGCTCTTTCCCTTTATGGCATCAAGAAACGGATTTTTAAAGGGATGTAATATCCTTTGCTTTCACAGACAGCCAGGTGCCTAAATGCTTGGCAGTGTCTGGACCTCAGACACTGCTCCACCTTGATAGTTAAACCATGAATATTCAACCTTATCTTGATATTTCAGATTGAATCTCCACAATTCCTACTCCATATTTGTTCTTGATGGTAACTCATGTGCCGTAATACCTCCATCCCTGGAGGAGTTCAGGACCTGGTTGGAGGGGGCCCTTGGCAATCTCGTCTAGTACCAGGTCCAGAAGTTGGTGGCCCTGCCTGTGTCAGAGGGGTTGGAACTTGATGATCCTTGAGGTCCCTTCCAACCCAAGCCATTCTAGAATACAAAATAGTGGCCTTCAGAATTGTAACAGTTTGCCAAACCAGAAAGAGGTAGTTCTTGGCTGTCTTATTCTGAATTTACAAAACAGCAATGAAAAACTGATGTAGGCTGACTTGTACATGTACTACACCTTTTGGCATTCCTTTTTTATTTGAACACTGACTCTACATTTTAATACAGTAAAATTTAAAAATATTTTAAAAAACAGTAATTAACAGAGTAAGAACTTGATAATCAACTCTACTATTGTATGCTGTTGTAAGCTATGACTTCTAAGATGTGTAATTCAGGATCAGATTCTGTAACATCTCTGTTAGGCAGGATGTCCTTGTGCATGTTGACTGTTTAAGGAGCTGTGGAATCAGGCTTTTAGGCTGGAGGGTTGTCAGGCAGAGAACAATCATTTCTGTTAATTGAAAAGTACTGTTTCTCTTATGGTATTGTGTGATTAATAAATAACAAGATTACATGCCCTCTTGCAGCGCTACAAGAGTTTCTGGTCAACCTAAGGGTTTGCGCAGTCCTTTTTGTCTTGAGGGAGAGAAGTTGCTGTTAGCAGAAATAAGATAAATGATTCCACTATTGTCAAGTTCTGAGCAAAATCAGAAAAATCACTTTTGACACTGCATAGGGCACTGCCAGTGTACCCCTAACACAGAGACCTTTTTGGACTCTGGTTGCTGAATGCTGATGAGAGTTTGGGGCCAGTATGCTAGGTTGTGCAAATTACTGGAAATTCAACCTGCCTGGCCTCTGTTCTTCAGATCTGTGCGATGAATCAAGTATTGTGAATTCATTTGACCCCTACGCAGGAGGAAGTAAAAGGCTTCTGTCCCACTCGAGCTATGAAGACCTCTGCAGAGAGTAGACTTTAACGCTTTGCTGTCCTTTAGTTTAGCAGTGCAATCAGTGAGAGAAAAAGCATAAACGTTTTATGCCTGAGTCTGTCTCAAAGAACAATTGGTGTTTCTCCACAGAAATGAATAAAAATGCACTGTTCATAATTTCATATGAAAATATCCTGTGCGTATAATCTGAATGCAGAGTTTATTTTTCAGACTGGCATGCCTACTAATAGGGGCTTTTGCACTGAAATTACATTTATGGAAAAAATGTGATTTCTATCTCTTGTATCCAATGTTTAGCTTTCTGTTTTATATGACTTTTGGCTTATTTATTATTAACACATTTTTGCGGGTTTTTACATAACCATTATCTTTCAGCATTGTTTTGAGTCAAAACTGTGCTTAGGCTAACATGGCATGTGGGAAGAGATTAACATTGCTACAAAGAGATTTTTTGCTGAAAAAGGGGCACTCAACTCAGATGTAGCTGGGAATGTGGATTTTGACATGATACTGATTTTAGAAAATTTAAAACAGCTAGAATTGGCTCTACTATTTTCCTTGAACTGAAGTTGTTTTGCAATAAATATATGCATCTCCCAGTTTCTGAAAGCCACAAAGCAGCAGCGTGAAACAAGAAGGCATAATTGACTGTAAGCCAAACATGGCTGAATAGACTTCTGGGCTAAAATGGAAAAGGAACAGAAAAGAAAATGTAAGGAAAGAGGAACTGTAATAATCAAGGAGAAGCAACAATTGTAATAATTAAGTGGATTGTAAATATCCCTTCAGTTTTCATATTTTATGGTATGATGGTGAATATAATAATAATATAAGCAAATGTGGGTCTTTCTGTGGTCTTGATATTAATCACAAAGAGAAGGCCAGAGTGGACTCTTGGACTCCATGTATGTGAATCAATGGGGCTCTGTTTTCTCATTGCAGTCATTTGTGAGATCCAGACAATGATAGTAAGCCCTATTATTTAGTAATGTATAGACTATTTACAAGAACATGGTATTTAGATTGTGAGCTGATTTCCTCTGAAAATAATAGAGGTTGTATTGTCATTTTCTATATAACCAGAGACTTTGTCTACATCATTTTCTATCACACGCACACACTTTAACTTCTGTGTAAATACAATAATAATATATCTGGAAAATGATGATATAATAATAATGTGGCTGGAAAAACTGAGGGTTGCAGGGAAGAAGCCTAGCAATTCTAAAAATAAATTTAGAAGATTTTTTTAATAAGTAAAGGCAACAATTTACTCAATTGCTATATTTTATAGTTTTCCTAATGCATTCCTAATTTTTAAAAATTGAGACTATTTTCACGTTGACTGTTACATATGAAGCTGAAGTGTCCTATTTCACTGCTTCTGTAGGTTGCAGAAAGATCTTTTTCTCTTTATTTTCAGTGGAAATACTTTTTGTTTAAGAGAGAGAGAGAGAGGAGCAGAGTTCCTGCCTGGGCAGCACAGCCCAGTTTACAATTATTGGAATGCTTCAGAAATTTTTGTATGTGTTTCAGGTTGGAACATGGTCAAAACACATTCTGGTGCAGTGGTTTAAAGAAAAATAAAAAGAGAGAGGGAAACCAAAATAAAATTATAAAAATACAATGTGGAAATTTAAGAATATAAAAATAACAAACTCTTAAAAACAATACAGATAGCCTATTAACAATCAAGCACTTAAGCTTGGAAATTCTACCTTTTTCTTATTAAGACACGGAGGGAGGGAGAGGGAATTAGTACAGCCTTGTGATGTGGCATCTACAGCTGAAGCTTGAATTTAACAAAATTAGCCAAAATACTATTGAGTATCAGCCTGAAAATAGTGTGTAACAGGCTTGAAGGGCGTTCAGGCCTCTCCCATTGGCCTTCTGGGAACTTCCCATCTGTGAAACACTTCAAGAGAAAACTCCCATAATCTTCACAGTCACATCTAAACATTGTGTGTACGTAACTATTTTTGCTAGTCCTCTCTTCTCTTTCCCCATGGCCAAGAAATGCAGTCTCTGATTTCATTTTTCTAATTCTCTCAGTTTTTTTTGAGTTTTGTTTTTTTACTTTCAAAATGAACAACGCAGAATTTTTACATGTCTTTGTCTCACAATCTCTCCTACAGTGCTTTTCATAGAGCCGTAGGAGCAGAGTTTTACTATGACAGATGATGGCATACTTGGCAAACAGTCCCTGCTGCATCCACTCTAGAGGGGTCAGGGCTCATCTTCCTGCCTGTAAGTGTGCTTTGGGCAGTTCTTAGGGAGACTGCTTTTGTTAACATTGTCAAAACAGGAACTATCTGGCTTTTCAAATCATCTACTGTTAGAAAGGTTATTTGGAGAATATAATCAAGCAATTTCAAACTTAAACCATCCTTGTCTGTCTGTGGTGTGTGTGGTATGTCATAGTAGTTACTGTTTTGGAATTTAATAGGTTTTTTTTTCTCTCTCCCAAAAATATGAAGAGGATATGTTGTATTTTGACTGTAGATCAGAAAAGCTCTCAGTATCACTCCATGTAGGTATAAGGAGTTAGGTGCATTGCATAAGGGATCCATGTCTTGGTAATTGGTGTAAAGCATATCAAGCCATCTAGCTCAGATAACCAAACCCAGCGTGCTACCCTTCGTGTTTGCTGGGCTTGGTTTTTTGTGTTTTATCTTACATAGAACATTAACAAATCTCGGAAATGCTTATCGTGCATTTTTTGTACTGTTCTGCAAGGAAAAAGGGTAGCACCGGAAAGCAGTTGACTCTGAAGGGTCATTTCCTCAAGAGTCCTTTAACTCTCAAAGACCAGTTCCTCGGAAGTTAAAACAAACTCTTGGACTCTATACGCTTTGTCTGATGTTGGTGACTTTCCAATCGCATAAGTACTGATGAAGAGGCCATTTGAGTTAACAGCATTACACTGATATGAAAGCTAATATAAAGGATAATCAATTCTGAATTTGTTTGTTGGCTCCAAGCAGGCACGTTATTGGCCGTGCTCATCTAAAAATCATTGCTGAACCCTTGAGTTTCTGTTTTTTTTCTGAAGAAGCACAGAATCGGGTAGTAAAAACAAAGAGATGTTTTTTTTTTTTTAAAAAAGCTTCTTGAGCTGTGTCTCTTCTTACGTTCGCTTTTTAAATAATAGACTGAGGTGGTTTCTGTCCAACAGTAAAGAGATTCATTCTTCATTGTCGTTGCTGAATAAAATTACATATTATGAGTTTGCTGGATTGATGGCCAGTTTTGTTAAAATAAGAACTTAGTGGATATCGACCATTGCCTGAATACCCTAGGGTAGACCTTGTAATCATTTCTCAAGCCTTTCCATGACATTTGGATCACGTCTGTCATTTGGAGAGACATGCAGACACTTTCACTATTGGACCTACCACTTGTTCCTTGGATTATCGACTCTACAGAAAGGTCAGCAGCTGCCCACTGATATGTACATCCAAGTATTAGCATTATCTTATCTAGGGCAGCAAATGGCTCCTCTTCAGAAGTGCCTTCCAATTTTATACTATTATAATTTTCAGAACCTTTCATCTAGTTTTCAACAGGAAGAAACTGCACTAACACCAGTGGCAAACAACAGTGCTCACCTCCTTTGAGATCCGTGGTAGATTGTCAGTTGCTTATACACTCAAAAGTAATGGCACTGACATAGAAAAGGAGGGCGTTGTTTGTCTCACTGTGTTGTGTAAAGAAGGCCTCCTCAGAAGCATGCTGTGAGGCTTCAAGAACCTATCCACAGGGCTTTGAACAGAAAAGTGTGTGTAAATTGTGTGTTTATTATACTTAATAGGTGTGAATTAGGATTCTGTTTATCAGCATGTTTTATCTCACTGTTAGCTATTTGCCCAGCCAAAAACTTGGCAAAATTAAAGAGATCTGATACTTCATTGAAAGCCAGTCTATTTATAAATGTGCCCTTGTGTTAAGTGGTCTCTTGTTTCTCTTCCTTAAGGATATTTGTTTTTGTTAAGTTCTTCTTCATAATCCTCTCGTTTTGACAGCAAAATTGGTTTCATGGTGGTTAATTCTGCTACTGGAAATAAGAAGCTGCCCATCTTTCCAATGGGCAGCAGGCAGCAGGAACAAATTCTTTTTCAGAAGAATTAACTGTGAGGTTTTTTGTAGTGGTGGTTGTGTTGTAGTTTGTTGGTTTTGGATGAATCCAAGATGGGGGAGTGAATGTGTAGGGAAGGAACCTAGCTTCTGTAGAGCTGTTAGCTGGTGGGTAGGCTCTCTATTCACTGGATTCTCTTTTTGTTTTGGAGATTTGGAAGCTTTCCTTTCTAGGTAAAAATCTGAGGCTTGAGACAGAGAGGAGTTTTGTGAGCGTTCTCTTCTCACTGAGATCATATGAGGTCATTGGACAGAATCACACAGTTTTTAGTAACTGGTGATGCAACAGCTAACCCAGAAACTAACAGACTCTAGACTGATCGCCTGCGGGCAAAGAGCTGGCTGAATTAATGCTGGCTTCTCCTCATTTCCAGCTGCAGCACTGTGTTAAAGAACCTTAAAATAGATTACTTCCCTAGAGCCACATGTGAGTGGTCGTAGCACTTCACATGCTGTGAGTCTGTGCTGGCATGTATCTGGGATGGGGCTGCATGCAAGGTAAACACCATCTCCAGAGACAGTATGTGTTGTGCAAAAGTATGAGAAACTGTGAAAGGTGGGAAGGCTCACAGCCAGACATGTTCCTGGGGGTGTCCCAGGAGTTGTTTCTAGTTTTACTCTGAAGTTTAGCCAGCAGGCAGTGCAAGTCTGTGGCTGTGACACTGAGCAGAGGACTGCTGAACTCTGAGCGGAGTTTTTGCTGCGTCTGAGCAGACTTTCAGTAAGACATTTAATCCCTTCCTGTTCCTGACTTGTCACCTAAAACAAAGGGGAAAGGCTTCTTTTGTCTCCATAATTCCAGGAGCTTGTTTAGATTACAAATTCTTTGAGGAAGAGAAAACACCTGGCACAATAAGGCCCCTTTCTCAAATAGGTGCCATTATAACAGCTGCAGTGGGAAGCGTCATTCACGTGCCAAGCAGATATCTCCCAGCTTGGGAGTTTCCGGGCTGTGACCTCTCAGGACTGACTTCTAAACAGCTATGCAGGCAAGTTTTCCTATCCTGCAGGAGTTTCTGAGAGACTAAAATTTGCCCCTTTGATTTTGGTTTGTTTGTTTGTTTTCTGTCTGTATAAATTCCTTAAGGTTTCAGTTGAACAAGTATTTCAATTTTAAAAAAGGAAATCTGAACTTTTATTGAAATATTACATTTCAACAACCATCTCACTTTTTTTCTTTTTTTTTTTTTCCCTCCCGGAAATACATCAGGCTGGGGGCTGATCCAAGGATGACCTTTCCACACAGACAGTTTCATCAATATTTTTCCAGAGAAAATTATCTATCATTGGAAAATCCTCACAGGCACTTTGTGGATGCTGTAAGGAGGACTTCGCAGGCAGAGATCTTTCTTAAACCTGGTTGCTGACACTATTAGCAGTAATAGAGATCTTTTGATGGCTTCTTCTATATCAGTGTAAGCTCTGAACTGACATTGATATACAAGCAGCATTCTTTTAAGTTGTGCCATTTCTTGCTTTGGTATTTCCACACAAAGCTGACTAATTATTTTAAAAAATGAGTCATTGTAACTGGTAACTAGAGGACTGCTTAATGAGGATTTTTGTTTGGGTTTATATTGCAGCTGAGGAGGATACATGATCCCTTTTGAAATGAGCTATTAACATGATAAAACATCTTGGGAATATACAATACCAAAGCTGACGGTTTAATCTTTGCTGAGGTATCTGAAAGCTGTATTAAATACAGGGGACTGCACTAATGAGTATTTCAGCTTTGTAGTGGTATGGCACTAGAACACAGAGCTGAAGTGCAGTTACCAGATTTTTCTATAACTGCTTCCTGAAATATGCTTTGCATTTAGTATTCAGACTCAAATACAGAGATACTATAAAAATCCTATGTTTCCCATACCTCAAAAATGGGTATTTTCAGAAAGGTAGGTATTGGTAAAAGAGATTTTTTCTTTTATTTATTATATGTGTGTGAATGTGTTCGTGTATATACATGTGTATATATGAATAGAGACACAGGCACATAAACATGTAAGTGAATATTTGCACCAGCTGTGTTTACAGGCTGGTTTGGGTGCTGTGGTTCTGCTGATATGGACTCACCTGTTTGAGGTTAGCTGTGCCCAATGCTTCCCCCGGGCTATGGCTCATAGCTGGGCCTGTTAGCTGAGTATATATCACCTTCCACATTCTTGTGGACTATGGAGGAATTCTGTTTGGCAACCAAAATTGTATAAAAAACTGCTTTATTTTTATGACTTTGTTTCCATCACCCCTCTTTCTCTTCCTTTTTTTTTATTTTTTATTTTTTAACATCAAACAGGAGACTTTAACCATAATTTACATGCAGCTTCTAGAATTCAGTAGTCCATCATATTCATAGATTGCTTTGAATTGTAGTTGTAGCTACATCTAGCACATTCTGCTTCTGTATCTAGAACCTCCTATGATACTTTCCACTTAGATCTGTGTCATGCTTTTAACATCTCTGTTTTAGAATCCTTTTTTGATTATTCATGTATGAGGTCTTAATATAAAGAATAGCTCATTGCTTTTTGATCCCTGTGAGTTAAAACAGATGCAGGTCTGCTGTGGTTTTACCTCTAGGAAAATAAGCATCCTCTCAGAGCTGTAAGTTTGGCATCTTGGGAAAATGCTTTCTCAGTTTAAAGGATTTATTGCCTTAGATCACTGTTCTCTCTGTAAGACTTGACAGTTAATAGACATACTTCATGATTTTAGTGCTCTCCAGGGAAGGAGGGGTTTTGAGAACCTGGGAGTTGCAGTGTGGAACAATTGATTTCTCAGTTTGTTGTGATATCTGTGGCTTGTAAATTCTTCTGTCTCTGTGTACCTTTCTGTAAAACAGCATGTGGTGTCCTCTCCACTAATGGGTGCTCAAGAGCTGTGGGTAAACCACTGATGAGTCACAATCATTTAGTCAAAACGACATCTGATATTGTCTCATATGCACTACTAAGTTAGGAAAAATGTTTGGAAAATTCACTGATTGATGTTTCCCTTGTGTATTTGCTGTTGTTTGTATGCTTGATGATAGCTTTCTGTGTTGTGTTTGGTACAGATGTTGCTAAATTGTGCTGTCTGCTTCTAGTTTTTGTGAACGTTCTTTTGGCTTAAGTAGTGCAAAAGCCTCTTTGCAGAGAGAAATGCAGAAACAAAACAGGATGCAGATACTGCTGTGTTAACTTATTTCATTTCAGTATGTTTTGCATCATCACTACTGGTGTTGGGATTTATCTCGTCCACACCCTTTGCCATACAGCTCTATTTCACAGAGACACAGCATGTGTGTACACAAAACACACATGCACCCACAGACTCAAACATCATATTGTGAGAGAACCAAAAGGTCTGAGCATGTTGACTCAACTATTTAATGAGGTGCAATAAATCTTGACAAGACCAGCTGGCTCTAGAGTCGGGCTTCTCATCTTTTTACCATTACACTGAAACGTGAACAATAGTGGAAAGAAATGTAACTCTTCTTTTTCTTTTTTTGGTACTCGGATCTGTAGCACTGTATTGAATTCATCTACTTTCATGGAATGCAAAGCACGGTGGATGCTGTGGAAAATATTAACGATGTAAAAGCCCTTTTTTCCTGCTTCTTTTTCTCAGATTCTGAAAATATCATTGATCTGACAGATCACGCAAGTGTGGTCACCATTAACCATTAACACACATTTGCTGAGCAGAATAGCAGTGCTGAGAAATGGTACCCAAAACACGTTTAAATTCTGGCAGCGAGATGTGTGGTACCTCATGCTGCTCTTGCCCTAACATTTGACTTTTCACCTTCTCTAGCGTATTGGACTCTAGCAGCTACTGCTCACACCCAAATCTTCTCTTTCTCCCAGCCTGTCTGCATTTTTTATAGCTTGTCACCGAGCTCTTCTGCTGCACAACAGACTGTGAAACCCATTTCTCTTATTACTTCTTCAGATCTTTTTCTCTCAAAGGCCATACCACCAGGATCAGCAGGGTTACTGAGTTTTACCATGCTTAGTTCTGTGAGTACCTTTAGAGGAAAAACATGCAAATAATTAAGCAGCTCAGACACCCAAATTTTTGAAGTGATTCCAAAGCACTCATCTTTTGTCCTCCCAAATA